>NC_090929.1:467860665-468164143 GCF_040938575.1 Ambystoma mexicanum | reverse complement strand
CTTTTAATCTTCTTGGAAATGTAGCAAGGAGTTTGAGGTTGGAAAAGAGACTTATGCATTAGATTTGCCACTTTATAAAGGATGCAAGCCTGGTTTGGGAGCCTGTGTAGCTTCCAAAGAGTGCATGTTTATGGTGTAATAAGAGGGCAATTGACAACTATGTGGCCAACCTTGTTTTCTAAGAAGCTGCACTTGCGAGAAAATACCGTTTGTGCAACCTATGTATGAAGCATACCAATAGGCACTCTTAGAGGCAATAATGGCTCAAGCAATATGGCCCAGATGTTGCCCCTCAAGGAACAGACAGATTTCAGAAAATAGTCAAAGATAATACACTGTAGAACTGATGATGGAATTGATGTGCAAGGTCATATAGGTGTGTGTGGAAAAGGATTTCCAGTGTTTTGACTTCTTGGTATGATTGGAAAGTTTCAGTTGACAATTTTGATGGATACGGGCTCAGTTGCAGATTTTTATTTTTTTCGCATTTTATATAGCGCTGCGAACCCTCAGGTATCTGAGCGCTGCTTATTATTACCCACGGTGTGTGGTGCTCAGATGTTCGATTCAGTAGGAGTGCAGATTAGAGAAAGCTCTGTGTTTGAGCTATTTGAACTCAGCCAATCTGTAACCATTCACACTTTGATAGTAGATAAGATTGAAAACAGTTTATAATGACCTTAAATTGGAAATAGAGTTGTGTATCATTTCCATAGTAGTGATAACCAACATCCACATTAGAGAGAAGATCAAGGACGCATTTAAGGTATGAGTTAAATCGGGAGAATCGATGTCCCATGAGGAACACAGGAGGTCATTGGAATTGTATCAGTTTTGATCCCTGCAAGGGAGATGCATGTACTCTGCTGGGAACCAATGTAATGCATTACCTGCCACCCTGGCCTCCGATCTTAGTCGTCTGTCCAGAATGATCTTGTGGTTCAGAGTACCAAAGGTGGCCGACAGATCAAGTATGGCCAATATGGGTGTCTGCTGGTTAAATACGCACCAGAAAACATTGGCTCTGATGTCCTAAAAGGGTTGTTTCTCATCTGTACAAACACAGGAAAGATGCAATGCGGGCTATAAGTCTCGATGTGCCCCTCTAATTGAATTGCTACTACTTTAGTATAGCCATTCAATGGTAATTAGTTGTGACCTCTGGATCTAGCAATTGTTTCTTTAATAATAGAGTTATCCAGGAGGCTCTTAGTGAGTAAGTAATTACACCCTGGGATAGACGGTTGATAACTAAGACCATGAGTGCTGGTAGCAGTTCATTTAAGGCTTCTTTGTCAATATGGGATGTGCACGAGTTTCTGGGCTATGCAGTAATGTTAATTTTCAGCTACAATTAAGATTCATCCTCGGAGAAAACAGGTTTAAAATAGCAACCTGCAAAATTGCTTTATCTTTGTGGTAAGATTGATTAGGAGTGTGAGTTAAGTTAGGATCATGGTTTTTTAAGCCAGTCTCTATATTAGCTTAGATTGTGAGAACTTGGCGAGGAAGGTATTTTGAATGAAATTAGGCAAATAAAGAGTGCCTAAGTAAGAGTTGCAATTTTTATTAGAGAAATTATATGTTTGATCAATCCAAATAACCAAATCATTTTGTTTGCTGAAATAATGGCCTCTTTATCTTGCTTTCTAAGCTTTGATAGGTATAATTTGCTATCATTCGTTTTCAGTTTATACCAGGACTTCCGAGCATTTCTTAAGGTGTTTTGTAAATGTTTTGAGTCAGACGAGGACCAAGGTCATTCCTAGTTGGAGGAAGTTTCTTAAGAGGAGCTACTTTAGTTATCACCTAAAGGAAAGTAGCACCACTGGATAATGAACGAGTCGCAAAAGTGTCTTGTATGTGAAGGGGGAAGACTGTACCGCGAACAGTAGAAGCACTACGAACAATGAGTAATTCCACAAAGTCATTTTTAAAATCTACTCTATTTAGTTGAGGAGAGTAATAAAGAAGTACAAAAAGAATGAGTAGTCTGCGATGACGTCTTGATCTAATAAAGCGACTCAAATGAATTAACTTGAGGTGCAAATAGATTGATGAATATTAATGGCGTTTTCATAAACAAGCGGCAGCCCTTCTCCCGCTTAACCATACGTTTGCGGTTAAACAGAAGGTAGCATAGAGGTATTAACAACTGCTTAGATGGGACGGATAGATGGTTAAAGCGGTTTTCAGACACTGAGCCCAGTTTAGCGTTTGCATCAGCAATCAACAAAACTATGTTTACTATGAGCCATACCTGATTGACAGTTAGTTAAACAAGGTTGCTACCTTACAAGGGTTTGTGACGGACTTGAAAGCCACATTTTTATATCTCAGCAAACCGATTTGTGTACATCTGTAGGCTTTATTGCAAGAGAGCATTACTCAAATGTATTCAAAGGTTCTTGATGGTAGAGCAGTCTGGAAACCTTTCAATTTGCAGAGATCAGCAGTAGAATATTTGATGGATGCCATTTAAAAAATTAAAGTGGTGGAGCTGAATAATTAGATTCAAAGTATCACAATCATATGAATTTTAGGCATACAAATCAGGAATATAAACTAATTACAAGATGAAGCGGAACAACAACAGTGTTCCTGGTCAGCGCACAGGTGAAAAAGGCTTCGCAGAGATTATTTATGCCTGCGTCGGCGCCTGATGATGCAATTGACATCAGAGCAACACAGGGGCAAAGTAGTCCTGCAGAGCTGAAAAGGGTTACCTGCTCACAGAAACAGTAACAGTAGAAGACGTGTCGCTAGAGGTCGGAAGACCACTGCATAGGTTATTCCACCTAAAAAAAGTCGGCTACGTCAGAGGCAGGCGAGTTAAAATGTGTCGTGGAAAATTAAAAATGTAAACACAGCTTTTAAAAAACTTCAATTATTTAAAGTGAATGGTTAATCTAGCAAATGATTAAGGTTTCCAATTCTCCAGCATGCAGTGACAATAAACAAGATCCGACTATGTGGAGGAAGTGGCACAAGCTTACCTCACATGCACAGAGCAGGTACAACAAAGGTGTGAGCATTGCAAGCTTCCTTCACATGCACAGATCAGGTATACAAAGGTGTGAGCATTGAATGCTTCCCTCACATGCACACCACAGGTATAACAAAGGTGTGAGTATTGAAGGCTTCCCTCACATGCACAGTGAAGGTAGGACAAAGGTGTGAGCTTTGAAAGCTTCCCTCAGATGCAAAGCGAAGGTATAACAAGGGTCTCAGCATTGCAAGCTCGCCTCACATGCACAGCACAGGTATAATAAAGGTGTGAGCACTACAAGCTTCCCTCACATGCACACACAGGTATAACAATGGTGTGAGCATTGCAAGCTTCCCTCACATGCACAGAGCAGGTACAACAAAGGTGTGAGCATTGCAAGCTTCCTTCACATGCACAGATCAGGTATACAAAGGTGTGAGCATTGAATGCTTCCCTCACATGCATACCACAGGTATAACAATGGTGTGAGCATTGCAAGCTTCCCTCACATGCACAGATCAGGTATAACAAAGGTGTGAGCATTGAAGGCTTCCCTCACATGCAAAGTGAAGGTAGGACAAAGGTGTGAGCTTTGAAAGCTTCCCTCAGATGCAAAGCGAAGGTATAACAAGGGTCTCAGCATTGCAAGCTCGCCTCACATTCACAGCACAGGTATAACAAAGGTGTGAGCCCTGCAAGCTTCCCTCGCATGCACACACAGGTATAACAATGGTGTGAGCATTGCAAGCTTCCCTCACATGCACACCACAGGTATAACAAAGGTGTGAGCATTGAAGGCTTCCCTCACATGCACAGTGAAGGTAGGACAAAGGTGTGAGCTTTGAAAGCTTCCCTCAGATGCAAAGCGAAGGTATAATAAGGGTCTCAGCATTGCAAGCTCGCCTCACATGCACAGCAAAGGTATAACAAAGGTGTGAGCACTACAAGCTTCCCTCACATGCACACACAGGTATAACAATGGTGTGAGCATTGCAAGCTTCCCTCACATGCACACCACAGGTATAACAAAGGTTGAGCATTGAAGGCTTCTCTCACATGCACAGTGAAGGTAGGACAAATGTGTCAGCATTGCAAGCTTCCCTCACATGCACAGCACAGGTATAACAAAGGTGTGAGCTTTGCAAGCTTCCCTCACATGCACAGCACAGGTATAACAAAGGTGTGAGCATTGCAAGCTTACCTCACATGCAAAGCGAAGGTATAACAAAGGTTTCAGCATTGCAAGCTTCCCTCACATGCGCAGCACAGATATAACAAAGGTGTGAGCATTGCAAGCTTCCCTCACATGCGCAGCACAGATATAACAAAGGTGTGAGCATTGCAAGCTTCCCTCACATGCACAGAGCAGGTATACAAAGGTGTGAGCATTGAAAGCTTCCCTCACATACAATGCGAAGGTATAACAAAGGTCTCAGCATTGCAAGATTCCCTCACATGCACAGTGCAGGTATAACAAAGGTGTGAGCATTGCAAGCTTCCTTCACATGCACAGATCAGGTATTCAAAGGTGGGTGTGAGCATTGAATGCTTCCCTCACATGCAAAGCAAAGGTATAACAAAGGTCTCAGCATTGCAAGCTTCCCTCACATACACAGAACAGGTATAGCAACGGAGTCAGCATTGCAAGCTTTGTTGAGTTACACAGAACAGGTATAGCAAAGGTGTCAGCATTGCACTCTTCCTTCGCATACACAGAACAAGTAGAGAAAAGGTGTCAGCATTGCAAGCTTCCTTCACAGCTTTCTTCACATACACAGAACAGGTATGGCAAAGGTGTCAGCATTGCACTCTTACTTCGCATACAGGGAAAAGGTATAGCAAATGTGTCAACATTGCAATCTTGCAAGCTTCTGTCACATACACAGAACAGGTATAGCAACGGAGTCAGCATTGCAAGCTTTGTTGAGTTACACAGAACAGGTATAGCAAAGGTGTCAGCATTGCACTCTTCCTTCGCATACACAGAACAAGTAGAGAAAAGGTGTCAGCATTGCAAGCTTCCTTCACAGCTTTCTTCACATACACAGAACAGGTATGGCAAAGGTGTAAGCATTGCACTCTTACTTCGCATACACGGAAAAGGTATAGCAAATGTGTCAACATTGCAATCTTGCAAGCTTCTGTCACATACACAGAACAGGTATAGCAAAGGTGTCAGCATTGCACTCTTACTTCGCATACACGGAAAAGGTATAGCAAAGGTGCCAGCATTGCAATCTTGCAAGCTTCCTTCACATACAAAGACTAGATATAGCAAAGGTGTCAGCATTGCACTCTTCCTTCGCATACACAGAACAGGTATAGCAAATGTGTCAGCATTGCATTCTTACTTCGCATACACGGAAAAGGTATAGCAAAGGTGCCAGCATTGCAATCTTGCAAGCTTCCGTCACATACACAGAACAGGTACAGCAAAGGTGTCAGCATTGCAAGATTCCTTCACAGCTTCCTTCACATACACAGAACAGGTATGGCAAAGGTGTCAGTCAGCATTGCACTCTTCCTTCGCATACACAGAACAGGTATAGAAAATGTGTCAGCATTGCACTCTTACTTCGCATACACTGAAAAGGTATAGCAAATGTGTCAGCATTGCAATCTTGCAAGCTTCCTTCACATACACAGAACAGGTATAGCATAGGTGTCAACATTGCACTCTTCCTTCGCACACACAGAACAGGTATAGCAAAGGTGTCAGCATTGCAATCGTGCAAGCTTCCTTCACATACACAGAAGAGTTACGGCATGAGCAGTACCGTATCAGTTGGTGAAACGCCACTTCCTTGTCCATGACCAGTATGTGCACCTAGCAACGGGCCTGGCACTCCGAAAACCCCATGCCAGAAGGACAATCTGGTAAAAAAGTCACTTATTTTAAGCCATTGGGTGATATGATATGACAGTTTATTTATATAGCGCCTATGCACAATGTGTTTCAAAGCACTTCAAGGAAAGGGAGGGAACAAGGGAAAATACAATAACATTCTTACAGGCCATGAACAGTAAGGATGTGAAATTAACTATCGTACTCGGCCTGACGACATTTCTGGTAAAGCTGGAGAAAAACAAAAGTTGAGGGAGAGGGAGAGGGATGCAGAAAGGGAGGGGAGGGACAAAACAAGCGACTATCGTACTAGGCCTGATGAAATTTCAGATAGTGCTGGAGGGGTGGGGGTACAAATAAGGGAGTGAGGAGACAGACGAGGTTGCTATCATACTAGGTCCAGGGACAATACTGATAAAGTGCATAGAAGAAAGTAAGGGGAGGAGGGGAGGAAACAGGAAAAGGGAGAAGGGGAGAAGAGGAGAGAACAGAGAGTAAGCAATCAAAAAGAGTGGAGAAGCAAGAGGGGCTAGCAAATACAATTGCAGAAGTCAGTAGTAACACATAATGTTGCGTGCCAGGATATAAGATGAAGATGGGAACAGCAATATTCAGGGCAACCATGAGTACAAGCTGCAAAGGAAGTCCAGCACAAGAGTTGAGAAAGGGTGATGCACCGTGAATCAATGAAGTCCATAAAAGTGGGGTGGGGTGGGGCTTCTCTACAGCCCTTAGGGGTGCACCAATGAACAAAGAGTACAGTCCTTGCTGGAGGAGCTGCAGCAGGAGGCTAATTGCTGGACTCAGCACATTGGCATCTCTTAGAAGGTAGTTCATACAGACGGCATGCAACCCTGACATTCCTGAAGGGAAGGAGATGCCTCAGTGTCCATCAGTGAAACCCTTATATTCCTGATGGGACTGAGCAGTGCCTCAAGTGGCACTGGAAAATTAGCCGGGCCATCAAGGGGGCATTGTTAGGGAGAATTCTCAGAAATGTGCAAATTCCCTCCACCTTAGGGACCCCCAGCAACTTTGCTGGATTTTGATGACTTAATTTGTTTAACCTTTTTTTTAACCTGGAGAGAGTGTGACCCTTTTTCCCACTGTCTCATGTATTTTAATGTGATTTTATACACTGTGTTTCTTTTGTTTGTGGAGTCTGACAAGCTCCAAAGGCATAATTTTTTACATTGTGTCACACAGCACCTTCTACTGTTTCCAAGAGCAGTAAAGTGAAATTGACTTTACTTACCATTGTAACTTTCTAGACCCAGCATAACCCTATCAGACAATAGGGTGCTGGAGGGGTTACCTAGTATCCCCTTTGTCTAGTTCCTCATGTAAAAAAATTGATTTTACCCTTTTCTCACTGAATGGCTGGTGGCAGTGGTTTCATTTGAACTACCATGGTGTGCCTTTACCACGGGCTGCGTTTGCAGCTACAGTAAAGCACCCACGGGAGCCATCTTTGTCAAAATGGACCCCGGTCTTCTTTTTTCGCCATTCTTTGTGGAAAGGTCCTTCTTGAGATTTGCTCTGCGCGCCAAACCAGGTTTGGTCTCTTTGTTCATTTCGCCTTTGGTGGGATTCACGAGTTAAGCCTGCCTCTGGTTCCACAGTGTCTGGGGTAGGCAGGAAGTGACAGAGGAAGTGAGGGAGGTGCCAGAAACTCCCTGTGCTTAGTATCCACCCAAATGCACTCTGTGATGATTGGCTGGCTGACCTGCTGGGTGACTGACAGCTAGGCTGGAATGAATGGGAGGGAACTGAATAGAAGGCAAGTCTGTTGGTTTGGAAGGCAGAGTCGACCACTGGATGAAGGAACCAAAGAAGAACTTGACGAGGAAGCCTGCTAAAACTCATGGACCGTTGGTTTGCCCAGTGAAGCCCTGCTGCAGTGCGGAAACGCCAAGTTTGCATCGTCAGAGACGTCCCTGCAAGGACGACTTCTCCCCTTGAGTTGGTGGGACCAATCAACTCCAAAGTAAGCCACCTGGACATCCATCTCAGAGGTGTTGAATTTCCACAGAGTTGCTGCTGGAAACCGTATAGCCAGGGAGAGGAACACCAGATTGTGTATGTTGCTATTAAGCTGGCCTAGAGCTTTTGGAAGATCCTCCGGGCTCCCAAGAAGCAGGAATGACCGAGCTTGAGCCCCCTCAACAGAGTGCGGGACCCCAGAAGCAAAGAAAGTCCATCTCGACAGCCAGCAACCGCGGTGTTGCTATTTGCGATAGACGCGAGGAGCTGAAAAACTGAACAGCCACTGAAAGTGAAATTTGCAGGTTGCAAGTTTTGACCATCCCGGTGCATTGCAAGAGTCCACCAATGTCCTCCCTCTTGTTCCCACGACTGAGGCCCAGGAACAGCGAGATCTGCAGAGCTGCTCAGGAACAGAGGTCATCATCTGCATCGTTTTCTTTATTTCTAAGGTACTGTAAAACGTCTGAGAGAACTTGCCTCTTACTGTAGAGTGCTTGCCACTTCTGCAACTCACAAGTCTAATCAGCTTGTGGCCCTACATTTGATTCTTCTTTTCATCAAACACTCCTAAGAACTTGTGCAAAGACTTTTCCATTTACGTACCAGAAGTGCTTCATCCTATACAAGACATTTGCCATTGACTTTGGCTTAGCCTATTGAATTGTATGACTCTTCTTGGAGGATCCAAAGGTATTTGCCTGCTTAAGAATATTTATGGTCTCTTGTTCTAATAATCTTTGACTTCTAAAAGTAGTGTAAATGCCAACAGTAAGATATTATTGTCCCCAGCACCCTAGTTATTTAAGTCACCTGTGGGTGTAGGTTGTGTCTGTGGGCCATCCTAAAAGGGTATTTACTGATTTAGAAACTAAGAATGTACAGTATTGAAGTGTATCTGTGGCTTACTATTATATTGCTCCCTTCTGAAAAAGGCTTATTCTAACTGACTGATGAATAAATTAATAATTGTTTATGCAAGAAACCTTGAGTGTAACAGTTTATGTGAATACCTGTAACTGTACATTTCTGTGTAACTCCACTACAGCTCACATTGACCCCTCTTGAGATATGCGTGGCTGTTCAACACGCTACCAAAACTGTGTAGTACAAGCTTATACCAAAGGTTGGGTTTCCTATACCTGTAGTCAGAGTTGTGTGTGCCTAATACTGGTGCCAGCGGCGGGATGAGGAGTGCACTAAGGCATTTGAAAGACTTAATCAAGCCCTTTGTCAAGCTCCAGTCTTAAGAGCTCCTGACTACAACCAACCCTTTATTGTACAGACAGATGCTTCTAATACAGGTATAGGTGCAGTTATGAGTCAGCTGGATGTGAAAGGCATGGAACACCCAGTCAGCTTAATCAGTAGGAAACTGAAGGAACCTGAGACAAGGTGGGCAACGACAGTACTTGAGTGTTTTGCCATTGTGTGGTCTTTGAAGAAGTTTAGACCATACTTGTATGGATCTACTTTTGTGATTCAAACAGTCCACCAACCCTTGAGATGGTTAATGCAGATGAAGGGGGAGAATCCTAAATAGTTAAGATGGTCAATCAGCCTACAGGGGTTTGATTTTACTATTGAACACAGGCCAGGGTGTAATCACCAAAATGCTGATGGTCTCTCCAGAAAGTATGACCCACTTGGAGTCAGGAAATTCATCCAGGGGTCGATTAAATCCTCTTGTCCCTTAGTCTGGGGGGGACGAGTGTTAGAGAGAATTCTCAGAAATGTGCTAATTCCCTCCACATTAGAGACCCCCAGCAACTTTGCTGGATTTTGAGGACTTGATTTTTTTAACCCGGAGAGAGTGTGACCATTTTTCGCACTCTGTCATGTATTTTAATGTGATTTTATACGCTGTGTTTCTTTTGGTTGTGGAGTCTGACAAACTCCATAGGCATCATCTTTTACACTGTGTCACACAGCACCTTCAGCACCTTCAGTGCAGTGGCACAGGGAAGTCTTTCAGATTTCCCAAAGTTTTAAATACCTTCTCTTGGATAAACTACTGTTTCCAAGAGCAGTAAAGTGAAATTGACTTTACTTACCATTGTAACTTTCTAGACCCAGCACACCCTATCTTACAATAGAGTGCTGGAGGGGTTACCTGGTATCCCCTTTGTCTATTTTCTCATGTAACATTTTTTATGTTACCCTTTTCTCACTGAATGGCTGGTGGCAGTGGTTTCGTTTGAACTACCATGGTGTGCCTTTACCATGGGCTGCGTTTGCAGCTACAGTAAAGCACCCACGGGAGCCATCTTTGTCAAAATGGCCCCTGGTCTTCTTTCTTCGCCATTTCTTTGTGGAAAGGTCCTTCTTGAGATTTGCTCTGTGCGCCAAACCAGGTTTGGTCTCTTTGTTCATTTCGTCTTTGGTGGGATTCACGAATGAAGTCCGCCTCTGGCTCCAGAATGTCTGGGGGAGGCAGAAGGTGAGGGAAGTGCCCAAAACTCCCTGTGCTTAGTCTCCTAGGAGACCCAAATGCACTCTGTGATGACTGGCCGGCTGATTGTCCGGCAAGGACAACAACCCTGCTGGGTGACTGACAGCTAGGCTGGAATGAATTAGAGAGAACTGAATAAAAGGCAAGTCTTTTGGTTTGGAAGGCAGAGTAGAACACTGGATGAAGGAACCGAATAAGAACTTGAAGAGGGCGCCTGCTCCAACTCCTGGACCATTGGTTTGCCCAGTGAAGCCCTGCTGCAGTGCTGAAATGCCAAGTTTGCATCGACAGAGAAGCCCCTGCAAGGCCGACTTCTCCCCTTGAGTTGGTGGGACCAATCAACTCCAAAGTAAGCCACCTGGACATCCATCTCAAAGCTGGTTGAATTTCCACAGAGTTGCTGCTGGAAACCGTATAGCCAGGGAGAGGAACACCAGATTGTGTATGTTGCTATTAAGCTGGCCTAGAGCTTTTGGAAGATCCTCCGGACTCCCAAGAAGCAGGAATGCCCGAGCTTGAGCCCCCTCAACAGAGTGCGGGACCCCAGAAGCAAGGAAAGTCCATCTCGACAGCCAGCAACCGCGGTGCTGCTATTTGCGATAGACGCGAGGAGCTGAAAAACTGAACAGCTACTGAAAGTGAAATTTGCAGGTTGCAAGTTTTGACCATCCCAGTGCATTGCAAGAGTTCACCAACGTCCTCCCTCTTGTTCCCACGACTGAGGCCCAGGAACAGCGAGATCTGCAGAGCTGCACAGGAACAGAGGTCATCGTCTGCATCTTTTTCTTTATTTCTAAGGTACTGTAAAAAGTCTGAGAGAACTTCCCTCTTACTGTAGAGTGCTTGCCACTTCTGCAACTCACAAGTCTAATCAGCTTGTGGCCCTACATTTGATTCTTCTTTTCATCAAAATCTCCTAAGAACTTGTGCAAAGACTTTTCCATTTACGTACCCAAAGTGCTTCATCCTATACAAGACTTTTGCCATTGACTTTGGCTTAGCCTATTGAATTGTATGACTATTCTTGGAGGATCCAAAAGTATTTGACTTCTAAAAGTAGTATAAATGCCAACAGTAAGATATTATTGTCCCCAGCACCCTAGTTATTGAAGTCACCTGTGGGTGTAGGTTGTGTCTGTGGGCCATCCCAAAAGGGTCTTTACTAATTTAGAAACTAAGAGTGTACAGTATTGAATTGTATTTGTGGGTTACTATTATATTGCTCCCTTCTGAAGAAGGCTTATTCTAACTGACTGATGAATAAATTAATAATTGTTTATGCAAGAAACCTTGAGTGTAAGAGTTTATGTGAATACCTGTAACTGTAAATATCTGTGTAACTCCACTACAGCTCACATTGACACCTCTCGAGATAAGCCTGGCTGCTCAACACGCTACCAAAACTGTGTAGTACAAGCTTATACCAAAGGTTGGGTTTCATATACATGTAGTCAGAGTTGTGTGTAGTGGTCCCAGAGGGTACTGCATACAAACTTTGCCTAACAGGCATGGACTAACAGCAGGGGCGGGGGGAACGCCTGGCGGCTCATTAGGCAGCGCCCCCTTGACGACCTCCGGCTCAATGTGCTACAGACAGCTTTTTGTAGAGATCAGCACCCTCTCCGCTGATCTCTACATTTATTTGCTAAAGGCTTTCCTGGCAGGGGACAGCGCCTCGCCTTTTTTGCCCTAATGATGGCGCTGCCCCTCACCAGGCATCATGCTGAAAGCCAAAGCCTTTTTTCCAAAAAGTCTGAAACTCTTGTGAATGAGCGGTAGCTTCAGGCTTTAGAAAAAAAGGCTTCTGCTTCCAGTGGCCTCCCCTTTCTTACATAACGGTGGTGCCCGCCAACGGGCATCTCTTGTTTGAAGGGATGCTTTGCAGGTGCAGTGCCACCATTATGGATTAAGGGCATTTTATTCTGAAGCCTGAAGCTCTTGCACATGAACAAGAGCTTCAGGCTTTAGAAAAAAAAAAGCCTTGTCCTGTAGCAGCCGTGGCAGGGCCTCACCTGAGAACGAGATTTCTGAGCCTGCCAGGTCTAGCCATGTATGCCTCAGCCCACTTAGAATCCTGGGACAGAGATGCCTCTGTGCCCATCACTCCTGCATACTGCAATGTGCAGTCCTGAGCGCTGTGGCCTTCCTTTGTGCAGTTTCAACTTTCACTGGCCTAGAACCACTGAGGAGAGTTGTATAGTCCAAAGATTACAATACCTGAGTTGTCTCGTAATCCGTCACCCAGGTCAACATAGTTACTTTCACAGATAATGCCAGACAAGCACATCCTAAAGCTTCCTCTTGGGTTCACCTGTGCTAGCATGGTCGAATGGCAACTCCAGTGCATTGCAGGAGGTAGCTGTCCCGTGCACTAGTCACGAGGTATATCTGCCTGGCGCACTAACAAGGTATACTAAAGCACAGCAATGTGACGGGAAGATGGAGCGCAGGCTCCTCCAGGGATGGTGTCCAGAATTAATCCAGAGAGGACTAGGAAGCCAGTATTTACAGAGTAGTGTTATTTATTGCAATCTGAGAACTCAGCAAATATGCAGGCAAAGAGATGGGGAGAACTTAGTGTCCGGGAGCGAGCCGGGAGCCATTGCTGCTCTGCTCCAGCTCTGCGCAGTCTCTTAGGGGACACCCCTTCGCGTGTATGCCTCGAGCTCTGGAACATCGTTCCAGAGCTCTACGCGCAAACGTGTCGTGCAGGTGTGGCTTTCACTCTCCTTCAACGCATAGCTCCTTTATTGAATTGATGGGTGCTCTTAACTCGGTGTACAGTTCCTTTCATAGTCCTGGAATCTGATGGGATCATCCTATCATGTGTCAGTCGAGAAACCATGATGCCTTAAGAGACAGGTGAAAGGGCCTGTACCTTACAGGGAATCTTGATCCAGTCCACTTCTGCTTCGTGACCTTCTGGCAGCACTTCACTTATGTCCATGGCGACTTCAGACGTGCCAATGTCCTCGGGTCTGGATTCTGGAAATAATTCCAGGTCTGTATTTGGATCTACCTGTTCCTCAACAGTGGGCAGGACTGAGGGTGTTTCGCAATTCTGGCTGTGACTTCCTATTGCTTTTGGTTGTTTGCAAGAGAAAGGGGCTCGTTCCATGTTCCACAGCCATTGACAGTGGTGAATACGTAACTAGATCCACTCTTTATTACTTGTTTGAGGGAACTGTATTTAGACTTGGTATCTGTGTCCTTTATGGAAACATTTCTTCACACTTTCAACTTTTCCTCGTCGGAGCTACAGGTAGACTTACTTCAACCATAGTACTTCTTGCATCTGTTTTGTTTTCTTCTTACTCTCCGAAACTAGGGGTCTAGCCTGGATGCACGGGTTAACCGGACACAGCACTTAATAAATCTGTTGGCTCTCAACTCGTCCGTTGGCTTGGGGGTGGTAAAGGGAAGCTTTGGCTGCACTATGCTGACGTGGTTCAAGAAACTCTGCATTTCAGCAACTTTACTGTATCTGACACATTTCTTTGTATGCATTCACTACCAACAACTGCTTGTAAATTCTCTTTGACTGTGGATGTGGTGATATTTGGAACAAAGGCCAGCACTACCCATTTTGGCAACTAATCTACCGTCACCACTGAAAGTCTGTGGGCACGGCTCCCATTTTTCCAAAGCCCATTGAAGTTGAGGCCTGTTTTATCCCAAGCCTTGTTAAGAGAATGATTGTTTTCTAACGGTGTGCGACGCATTTTGAGTCTATTGTCGCTTTCTATTCACAGAGGACAGTGCTCAAGAAAAGTTGCCATTTCACTGTCCATTTGTGGTCCCTAATATGCCTCCTTTTCATGTCTTTTGGTCCCAGTTGTTCTGAAATACCCTTGGTGCGCTTTTTCTAAGACAGTGGGTTTCATCATTGAGTGGGGAATAGATTTTTCCCCTTAGAAGGAGCACAGTACCTGCCGTGGATAATACTGGAGCTATGTGCCTGATTGGTTGTACATCAGGCAACAGTGATCTTTACTCTGGCCATTGGGAATGAAGGGTTTGACTTTGGTCAAGGTGGCATTGCTTTCCATGGCAGATCTCCACGCCTCTTCGCTGGTGGCTTGCAGGCCTTCTCTGCAGAAGTCGCTGAAGTGATCCACTAGACACTCATCTTGTAGTAATGCACTTGATGCTGATTCTTTCATAGGAAGCAAGAACATGCAGTTGGCTTGGCTGTTTTTCCAACAAGGCACATTGCATTTGATAAGAGAATTCCTGTAATTTGATAGCCAGCATGACTAATCTTGGCATTGACGCACTGAGAAGGTGCATAAGCAATTTGTGGTCTGTTAATAATTGGAACTTGTACTTTTTGAAATGTTCTGCAGCCTATGCATGTGCTAACATCTCCTTTTCAATTACTGAATAGTTCCTTTCGGCTGGCATCCACTGTGATGCAAGTCTCCAACTTCGGATCAAACCATTTTAGGCACGGTGCAATTGGTATACATCTTTTCACTTCTGAAAATGCTTTCGGTTGGGGGTTCTGCCTCTCGAATTCAGAGGCGTTCGGTCTTTTCAAAGAACGCGGGCATTAATTCTGATGGTATTCAGCTAACACCAAGTATAACTTGAGTTTTTCTTTGGACGCTGGACTGGGCGCCTCTATGATGGCTGTCAGTTTAGTTTTGGCTTGAACCTGTTGGCTGATAGCACATGTACAAAGCATTTAACCGAATCTGCATTGAAAAGGCGCTTCTCTTTTCTCAGGATAATGCTAATTGCTTGTATTTCCTGCAAGATAAAGTGGAATTATGGCTAGCACCTCTCAAGCTGTATATTAAGATATCATACTGGAAATAAGCACTGTTTTCATCATCTCGAGCAAAGAATCCATCATTTTTCTATAGACTGAATCTGCGGATGACAGACCGAATGGTGCTTTGGTGTAACTGAATGTACAGAAAGGTGTTATATAAGATATGAGAGACTTGAACTCTTTATGAAGATTTTTTTGATGGTCTGCAGCTCACATGTCAAGTTTCATGCATATCTTGGCATCTTGTCTGGGGATGTTTGTGGTCTCGTGCAGAAGGGATGTGACCCAGCAGTTCTGGCTGGACTGCCCCTTTGGGGGTGAGACTAGGCCTAATTTGCATACGGTCATTCCCCTTTCTGCAATGGCTTGGCAGGTGAAAAACAATGGTCTGGAGGATTGCCCAGCGCAATTGCCAGAGGTTTCAGATAAATTCTAAACATTGCAGCCATAACCTCTTTGTTTTGCTTTGTCACCACGAGTGGGACAGTTATGCCCAGACGTGGGTCTCCTCACTGATTTAACCACTGATGATGCACAATGAGACCAAGACATGTTTGGGGATGTTTGTGGTCTCGTGCAGAAGGGATGTGATCTAACAGTTTGGGCTAGACTGCCCCTTTGGGGGCGGGACGAAGCATGATTTTCATACATTCTTTCCCCTTCTGTAATGGCTTGGCAGGTGAAGAATGATGGTCTGGAGAGTTGCCCAGAGCAATTGCCAGGGGTATAAGATTAATTCTAAACCTTCCAGCCATCACCTCTTTGTTTTGCTTCATCTTGGCATCTTGGAGTGTAAGCACGAATTTGGAAATGATGGTAAGGGGTAGTTGTTGTGACCGTCTCCTGGTTGAGACCTCTCAAGACCATGCATAGACTGAGCTAGTTGGACAATGCTTTTTATGAGAACCACCAGACTTCACCATTCTGAAGCTTCTATTGGTTTAATGGCACGGTCATCTTTTACCTTCGGAAGCAAATCTTTCAAAGCACATTGAGCAGTGGCAGGTAACAGGCCCACCTTGTTCTTTAGGGTGTTCACTCCTGGACACATCTTGATCTTGTGGACATAGTCTTTCATGCACCCTAGTTTTCTTGAAAACAGATATTTTTGCTGTTCGATTATGTCGCCCAAGTGGGTAACTTCCATGTAGCGAACGTGCTCTGCACGACCATGATTTAGGATTACGTTCACTTGGCTTGATTGTGTCATTCCAATGATGATGGTCCACATTCCGCGAGGTATACTTTTGAACATACGGTGTGACCTTTGAATTTCATATGGCATTTCTTGTACCCCAGGAAGTCCAGTGGGAATGCCCCATAAGCTGTGTGTTTGAAGTTCCCTTTCTTGACCATAAAATGTTTTTTCGGCCACCATTTCCTTGAACATTGCAACTGGCATCACCGTTAGGTCAGAGTCTGAATCTGCCATGAAGCCCACAGCAGTGCCATCTGCGTGAACAGCTCAATGGGGCTTCCTTCCGTTTTGGCGGCAAGTGCCTAAAGCCATCACAGTGGGTTGATGTTTGCTAGAGCCACAGCCATTGGGTATGTCTTCTACCATTGTAGCAATCGCACAATTTGTAAAATGCCTGCACGTTGCCCATTCTCTGTTCTTTGCCAGGCACGTGCGATCATTGGCCAAATGGTGACCCTTTCCGCACCAATGACACAATAGTCTCACTGCAGTTTGTTTTTCGATGTAGGGTGTGAGGTGTGTTTTACTTGAGGGCCTATTCTTGTAGCAAGATTGCATACCTCTAAGTGGTGGCATGGCACCATTATCTATTTTCTTCAAGTTAGGGTCTCTTCCAAGCACCTCACCAATGGTATTGCTTTGTGACGGGTGACATCCTTTTCCTGTAAGAATTGTACCTTCACCAAACAGCAGCAACCATTGTATTCATGGTACAGGAGGTTTCCCTGGATTCGGCAGAAGTGTAAGTGGGGGCATCGCACCTTGCATGGTTTCATTGGTCCAGTGATCTTCAGTTTCTTGGGAAGACTGGTTGCCAATGTGGTGCCCAGAAGTAATGCAGGGGGTATTAGGAAGCCAGTATTTATACAGGAGTGTTGTTCATTGCAAGTTGGAACTTAGCACATAAATATGAAAGCAAAGGGAAGGGGGAAACATCCAGGAGCGATCCTGGAAGCATTGCGGCTCTTCGTGCTTAATATCTGTTTGCGCGTGCACACGTCGAGCTCTGGAGCTTCGTTCTAGCACCTGCAGGTCATGTGCACATGACGTAGAAGTGTGGCGTTCGGTCCACTTAACCACACTTGTTCTTTCACGCCATTCCTGTATCGCATCATGAAACAGCACCAAACAGGTTGGGTGCTGGTCGCGGGTCACAACATGCTGCGCAGTATGTTGACGTCACTGGGCTGATGCTGCTTGTCTCTGGTCCTGCCCTTCTTATACTGAGTCCACAAAGTTCGAATAAAGAAAAACCTTCCAACAGAATCTGTGTCCGCCCCGGATGCCATGCTGGTGGAAAAAACATGTACATTTCCATTCTTTCCTATGGCAGCTTTTTCACCAGCATGGCATCCAGCAAGGCGCTCTACTTAAGTGCTTAACTCCCGGCTCCCATGATGGAGCAGGGAGTTAATCACTTCAATATGGTGCTAATGTTAAAGCAGCATGAGGCAGCCTTTCAAAGTGGGTAGTTAATCACTTCAATAGGGTGCCAATGCTGGTTTAGCATCAGCGGCCTATTGAAAGGAAATGTCCCCGCTCTCGTGCTGGCGTGGTGAGAGCGGGCACATTTTGAAGCGCTACTTCATAACCGTCTTTAATGCTCTCTGCAGGGGAA
Source organism: Ambystoma mexicanum (assembly GCF_040938575.1). NCBI lineage: Eukaryota > Metazoa > Chordata > Amphibia > Caudata > Ambystomatidae > Ambystoma > Ambystoma mexicanum. The sequence goes on along the minus strand of NC_090929.1, from coordinate 468,146,281 downwards.
CAAGACGTGGGCCTCATTCCGAGTAGGGCGGTAAGGGTTAACGGTCACCGGTAACGAGACCGGTGCCGTTAAACCCTTAGCGCCCTACTACGAGTTCTCTTTGCCTGTCCTTCCTTAACGCCTGCTATTAGCAGGCGTTAAGGACGGGACCCGCAAAGGGACTTTAGTGCTAATAACGGTACCATAATTTACTGTACCGTTATTAGCGGCTTCCCCATTCCCATTGAGCCCTATAGGGGCTCAATGGGAATGGGGAAGGGCCCTGGTGAATGGGGAATTACCTGTCCCTCCAACCTTCGAATGGACCGGTAATTACTCCATTCACCAGGGCGGAATCGGAATGAGTTTGGAGGCAGCCATGCCGCAAATATCGGCGTGGTTACCTCCAAACTCGGAATGAGGCCTACTGTCTGATTGAGATGTCTTCCTCTTCGTTTTCATGTAGAATATGCATCTACTTGTATACCTTTCGCTGTTAGTTGTACGAGCACGGTGGAAGGGCAGCTGTGACTGGTGAGTAATGAGCATAATTTAAATGGGCAAACAAAAGAAAAGAGCAGTAAACATGTTTTTTTCCGATGAAGCAGTTGCCAAGGGCCAACTGGAGCCATAGAGTGGATGGGAAATACCAGCAAGCTACCAGGGAATCCACCTGAAAGTGCTTGTTCAGGTAAGACTTCTTAATGATATTGAAGTAGAAACCAAGCCTGGGTGAGACCCTGATAAGCTGGTGGGCAAGTTAATGAATTGATGTGTGGGCCAGTGGATGCCCCTCCTAACGCAGTTGTAGCATTTCTATCAGGGGTGATAAAGCCATAGGGCCTCATTACGAGTTTGGAGGTAGCCATGCCCTTAATAAGGGCATGCTACCCCCAAACCCGTGTCCGGGTTTCGTGAATGGGGAAATACCGGGCCATTCCGACCTTGGAGGGCCCGGTATTTCCCCATTCAGGGAACCCGGACCATCCCCATTCCCATTTGAGCCTCCATACGGCTCAATGGGAGTGGGGAGCATACTAGCAATGGGCCCGTTAATGACGGGCCCGTTGTTAGCATGCTGGGCTGCTCGCGGGACCCGCTAAGGACGTCTGGTAAAACCAGGCGTCCAGAGCGGGTCCAGCAAGCGGACCTCGTAATGGGGTGGTAAGGGGTTAACAGCTCAGGCACCTTTACCGGCGCCGTTAACCCCTTAACGCCCCCCTCGTAATGAGGCCCATAATGTTTGTCGGGTGAATGCTACACCCGTTGATGGCTGGTGCAGCCTAGGACTCCCCGTAAGGTACATTTCTTTGAATCCTTGAGAGGGATGAGATGTGAAAATACAGGACATGTCCCTACACATCTATGGGCCTCATTACACGGAAGGCGGTGAGCCATGGCGCTATTAGCGCCATGGCTCATGCCGGTAAAATACCGGCACTGCCTTGGCGGAAAGGGGATTTACCGCCCCATTCCAAGGTTGGTGGGTAAATCCCCCTTCCGCCATTGCCCTTCCCCATTCCCATTTCTGCCCCATAGGGCTCTATGGGAATGGGGAAGGCGCTAATTACGGCACCGCAATTTTGCGGTGCCGTAATTAGCTCCGAGGTCCCTTAGCGGGTTGGTTTTTAACGCCTGCAAAAAGCAGGCGTTAAAGCACCAACCCGCTAAGGGACCTCGTAGCAAGGCGGTAATGGTTAACGGTCACCGTTACCATTAACGGTGGCCGTTAACCATTACCGCCTTCCGTGTAATGAGGCCCTATGTGTTGTTTGAAAAAGCACCTTTTGAGTTAATGGGTGTTTTTGTCGGTTTTGTTTGCAGTATAAAGGGAAGAAATAAGGAGGACAGTGGTATATGTAATACAATCCAATCAAAACTATTTTTTTATAAAACAACAGCTCCTGAAAAATGTTCACCACAATGAGGATGGAAGAACAGAAACATGTTGGACAGTAGAAAGGGTTGATAATATTTTTGATCACCTTCTATATCCTAACTCTAGTGTATATAGGAAATAATGGGGGTACCACAGGCATTTAATTTTAGAAAACGTGTAGTTATTTCTATGAACTGTGTTTTGTGAAATGTCTTTATATAAAATGTGATGAATTTTTATAAATTTCAGAGGGAAGTTCAGTTGTGAATTTGCTTTTCCAAGTTATATGGTAAGAGTTTTTGAGTATCCTTTATACTGCAAATGAGTTCCACCCCTTATTTTTTGTAACTAAGGGTGCCTTTACCCACCACACCAGCTTGGGGATCCCTTGAAACACTCCCCGAGCTTGTGTGGCGGGGGGTAATGTGGTGCCCCAGGTAACCACCCAGGCCTAAAGCCGACCCTGGTTGGCCCCCTAGTTCTTTATGAGAACTCTGTGACTGAGTCCCAAAAGGTGGATTTCCACGCTCAAAGTTAATGTGTCACAGTTAAAGACACAAGGAAAATGTATTCAGATGTATTTTCTTAAACATAAATCGGCTCTTTAACGGCTCTAATAAATGGGACTTGGTGCATATACGTCACTATGGAACACTCTTCCCTTTCGGCTTCGTAATTGTCTTGCTTGACCACTTTTAAGAAGGATCAGAACATTTATCTTTTCACTTTGGAAAATACCCCTGTTCTCAGTTTATTTATTTATGTATTGAGCATTTGTTATGCGCCTTTACAGCCCAGTGGTGTTTCCAGGCGCCACAAGGCAAAAGAGGGAGGGGAACAAGGGGAGTAATTAAACAATAGCAAAAGGCAGTAAATAATCAAACAATCATGGTCCTACTAGGCCTTGTGACATTCGGACATGCAAGTGCAGTGAAGGAGGGGCAAGGGAAGGGAGGGGAGAACAGGTGAGGGTAAGTGCCAAGGAGTGCCAGAGTAGGAGACCACTGGCTAAGTGCAAGGGCGGAGGTGTCCCATGGTGTTGGGGGGCACCTCCACCAGGCAGGGGGCCCAGAGGGAAGTGCCAGTGTGGGGGTGCTAGTGTCAACTGAGCAGAGAGCCTGGTAACCTGTGGGACTCATAAAAGACTAGGTCGCCACTATCAGCGGCAGTGGGGGGATTAGCAGGGGAGGGTGAGAGGGAAGGAGGTAGAGAAAAGAAGAGTTTTGAGAAGTTTCCAGAACTTAAGAAGGTCCTGCTTAAGTTTGAGAGGTGCAGGGAGGCTGTTCCAAAGAGACGCGCCAGCCAAAGAGAGAGACCTGTCCCCCACTCTCTGCTTGGAGAAGCTTTTGATCAGCAGAGAGTTTGAGCTAGAAGAGTGATGGGTTTGAGCATGGAGGTATTTGGGGAGAGAGAGTTAGAGATGACAGGGTCCCAGGCCCCAGAAAGCCTTGTGGATTATGCAGAGGGTCTTGAATTTGATCACTGCGGCCACCAGGAGCCAGTGGAGAGATGTTAGGGCTGGAGAGATATGGTTCCTGGCCTTGAGGCCAAGGATACATCTTGCAGCCCTATTCTGGATTAGTTGAAGGGGGCAGAGGGAGGAAAGAGGCAGATTGAGAAAGAGGATGTTGCAGTAGTCCAGCCAGGAGAGCAAAAGAGCTCTGGAGACATTGAGCTTCTGGGGAAAGGTAAAGAAAGGAAGAATGCCTCTAAGGAGGTGAAGCTGAAAATGGGCCTTCTTGGCAAGGTCCAAGATGTGAGGGGTAAAGGAAAGAGAGGAGTCGAAGATGACCAAGAGATTTTTTGCCTCACTGGAAAGTGAGGGTAGAGGGCCCAAGGAGGGCAGGAGGTAAACCGTGTGCAGGTGTCCCAATCAGAAGCATCTCAGTCTTACTGGCATTAAGACAGAGATCATTAGCAGCACACCATGCCTGGAGAGCAGTCAGACAGTTGGGAATGAGAGAGGAAGAGGAGGTAGTAGAGGGACGTTTGAAGGAGAGCTGTGTGTCATCAGCATAGCACTGGAAATGAGGAGAGAAGGAGCAGATCAGGTGAGCAAGAGAGGCAAGGTCAATATTGAAGAGCCCCAGTGAGAGGATAGAGCCCTGGGGAACACCGCAGGTAGGGAGTGAAGCGGTGGAGGAAAGAGGGCCCAGTTGTACCTGCAAAGGGAGGTCAGTTAGGAAGGAGGTCAGCCAATCTAGTGCTCGGTCCATGATGCTGAGGGTATCACAGAGCTGTGTTGTGAGGATAGAGTGGTTGACTGTGGCAAAAGCAGAGGATAGATCAAGGAGAGGGAGAGCAGCAAGAGAGTTGGAGTCAAGATTAGTGAGCAGATCTTCACAGGTGTTCAGGGGAGCAGTTTCAATACCGCTGGATGCCTGGAATACAGATATATGGTCATGGAGGCAACTAGCGAGTTCAGTGTGACAGATCAGTTGGGGAAAGACCAACTTTTACAAGCGTTTGCCCAGGAAAGGGGTGGTAGAGATGGATTGATAGTTAGCTGGGCGGGAAGGGTCAGCAGACAGCTTTTTAGGCGAGGGTGCACAAGTGGGTGCTTGAGGGATGATGGAAAAAAGCCAGTGGTGAAGGAGTGGTTACAGAGATTGGCTAGAGCAAAGGGCGAGAGAGGAGATGTTGTCCTTAATAGTTATGGAAGAACAGGGGAGCACCTGTTTGGATGAGACTTTCATAGAGCAGATAACTTTAGAGACTGCATCAGGTGCAATGGGTGAGGAGGAAAGTGGGGAGGAGGGCCAAGGGAGGCAGGAGAGCAGGTGGAGGAGTGGGGGTGGTGGAGAGTAAGGACAGGATGTCCTGAGTTTTAAATGAAAAATGGGAGTAAAGGGCAGTGCAGAGAGCCTAGGAAGGAGGGAGGGTGGTAGAGACTGCATTTGGGTTGGCGAGTTCCTTGCAGATTTGGAAAGGTTCAGCCGTATTGTTAGTGGCTCCACAGAGATGCGAGCTTCAATGTGGATCCTCGTCTTGGAGCAGACAGAGAAGCCGTATTGCCTTTGGAGCAGGAAACAGGCCAGTTTGTTAGCGGATGAGCCCAAGGTCTGCCACTTCCCTTCAGCAACTCTGCACTTTCGTTTCAGGGAAGCTAGTTCTGAGTCATACAAGCCGTTGTGCTTGGAGGCAGGCTTCAGGTGGATCCTCATGACAGGGTCAAGAGTATCAAAGGTATTGGATATGGAGAGGTGAAGGTTAGCAAGCACAGCGTCAGTGGAACAGTCAGAAGCAGGGCTGGCAGGGGGGATGAAAGTAGAAGCAAAAGCGACGACTGACACTCGCTTCATATGTCTAATGACGGAGAAGGAGGCTGGTAGTGCGGGAGGCGGCTTGGACAGAGGGCCGAGGGCACCCAGGCAGTAGGAGAGGAGAGAGTGGTCAGTCCAGGGGAGGGGAGTGGTGAGCGGGTTAGAGATAGGGATGTCTGCAGAGATGAAGGTACTGAGAGTATGTCCGGCTGAGTGGGTCGGACCGAGAGGAAGAATGGTAAGGGAGAGGGAGTCACAGAGGTCGCAGAATGATGAAGTGACCGATTCAGACGAGTCAAGGTGAATATTAAAGTCTCCAAGGAGGAGGAGTTTAGAGGGGCCGGTCAAGAGAGAGGAGGCGAGATCAGCCCACTCATAGAGGAAAAGAGAGATAGGGCCAGGGGGCCTGTAGATTGTAGCAAGGGTAAGTGAGAGAGTAGGTGAGATGCTGAGCCTACAGACAAGGTGTTCGAAAGAGGAGTAGGCTTGAGTAGGTATGATAGAGGCGGGAACCCACTCAGGGAAAATCAGGCCCACTCCACCTCCGGACCGGTTGGGCCACGGTTTGGAGAGGAGCGTATAGCCCTCTAAAAGTTGAGTGTCAAGAGCAGTGACAGAGCTGGCATTGAAACACATCTCGGTAAGGGTGAGGATGTCGAGGCCAACATCTTCAAGAAGGAGATAGATGTCAGAGGAGTGTTTAACAGCAGAACAAGCATTTAGGGTAGCTAAGTGAAGCTGGTTGCCACCTTTGAACGTTTTCCAAGGGTGGTACAGGGATGTGTTACTCCCGCTGGTGGTGGTGAAGAGATTGGAGAGGACGAAGGAGGGGTAGCAGGTGAAGGGAGAAAGTTAATGACAGACGACAAGTCCTAGTCAAGAAGGCGAAGATTAGGTCGAGAGCCTTGGGCCATGACAGTGCCATTTTGATAGATGTTAATGATGCACCTAGAGGATGAGAAGTATGCCAGGAGTATTTCCCCCTGGTCCCACCATTAATGGGCGAGGAGGGAAAAGGGGATAGGATAGAGACCATATGGGGGGTCCAAAGGTCAGAGGAAGGGGCAGTGAAGAGGATGATAGTGATAGTGTGTCTGGAGGAAACATTGACGTAGATATCCGCAATGGGGAGGCCTGGGTTGGAGGCCAGGAGAGCTTTCTTATACTTTTTCGTTCCAGACTACAAGAGAGGGGTAGGATAGGTCGTAGAGTGGCAGTTAGAGTAGATAGGGGAGATAGAGAGTGCCATGAGTGTAGTGGGGTTGGGAGGGTGGGTCGGGAAGAGAGACTGCACTATGCAAGAGGAAATCACCAGGTGGCCTAGCAGTCACAGAAAAGCAGGAACTTAGACAAGAGATTAACAGGGCAGTGGGTGTTAAAAGACCAAGGTTTGAGGTTCAGCATACATGGGAGATGATGGCGTTTGGGAGAGGGAGGTTTTAAAACACAAAGATATGGAATTCCAGTGCAGAAAAGGCAGCACAGCAGCTTAGGCAAGATATAATTCAGCGCACTGAGGTGCACCCATTTAAAAAGCCCAGATTCTAATGCAAAAATACATTCAGGAATGCCCATATTCAAATGCAAAAGTACATTCAAAATGCCCAGATTCAAATGCAAAAATACATTAAAAATGCCCAGATTTAAATGCAAAAATCCATTCAGAAATGCCCAGATTTAAATGCAAAAATCCATTCAGAAATGCCCAGATTCAAATACAAAACTACATTCAGAAATGCCCAAAAAACAAAGGACGGAGAGTCAAGGGCCCAGAGGCAATTAACTTGGCCCACTCAGACCCATTGGCGCGTTAACCGACCAATCAAGGGGAAACTGAAGTATCACGTGAAAAAAGAGACAAGCAACAAACATGGGCAGACATGGCCTCCTACAGGCAAGAATGGATAATGTTAATTAGTTTGGTATTGATAAGCATATGGTTTCTACTATCAGGCTATAGCCGTCTATGCCCATACTTGTGGCGGGCAGTCTTTTGTTCTGTCCCACCTTATTTAAGGGAAGCAGTGCTGGGGCGCTGGGGCTCTCAGTCAGTCTCCTCAGGGGGGCTTCTATGTTTACGTGAGCACAGGCAGGAGGGCTCCAGGAGACAGACCCGAGCTCCACTGGGCCCTATGGGAAGTTTCTTGGTACTCCGGGAGGCAGTAGCCTGATCCACCCGCAAGCGTCTGGGCACAGCAGACAGCTCCCGGCCTGTTACTTTCCTTTTAAGCTGAAGCATCTCAGGTTGAGGTCGCACAGATGGCCTCTGGACACTTGGAGGGCAGTGCAAGCTCAACTGGTCACACGCAGGCCTTAGGGAGGCTGATTCAGTGGCAGAAGGCTCAGACTGGCATGTTGGGCAGAGCCTGAAGGTCCGATCAAGGCAGGCCAGTGTGGGCTGGTTTTGTGAGTCAATGTGGGACAGTTTGTTGGCTCAGGGCTCTGTGCAGTTGGTATTTTTGACCAATGTTACAAGATGATGTGTTTTAAAATGAAAGTTCCATTTGCCACCAATGTCAACAATAACCTGCCACCAGATACTGCTGTCCTGGAAAAAGTGTGCCATGAAAGGTCAAGTACTGCGATACACAAATGTGGGCCACTTTCTTTTGGTGCCTGGCCAGATATGTTGTCCGGTTCCAAAAGTCCACTTCCGATCATGATGTGCCTGCTTCTCCAGTCCAGGGGGCGTGGTGGGAAATCTGGCAGGGGGCATCCAGGGATCAAGTCTCTGCTGACAGGAGCGAATTTGGCCTTATTCAGTGGGAAACACAAACGCACACCCTTTCCTGGCGCCACACCAAACATTCCTTTTCTAAACTTACATAACAGTGGCTTCAGTGGTATAGCCAGGCTGTGGCCTGCGGGGCAAGGCCCACCCTCACGGGAGAGGGGGCAGATTCAGTACATATAAACAGCTACAATTCACGATAGGTGCAACGGGTGTGGAGAAAAAGAGAAGATGAATTACATGGTAAAGAGGGCATGGCGTAGCCAAGATGTGGCCTGGAGGCAAGGCCTGCCCTCGGTTCCCCTACGCCCAGCCTGTCACAGTAAATACAGGGAAGGAGATGAGCGTGCAGAGGAAAGCTACTGCTTTTCTTGAGGCATCTGTAATTCTGAAACCTGAGCTAATATGTGAACACGCGTAAACCCACGGGAGTCCCCCAATCGAAGGGTTTCAGCCTCATTCCGAGATTGGAGGTAGTCATGGCGCCATTTGCGCCATGACTGCCTCCAATAACGGTACCGGCACAGGTCTCATTCAAAGGGGACTTACCAGTGTAGTCTGACCTTTGCGGGACAGGTAAGTCCCCATTGAAAATACCATTCCCTATTCCCATTTGAACCCCCATAGGGCTCAATGGGAATGAGGAAATAGCTAATAACGGTACCGCAATTTGCGGTACCGTTATTAGCTCTGAAGTCCCTTAGAGTCTCCCGTCCTTAACACCTGGTAGGCGTTGGAGGAGGGACCCTCTAAGGGAACTCGTAGTAGGGCGGTAAGGGATTACCGGCACCGGTCTCCTTAACGGTGCCCGGTATCCCTTACCGCCCTACTCGTAATGAGGCCCTGTGTCTTTTTGCCAATAAAATTAAATAGCACAATCTGATATTGTGTAGTGCGCTGCTGAGGCAGAATATGTGCTATCTGGTTGTTGTTGATCATGTATGAATGGTTTGATTAACTCCGTAATGTTTCCGAGTTCACTACTCTACATACAATTTGTGTGTTAACCTTAGCACAACGTATGTCACGTTTTCAACTTTCTTTGGGAAATACATTGATCATACATAGACCATATCTGACAACCAAATTTGAAACGCATGTTTTTGTGTTGCCTGCCACAATGGTTTGGAAGATAGCTCAGTCAGTTAAGCACTTGTTGCAGAGATCACAGTTCCAAATCCCGGCAAGACAGACTCAGTGGCGTCAGTAGGGTTGGTGACACATGGTGCAGTAACTCATGGTGTCACACCCTCTGGGCGTGGTGGGGTTGACACCATGAGTTACTGCATCGGGTGTCACAAAAAAAACTAAACACTAAAAGCTGCAGTGTACGTAGGCTGCACCTTTGAGCAATTGTGTTTTTATTGCTCAAAGGTGCAGCCTATACAGTGGCAAAGGGGGTGGGGTGGCATTCCGGCCGCCCCTGGTGTCACCCCTGGTTTCACCCCTTCACCTCCCCAGTGACTCCACTGGACAGACTTATCCCTTTTTGAGTATGTAGAGCGCCAGGGGACCACTTCGGTGGTGATAGTGTGCGGTACAAATGCCCTTTAACATTAACATGTAAAACTTGATGATAGTAAGACCTATCTTGCCACTAGAACAACATGCCTGCACCAGAAATGGCTGGCTATAAAAATGAACACAGCATTAGTATGGTGCATGTCTTGATGGTGGTCCTCCGAACAAGGTTTGAAGACACTGGGGAGGAGGGCGGCAACCAGAGTCTCTTGGGGTACCCTCTATTTTTGTGGCTTATGGGACCCTGAAGTTGTCTATGAGTTGTGCTCAAAAATATAATAAGATGGTCCTTGACAGGGTCCGAGGACAGACCAGAAGAGAAATAAACAACCAGAGCCCCATCTGCAACAGGGCTCTGTCTAAAGATCAGTGTACTCCATTAGATAAAGTAAAATCATCCCACCAATGTCTGTACTTTCCGTGTATGCAAAAGGGTATGCACACAGGAGTGAGCATCTTGCTGGCATTCATTCCTCTGGCTGCAGGATGTTGGAAGTTCATGCTACATTAGGCAAGTTTGGACAACAGCGAATGTCCATTTTAAGCGCTCTTTCCCACCAGGAGCCCTCAACCATAAACGAAAGCACTGGCAGCCCCTGTAGAAGGAACAGTTTGCTAAAAAAAAGAATTGTCTAAGGCCCTGTAACATGTAGTTAGGGGAGAAAAGGGGATAAAGCTTTTTTCTGCATTTCTACCTTTAGTAGGCTTATAAATGCTTAGATTCAGCAGCTAATTTGCATGCATTTTACTGATCTCCACCAGAAGACTAAACATGAATATGTTTGAATTCTGCCAGGGCCAGCTCGTTCTTTATTTTAACACAGTCAAAGACAACTATTTAGATGGGTAATACTAATATGCATCATTTATAATGTTATGAAAGAGCTGGTACTCACTGTGATGCAGAACATTTTAGTAATTTGCCTCTGACAATTCTTTGAGACATTCCCATTGCAATAGGTGCAAGTGGTAGCCAAGAAACCACACTCCCCATTAACTACCCTAATCTTCTAAAACCACAAATGTAATCAGAAAGTAATCTCCTTTCCCTTTTGGTAGAACTTCAAATGTCTCATAACACACAAATACAAGCTGGTTGTCTGTGTCAATGACTACAAGCGGGTAACCTCAACCCACAGTTTGTTTTGCTACGTGTCTTGAAAGTACAGCCGTAATCATCAGTGGAGATTTTTTTGCGGGACCACATTACTGTATGTTTTAGTACAATACAAGTGGACATTTGATTGTGTCTTTTAACTATTTAAACATAGTCTTTGCCCGGGAATGGTTCAAACGTTCCTCTGGTCTGCAGGCGCATAAGAAAGAAAATGCCCCAATAAAATAAGTATACCTCTTTTAGTTTCAGGGGGCCTGTCCTAGGCCCCACTTGAATGATGAGCACAACTGCCCTGGCAAAATATTCTGGCTACATCACTGGCAAAGGGTGGGGAGGAGGGAAGAGTGTCACAAAATACAGTCTAACTGCACCACCACCCAACACCAGCCAGCAAATCATGTAGCTGGCCTATAAGGCATCCCTGCTAGTATGCCTTGGCCGATTGCCCATGGTTATCTCTCCGAATTATTTTCTCTTTCATTGGTTTTGACGTAAAACCCCTGAATCTAACTTTAATGAAAGGATGATGAGCTAAAGACTCTGGTTGAAACTCTAACCTGGGATATAGGCCGGTAGTAGAGAAACTCCCAGAACCCCCCCTTGTTTTTGCATATTAAGTAGCTTTGGGTTTTCCCTCTAAGTTACATGGGTAATCCAGACGTGCAACCCTTGCTCACTGTTCTTAGAGAGGCACAGCTCTGTTCTTAGAGAGGCACAGCTCCACATAACTGATGAGGCCCAACCAGGCCGAAACACGTGTCTGGTGTTGCTGTTGGTATTCTTGTTCAGAAGAGAATTGCCAGGCATTTTGGAGCTGGACTCCTTGTGGCCGGTCAAAGTCTGATATGTAGTGCCCCATCTGCAACAGGGCTCTTCTGTGCAGATGGGGCACTACATATCAGACTTTGGACATTTCTCTTCTGTGAAAGAATTGTGAGCTAAAGACTCTGGTTGAGACTCTAACCCGGAATACAGGCCGGTAGTAGAGAAACTCCTAGAACCCCCTTTGTTTCTAAATGTAATAGCCATGGACCTTGACGTATAAACACAGTGATCTATACCTTACGAGCTTCCCAGGTGGAGCCAATACAATGTATTCGTCAGGAAGCTTCCGAATCCTATTCGTATCTACGTTCCCCACGTGCTCCACATTGGGTATGTCCATCAGCAATGTCTGCAACTCATGCTCCAGCAGATTCTTAGCAAAATATTCTTTCCATTCACGCATTTTTGAAGGAAGGCCCCAGTTACCACTGAGGACCCATTCACCACTGCAGTGGGACTTCACGGGTGGTACTGGTCTGCAGACTGAGTTAACAGGCTAGAACGAGGCGGCAAATATTGTCGTTAGCAATGTGGCATAAAGTCCGGGCTTCCAAAGGCTTTTATTTTTTCGGCATGAGGAACGGTGAGTGCAGACAGTGTGAACCGTTTCTAAAGTCCAACAATATACAGAATAATATGGTTTCTATAGAAATGTTAAAGAGAGCTCTCAGAGTCCCGTTTCCATTTCCGTGACGGGCTTCAGTGACGATGGAGCTGGTTGCAGAGCAACTCAGGCAAGTGGTAAGGGGCGAGAGGGGGTGTTCATGAGGGAAGAGAGCAAAGGGAAAGGACCGCAGGTTTGTGAGAGAACAACCAGAGAGCAAGGGTCAGAGAAAATGACAGCAGGAAGAGGAGGAGGCACCGGCATCTGCCATAGAGTTAAGGCATTCACCGGCGAATAAAGCATACATTTCTAGCCAGCTGATTAGCTGGCTAGAAAAAAAACGCCTGCATGTGGCGAGTAAACGATCACTACTCATTGGAGAGACTGCACCCGGTGATAACGGCCTGAAGCTTGAGTTAATAGTGCAAAGTGTATCAACGTCCATTAACGAAAATCCCCGGGTTGTTACCACCCTGTACAGCTCCTGGATCAGGTGACTATTTCTATTAGCACCATGGGTTTGCAAACCTGGGAACTGAGAGCAATCATTTTGTCTAAAACAATGGGCAGCGGAGAGAGCGCAACTTGCTGTTTTAGGTAGTGCAGGGCTGGAACAAGACGGAGCAGCGCTTTGGCAAAACATTTCTTGCATGGGCGCCGCCCCGTCCCCCAGGTCCGGCCGCTAGCACGTGACTGTTCCAGACCCTGCGCTCGAATGAGCAGACCGCTTTAAGAAGACTCGGCGCAGAGCGCAGCCCAGTCTTCTGAACGCAGTCTGCTCGTCGCCTTTCCCCAGGCCCAGGGGCTCGCAAAGAAATCTACCGGGACCAGATTACAGAAACTTTGCACCGGTGCAAGTGCAAAGTTTGCATGGTATTAGCACCAGGGCAAACTTTGCCCTATTTGTAAAAACACTACGACACACGTTTACACTAGTGCTAATACCATTCCGTATTAGCACTAGGGCAAACTTTGCCGGATGCAAAAACGATTCAGAAATGTATCTTTTTAGCACTAGGGCAATTTTAGCCATTGTGCTTTTAATATACCGAAGTGCACTTGTCGAGGCGCAGTGGTTTTTTATTGTGTCCCAGTGATTTAAAAAAAGGGGAAACGATGCCCTAGTGCTAATACCGTGCACAAACTTTGCACTTGCACTGGTGCAAAGTTTCTGTAATCTGGCTGCAGATCTGAAGCTGCATTGTTGCACGTATTGCACGCATGAGTAGCTCGCTCTTCACAGTGCTTTCAGAAGTCTAGCCAGTGGAGATTACATACAGAAACTGCCAGAGCCTCACATCCTGTGTTGCAGCTGTACAAATTGATATCAATGTCCTGCAATTTACAGACATCTCTTTATCAGGGTGAATGTTCTGACCAATCAAAACAGAAGAGTCCATTATTTACTTAAAAGGGTTTCTTACTGAATCAAGACATATTTAACAATTAAACTTGTGGACATTATGATATTCCCATAATGTTCTTTGCTTTCATGCAAATCGTCAGGATTGATTTGAATTGTTTATTTGTATAGCGCACCGAACCCTCAAGTAACTGGGCGCATTGCTTAGTGTACAAGACATTTATGCAGACATGATGATAAACACAGAATACAGTATAAAATAGGAAATGTACTGTGAATTATATTACAATGCAATAGAAGATTTACAGTGAATTATGGTACAGAAGGCTTTGACAGGTACATTGCAGGCTATAAAGAACTAAATTCAATGAAGACCAAATACAAGATTTAGTGATTGTCTTGAGAGGTGAGCCAATTTTTCGCCTGAGTCCTGAATACCGGAAATGAAGGTTCAGTCCTTAATGTTATAGGAAGAGAGTTCCACAATTGGAGGCTAGGACTGGAACACTACTGCCTCCAGATTTTTGCAGGTTGAATCTTGGAACTGTAAGGCAGTGCTGTTGGGCAGCTCTGCTAGGCCGTACTGGTTGGTTTTTAGTGAATCTGTCAGACAGATATTTAGGTGCAGAATTAAAGAGGCATTTGTGGGTAAGTGTGAGTTTTTTGAATAGATAATGTGTTGGGCAACCTGGCCGAAGCCACCCCCCTTGGCCCCTCCCTTCCTTCCCACAGTCCCGCTCCCCCAAAGAGGTAACAGTTCCCCCAGTACATTTTTTCCATTTCCACCACTGGTTTTAGGCAAACAAAACCTGTCACCATGGAGAAGGAAGATGGGCTCCTTCTGGAGTACTTCTCCCATTCCCATGGCTGGCCTTGTGGTGCCCCTCTTTCATTTCTATGGCTGGCCTCAGCAATTTGGAGTAGCACTGCAGATAAGGAGATTTCTGGACGTGAGGTACATGGGGCGGAGGGGCTTGGGGGGGTGAGTGTCAGTGTAAGGAGGACAGGGGGCGCAGGTGGACAGACAAGGCAGGCAGGCGGGTGCAAGCAGCTCCCATCCCCCAACTTGATCAAAACTTCCTATACTTGGACTGATAGATTAATTCTGGGCTTTGAGCCACCTGATACTTATGATGGCTGCAAGTGCAGAGAAAGACTGCTGAAAGGATATTTTCACACATTCTTTCTGCAACATTATATTCTCAATATAGCAGGACATAGCTCTCAACCATTTATGTCACAAAGGCGGGTGAAAACACCCGATTTTATTTTTGGCGGGTGAGAGGCCCATTGAAACGAATGGCCGTGCAGACGGCTTGGTGGGTAATTCCGCTGTTTACAAGGCGGGTGACACCCGCCAAAAGCGTGTGAGTTGAGAGCTATGGCAGGAAATATATAAGGAGAAACCACTGGATAAGACGATGCCACGCATGCAGATAATATGTGCAGCCAAAGAGTTTAGAGACTAGCCGTTCATTTTCACCTATTGGCGGGGCATGACAACCATTCACTGGACCATGGGCGACATCGAGAATTACTGTAAGCCCAACTGGTAGACAGCCATATCACCCCTGCTGAAGTTACCAACTGTTCTGCACTGTTGTGCAACTAGATCCTTAAAGGGATCCTGTTTCTCAAAGGATTAGCATAGGTCCTGGGCCTGCATGGGAAATAGATGCCATTACTGCATCCCATAGTGGTGTTCGTGCCCTGCACCAATGTTATGATAAGTTATGAAACTTTCGTACTGCACCAAATCACCACTGCAGTGATATCGGAGATCTGAGGCTTATTTGGAAGTTGGCCTCTGGCTGGGGTATCCAGACTGTACTCTGTGGAGTAAGAGGAACAGGGATAGGCCCTTGTGCCAACCAAGATTAGAAAAGGTCTTCCAAAACCAGAGGATGCAGCATATTATCAACGTCCAGGTAGCGTGTGACACAGACCCCATTCTCACCAATGCCTTTCATTTCTTCCTTGGATCCACCCATGACATAAGGATCCCAAGGAATAGCTTCCAGTCAGGGATCATGAGGGTGGGAGGCACGGTGCCCCAACACAGGGCCTGCTCCTACATATGTTTGTACCACACCACCTTCTCAGAAACACACATATGTGCACACTGTGTCAATCAGATATTTAAAACAAATATATGCATGTCACAAAATGTTCACCTAAATGAATGGTTTCCCTTAGCACTACATTACATGTTCATGCCTGCACCTTGAAGTCGCTGAGATAATTTACAATTACTACCAAAACTAAGAAGGACTGACTTTACAACAACAATGCATATGCATATGCCTTAGTTGGCAACATTGATGCACGGATGCACATGGACAACGTCATTTATTTGTTTATTTCTATCTCGGCTTAACCCGCAGGCATCAGGGTGCTCAGCAGACAACATAAAAGTGACATGACATGGGTATGGCTAATCTACTCGAACAGGATTGTTTTAACATTTCTTCGGAAAGTATTGTAACGTTCCTCTGAAAGCATGGATGTAGGAAGTTTATTCCAAGTACTTGCCGATCTGAGAGGGAAAGATCTGGCTTTTCCTTGAGCTTGCTTGGCTTGTGGTATGCCAAGAAGATGCGCAGCACTTGAGCACAGGGTCCTTTTTGGGGAATATTTTCTCAAAGTTTGCTTTAAATAGTCTGGTGCCTTTCCGTATAGACACTTACGAGCCAGAGCAAGTGTCTTAAATTGAATCCGTTTATGCACAGGCAGCCAATGAAGCTCCTTTCTGTGGTTCGAAATATGTTCTGTCCTTGTGACATTATAGATTATCCTGATAGCATCATTCTGAATAATCTGCAGCTTTTGAATGTTCTTTTTGCAAGCTCCACATAGTAAGCCGCAGCAATAGTCCAGCCCGGGCATGCATATGGCTCAAACTAAGATTTCACAGTTTTTACGTGAAACTCATTGATTTATTTGTCTCAAGATTTTGAGGTGGTAATGGGCATTTTTAGTAACATTGTTGACATGAGCATCCGCATTAAGGGATGCCTCAAATACTGTGCCCAGTGTTTTCACCTTCTCAACCACCTTGATGGGGCAGGTGTCTAGTATGAAACTTGTGTACGCTTGGTCAAGCTTGTTTCTAGCTTGGCTTGTCTCAAATATCATGAGCCCGGTTTTAGAGCTGTTTAAACACATCCAGTTTACAATCATCCACTCCTGGATGATCGAATAGATGTGGTTAAGAGTTGTTTCTATGGCATGATCACCACTAAAATCCATGGTGAGCTGAAAGTCGTCAGCATAGTAGGTGAAATGGAGGCCCATGTTTTCTAATTTTTCACATATAGGCCTTATATAGATGTTGAAAAGGTCTGGAGAAAGACCGGCCCCCTGTGGCACTCCGTATTTGATAGAGACAGGATCGGAGCAGGCAATACCCCAGCATATCTTAGAGGTTCTTTCGCTGAGGAAAGAGCATATCCACTCAATGGCGTGGCTTGAACATTTACCAGTATCAGCCAATGTTTCCAGTAGTCTGGAGGGTCTAGGGGAGGTCGAAAACTGCAGAGAGATCTTATAAGATAAGTAGACCAGTTTTACCCTTGTCTATTCTTCCTAACATTTGCATCTGCAAGTCTAACAAGGCACTTTCAGTCCCGTAATTTCTACGGAACCCAGATTGTTTGTGATGAAAAGCAGCAGCAGATTTCAGATGTGCCTGTACTGGATGGTTGCTGCCTTATGCAATATTTTTAGTAAAAAAGTTGTATTAGTTATTAGTCTTAGGTTTGCAGGGTCTTTGGCACTGAGGACTGGCTTCTTAATAATGGCCGTGACTGCTACCTCCGTGATAGTAATAGGAACGTTCTTGTGTGAGAAAGAGGCATTTATAAATCTGGTAAAGAAAGGGGCAAAGACGCTAAAGTTCTTAAGAATGATTTTAGTTGGGAGAAGGTCACCTATATAGGAAGTAGACCTGATATTATCTGGCATTTTGGTAGTATCGTCGATGGTCATGGTCTCAAAACAAAAGTTTGTCGTGGTGTTAATATTATTAGTGTTGGTACTCGTTCCTTGTTCAGAAGGTATCTTTTTGACACCTTGTTTATTATGAATTTTACTACGGGCCAATAGGGCCTTGTCTTGAAATGCTTTTTGCACATTTTCACAGTCTTCTTTGTTCGTGTCAATGGCATGAGTGAGGGCCATAGGTTTTTCCCAAGATTTGTATAGCTCAAAAAGTTTCTTAGTATTGTTTCCTGCAAGTTCAATTTGAACCGTCACAATAGATCTTTTTAGCCTTTTTAGTCATATATGCAAATGTGCATGTCTAACCACAAGCTCCATGACTCACCCACTTTAGTAACTTATTGTCACTGTTTTATAATTTGTGCACCCAGGTATGACATGTGACATACATTCTTCCGTCCAGTTTAGAGGCAGTAGAGGTTGAATACAGACAGGTGTGTAGACACAGTTTCTTGCCAGGGCAGGTCTGAGCATCATACATGCAGGCCCAGACAGCAGAGCACACAACTAAAGGCGATAGATTTGATGTGATAATTAATGCATACATGCCATAGCATAGAGAAAGGATGCAGATCTGAAGTTACCAGGAAGGTGAATGTCAGTGCTCACTATTACTATGTAGGAAGCAACACTATTGCCCCGTCTAAACCCTAAACCATGAGAGTGAATTTTTTGTTTGACGAGCGCACTCTGAGAAATAAACTACGTTTAGCGGCTGGTGTTTTTGACAGATCAGCCACTATTATGTTGAATGAGTTGCCCCAGATCACATACTTTGGGCCCAATCTGCAATTTTGGCACTTGACCACGTTGTTTCCAGATTGTTGTCAAGCAGTAAAGTGTAAATCTTTTGTGGCTGTTCGACTTTCATGAAATAAAAAAATACTCATGGTAAACAAACATGGTAAATTGTTTTAAAAAATCTGTATAGATGACATGCTATGCAAAATGAGAATGATTGTAGCTTTATTTTCGCCATCATAAATGGAGGCACTACAAGTATTAGAATGCTATGTGGTGTGAACCTAAATGCTCTCATCTGTCTGGGTTGTCTACTGTATTTTAAAGATTTAAACGCACCCACTGAAAACGTTTGTGATAAGCTCACCTGTTTACAGTCACTTTTTGACACAGAAAAGCAGATTGTATTTCATGAAGAAAAACCTTTCACATTCTCAAAAAAGCTTTTTTTGTGTCAATTAAGCAAACCTGAAAATAATCTTGCTACAGGCCTTTGACATTTGGTCGACTCTCTCAAATGGCCTACATGAAAATGAGAGACCAGGCAATGGGCTAAACAATGCCATCAGAATGAGAGAAGGCAAACCCATCCACTGAAGACAGCCGACTACTATACACATATAAGATGATCTGTCCTGGATCACAGTATGGCACGGTGGCTCATTCGAATATGGACTTTGACTCTTTGGCTCCACTGTCTTGAATTTGGCTGCTTAATCACCTATTCTGACTAACACATTTTGATGTTCATTGGGGGGTTGGCTCTCCAGTGTCTACAAAACTCGTTCGGAGGCACCCAGATCTAGACCTGCACTATACTGATGATGTGTTAATTATCAGCACCCCAGAGGGAGAGGCAGCCAATCAGGTTGCTCGCATCGCGGGCTGAACCTGACAATCTCAGCCCGCGTTCCAAGCAGCCCAATGGCGGCTTCCCCCGCCTACCCATCTTCCCCCACCCTCATCTCCCTTCCCCTTGTGTCTTTGGTCCCTTCCCACCGCCTACCCCCACTTATTCGTAAAGGCGGCAACACCCCAGCCGCCGCTGCTACTGCCGCTCTGTGTCCCTTCTCGTCGCCGTTGGAAATTAAGAGTGGCTCCGTATGGAGCCCAGCTTCCAGGTCCATGGTGGCCATCTTAGGTAAGTGTTTTTTTTTTAATGCATGGAACGCAGGGCGGCCTCGCCTCGCTCAAACAAAATACATTGCTGTCAGCACCCCGGGTTTCTGGATAAAAAATCCAAGATGCTAATAGCAATAATACCTGATCCAGCAGGTCAGATCGGGTGGTAACTGTGCCGAGGCCATTACCACCCGCACTGGCCCCTTGCACACGGTATTATTGCTATATTATAGCTAGTCCTTTCTGGCACCAATACATTGTTCCAGTAGCAAGGGATGTGTTACTTTCCTAAACGTTAATGTACTCACGTTTATCAACGAGAGAGAGAAATAGAGAGAGAAAGAGAGAGAGAGAGAAAGAGAGAGAGAGGGAGAGAGAGAGAGAGAGAGCAAGAAACGGCTGCGTCTGCCTTGCTAGAATTTGGAACTTTGATTTGGATATGATCACAGATATCTGAAACAAGTGAGTAACAGATGACCATCGTGGTACTCAGCTCAACAACATGAATTTTAAATTTGATTATTGCACATGAGAAATATAGTCACCGAAGGTGAACATTTGACCTATGTTGTGCTATTTTATCTCACACAACTGTATTTCACAGTGAACACAGAATGCATAACAGAATTAACTTAGTTGTCGACCACAACCAGACAGCACACGCGGTGCCTCAGCAGAGCACACAGTATCATATTATGTTAGGTATTTTTATTTTTAAAAAGTGCCCTGACTTTTTGTGTCACGCAAACAGATGAGAGTCCCTCCCATGGTTTTAAGTGTGTTCACTTATCAGCACAGTGATCAGTATTCCAGTTACCTCAAGAACGGCAGCAGCTTTCCACGCGTAACTCATTTCCTTCCCTGTATTTACAGTGACAGGCTGGGCGTAGGGGAACTGAGGGCGGGCCTTGCCCCTCAGGCCACATCCTGGCTACGCCATGCCCTTTGCACTTATCATGTCATTCATCGCCCCTTCTCCCCGCCCTTTGCTTTTTATACGACGTACTGACACTGCTCCCGCCCCCTTGCACTTCTCTCATCTGGAATGATGCAAGTCCATGAATCAGCAGTCTCCTCTTACCCTCCCCTTCTCCCCTTCACTTTCTCTTCCTTTCCTCTTGGGGCGCACACGCATTTGGCACCTGATGAAACACCAATAAATAAAACAAGTATGCACACTAATAATGTATTGTGGTTCTGCTAAATAAAGCCTGTTCTTGTTAGAAGGCATCTGATAGGAAAGAAGGGGGATGGCCAGGGACGTAATTTGGGGGTCACCAGGGGTTGCAACTCCCTAGTGGCCCCAACTTTTTTTCCAATAAGAAAATGTAATCTTCTGGTGGGTCCCTGGCTCAGTCCTCACCCATCAGGGTGAAGGCGTGGCCGGGGAGGCGTTCAGTAAGGGTTGAAGCTGACCGTGACATGTGGCACATGTCACATGCCACGTTCAACTCCAACCCCTTCTCCCTTGCTTCCGCCCAGCTCACAGACAGGAACCACGAACCAGGAAGTGCTCACGGCTTCCTGGTTCTTGTTTGTGAGCAGCACGGAGGAGGCTTAAAAAAAATATAATGTGTATTTTGATGTGTGAAGTGTGTGTCAGATGTATGTATGTGAATGGTGGGTGAATGAGAAGTGATATGATGTGTGTTTTTGAATGTGCTGGGTGGGTGAGTGTGTACTTGTGTAGAGAATGCAATTAGTGGGTGTAATAAAAGGTGTCAGTGAGTGAATGAGAAGTGATGTGATGTGTGTTTTTGAATGTTCTGGGTGGGTGTGTGGGTGTGTGTCTCTGAAGAGAATGCAATGAGTGGATGTAAGAGAAGGTGTAAGTGACTGGTGGGTGAATGAGAAGTGATGTGATGTGTGTTTTTGAATGTTCCAGGCTGGTGGGTGGTATGGGTGTGTGCCTATGTAGAGAATGCAATGAGTGGCTGTAAGAGAAGGTGTGAGTGAGTGACTGGTGGGTGAATGAGTATGAATGTGCTGGTATGTTTTTGAATGTTTTGGGTGGGTGGAATCGGTGTGTGCCTGTGTAGAGAATGGAAGGAGTGGATGTAAGAGAAGGTGTGAGTGAGTGACTGGTGGGTGAATGAGTATGAATGTGCTGGTATGTTTTTGAATGTTTTGGGTGGGTGGAATGGGTGTGTGCCTGTGTAGAGAATGGAAGGAGTGGATGTAAGAGAAGGTGTGAGTGAGTGACTGGTGGGTGAATGAGTATGAATGCGGTAGTGTGTGTTTGAATGTTCTGCGTGGGCTTACGTGTGTGCCTGTGTGGTGAATTCACTGTGAGTTAATGTGAGAGTGGATGTATGGGTGAGTGACCAGTGGGTGAAAGGGGATGCATGTGTGTGTAAGGCTCTGGGAGACTGGGGATCACTGGAGCATTTTTGCCACATTGTTTATTGACTTTGCATGTTTTACTGGTATCTTTCGGCAGAACCAAGTTCATGTCTGTCATTACCTGGCTAGACTGACATTTTGGTGCATTCAGTCTAGCCATTGCTTACTGTGGCATGACATTTATTACTCGACATCTTTAAAAAAAGCAAACATGATAAGTAGTGTTACCTCGCTAGACTGATATTTTGGTGTAGCGGCCTGTATATTTTTTACTGTAGCATGACTTTTTATTAGCCAAACATCTATGATGAATCGAGCATGATAAGCGTTCTTATGGGTCTAGACTGGCTTACATTGGAACCAGTTTCGACAGGTTTTCATATTGTGACATGTCATTTTTAATGGCCAAACCAACAGGAGTATGTTATTACATGGGAGTACTGGAATATATCGGCAGAGCCAGTTTTGTGCCCAGTGCTAGTACAGATATTATTTAAAAAAACATCTTAAAGCAAACATGAGATTGGTCTTATATGGGAATACTAGCATATGTTGGTGGAGCCAGCATGGAAATGTATGGGCACAGCCAGCATGAACATGTTTTTTAAACTGGCATATATTGCAGGGACCGGCATGATAATTCATTGGGAAATACCCTGTGCACTTTTGGTGACTTGCATCTATTGTACCTTTTTTCATGATTTACCCTAAAGTCTTCAAAACCGATGGTTTGCCTTTTACCCAAATTTTCAAAGAAAGTGTGCAGTGTAATGCACCATTTTAACCCATTATTCAAAAACATTTAGAATGGGAGGGGTAAGAATCCCCCCTGAACCACCCCAAACTAATTTTCATTAGTTCAGGCTCCATCGCTACCCTCGGTCGCAATCACATACTTGCGGCAAATATTTACACCCACCAAAAAAATTACTCACCAGCCACCACTGATGACAGGTATATTTGTGGACCAGGCACCGCCCTCTTCTTTCTACGCTATGTGAAACATTTAAGCTTTGATTAAAACACATATTTACTTATTTCACTAGCAGTAGTTTATGTCCCTGCAGCGGCATACTCATCATGGACATTGGGCACCCGTGGTGGTCTGGCCGGCCCGAAGGTGTGGCGTGCCCTTTGCTATGCTAAGGAGCTTGGCAGGGGGGCCACAGCATGGCTTGCCGGGGGGGGGGTCCACATTTTGTGCTATGCCATTGTCTGACAAAGGGGTAGTGTGTAGTCCCCGGGTGAGAAGCAACTCGTGGGTGTTTTCAATTTAAAATAACTGTGTGGTGCGACGGATTTATGCGTGCAGCAATGATATTACATTAAATGGTGGCTTTTTAAGTCCTCTGGCACCCAGCATTATGCTTAGATAATAAAAAACTATGGGTGGTCTTGGGTATATTGAAAGAACCTTTCCAAGGTAATATACTCCCGCAAAGATAACATTATCAGGTGCACTCCCATTCGTGCACTCAGACCAATCTAATAGGTTTCTTCTATCGTAGTGGTAGCTAACTCATAGATACATTTATAACCAGGGAATTTTGTTGATAATAAATCCTGGTCAATTAATTAATCTTCAGGCCCTGCTTGTCCAGCATTTTGCTTCTGGGTAAACAGCAGCCCACACCTCCCTAGGTCAGTGCATTTTTGGCTTGTTTAACACAGCAAAGCCACAGATTTCTGTGTCCATTGATCTACAGATGTTTCATACACTAGCTTTAGCCTGCGTTAGAGATTTTGGTCACCCTGTTACAAATACTGCATTATGTATGTTTTACATATAAAACCCACGTCGAATATGGAAAATGCCACTACCCAAATGTGTGATTGTGGACACATGACGCCTGCATCTGTGCCTCGGCTCTTATATCAGGCTGAAAGGAGAGCGCCTGGAAAAAACGGGTGCTTGACACATTTGAAAAATCTGAAGGTCGTTTGTCATAATTTCCTGTGATGTCAGTTGGGGACGGTGTCAAATGACATCCCTTCCTGCAATGACATCAGGGGGTCAAGGGTCGTGTGATGTCACTTCGGCTACCCCAGGCATTTTGGTGAAATGACGTCCCTGAGGATGGCACATACACTTGTGATAAGGCTGCAACAGAGAAACAATAGATTAGGAGGGGTTTGTTGAAACATGTATGAAGGGAAATAACATTAGAAACTAGGAGGAGGGAAACGGTCAAAGATAAAATGCTTATGATGATAGGAAGGACAAATCAAGGAAAACGTATGGCAAAACTACAATGGGGAATGGGAATGCGGTCTAGCAGTGTGGAAGTGAAAACGTTGTGGAACCTGAAATATTGAAAAATCTAAAGAGTTTATTTTTCAGTAGGCTAAAGAAGTTAAAGGGGTTTGTCTAGAGAATTGGGTGAAGGAAGATATCATCTCATGCAGCGATAATAAGAAGGTGTTCAGAAGGAACTGGGTGTGGTTACCAGGGTGCAAAATGTGCACTCGCCACTAGCCATTGCCTAGTGAAAATTGACTGTTGGAGGATAAGAAATGGTGTGGTGTCTGTATGTAAAGAATTGGGGTGTCGAGTGACTTTTTATATCTGGCTAGTAGCTTGCAACTTGAAATCTTTATCCATGGGGATACTTTGCGAAAATATTTTCAAGGTTTCTCTATGATTAGCACCTGTCATGACTCGTGGCTATTAGAAAGGCAAATGGGAAAGTACCTTTGGGGATGGACCTGGGAGACCAACTGTCCAGCATCTACTGAGTAGCACAGGTTGAGATGCTGGCATCTATTAGTTGGGAGATGGTTTTTGGTTCAGCTGACCTATCTGTAGCACAGGTGCCACAAAGTCCAGTCTTCAAAAGCGAAATCCACTGACATTTGAAGGATTTCCACCCAAAACCATGAATTGAGATTAATTAAGTAGTGGGTGCTTGCCCTTAAAACCTGGTATGGGTGTGCGTGTCGAGGACCGGATTTAGAGACCACTGCCTTTTGGGTGGGCCTCAGAGGCCGCAGTCTTCAGAGGGCTTCCTGGAGGACAGGCCGCATTTCAGGTAGCAAATAAAAGAACATGACATGGGATTACAGAAAGTGCCGAGGATTATTTAGAGAAAACTGGTCGTCAGAGTATCTGTTTCTGCACCCTGTTCCAAACGTGTTCAATCTTTCCCAAATACAGGGGACCACATGGTAGTCCCATTTCAATGTAATGGTTTGCTCAACTAATGTTCTGAGACTATTGCAGGGGTTCGAAAGCTCTGGATCTCCATATGTTCTGGAATACGACTACCATGATCCCTCACCATTAAGGGGGTACGGCTGGTGAGAGTCGTAATACAAAGCATAGCCAATAGTTGCAGACTCCTGACCAGGGCTGACTGAAGATATGTCCAGGCTGTTGGGGTCCCATTTTAACATGATTCCTGAGGGCCCCCCTTGGCTACAGCTGAGAACAACAGTCTTGGGCACTTAGAATGCAGTGGGTGTTTATTATCCAGGGCGTGACTAATGGTCCGCTGTATCCCACTTTGTCAGTAAGGGATTAATATAGACGAAACCAGAGAAATAAAGGAAACAAGGTGAGAGGACCACGGCTGGATAGGGAAAAGCCCAAAGAGAAAACTGGAGTGAAAAGGCAATAAGGTGAAAAGAACCCTGCTGGATACTGAGAAGCCCAGGGAGGTGATAGCCTGCAAAGGCAGCTTATAACATGTGCGCTCTAAAGCTTATATTTAAGGTCCTAAATTAAAGTTTTCTGTTGCTGTGGCATTAGACTGCCAACACGGGGCAGCTGCTTGCGGCTCCCTGTAAAGGAGTCGAAGAAGGAAGCTGATACAAAGGTGGCATATTTGTGGTTAAAGACTTTTATTAATGAAAAAGAAACCCTCACTATCCCTCTCTCTAAGAGGGGTTTGCCTGCCTCACACTAAATCTCAAGGAATATCCATCCAAATGAAAATCCACCATCCTGTGTCAGAGCCTACGTCTAACCTCTACACTACAACTAAAACTAATATTGTCCAACAGAAAGTTCTTTTTCCAGGAGAATGACTCTGTTCTCCTGGTGTATGGGTAGCATTACCACAATATTCTCTTGCAAAGACAATGCCAGGGGGAATGACTCCCTACCCCTGGCCTGCCGCAATCTCACAGAAAGTTATCTACCCAGGAGAATGACTCCGTTCCCCTGGCTGGTACCCCCAGCACTATGAACAGTCAACCTCTTAAACCAAGAGAATAGCTTCCTTCTCCTGGTACTGATCAGCACTCTCCAATGCCAAGGGAATTACTCCCTTCCCCTGGTCCCTCTTCAGTGTACTTGACTGGCTTTTATTTTTCCCACCAGGATAATGACTCCCTTCTCCTGGTGTTTCAGAGATATTTTCTCACGTGGGTTTTGCCTTGGCACTTTTTCAAAGAATCAACAAAGTTCACTTATCTCAGGGTCCCAGAGCCGTCTCTGGTGGTCAGTGAGCTTACTTCTGCCACTGATACTAGGAGGATGTCCTTGGATATGCTCTTCTCTTTCGCTGGGGTCACAGACTCTTCTTTTCTGGTTAGTAGACATATATGTGACAACTGTGACAACTATAGCAAACCATGCAATAGACAAGATGGACTGACCTGATTTGAATCAGAAGAGTAGACTTCCTTGTAGAGCTAAGAAATAAGACAGAGCCTAAGTAACCACTTACCCCTTTGTTTATTCAACAAATGGAGTAGTAATGACCAGGCCTTGCTCAGAAAGAAGGGGAAAACCACAGTGGCAAAAAAAAACAATGAATGCAGCGTTCCAGGCTGTGTAAGATCTAGCAGTCGAGCCAGAATGTTGAATCCAGAAATGATTTGTATTTTTGTATTTTACTTATTTAGATTTATATAGCACTTTAAGCCAAGGCGCTTTACATGAGGAGCAAGCAATTACAACAAGCAATACATAACATTGAATCAAACCAAAAATCAGTACAGGGAACAATTTACATTATTGGTGAGGTTAAGTGCATATAGAGGGGGACTGAGGTGAGAGAGGAGGGTTAGAAGGGGAAGGAGGAGGAGGATTCAATGGAGAAGGAGGAAGCGGAAAGAGGCGAGGGGGGTGAATGGAAGAGGTAGGATTTTAGAGAGGTGCGAAATGAGGGGTAGGTGGTAGTAGAGTGGATTGGGAGGGGAAGGTGGTTCCAATGGAAAGGAGCAAGAAGTTGGAAGGAGCGGAAGCGGGAAGGGGCACAGGGTGGAGGAGGAGAAAGAAGGAAGAGATCAGCAGAGCGGAGAGAATGAGGAGGGGTGTAGAAAGTGAGGAGGGAGGATAGATAGGGAGGGGCAAGACAATAGAGGGCTTTGAAGACTAGACAGAGGAAGTTAAATTTAAGCTGGGAGTGAAAAGGGAGCCATCCTAGTGAGTCAAGGGAAGAGGAGATAGAGTCGTGAGGTGAGAGAAGACAGAGGGAGCGGATAGCAGAGTGGTAGATGGATTTGAGGGGTGAGAGGTGGGGGGAGGGGAGTCCAAAGAAGACAATGGAGCAGTAGAAGAGTCTGGAGAAGATGAGGGAGGAGATTAGGAGTTCAGTAGCATGGAAGGTTATGAGAGGACAGATTTTACGGATATTGTAGAGGTGGAAGCGGCAAGATCTGGCAATGAGAGAAATGTGATGAGAAAGAGAGAGGTGGGGGTCGATGTGGAGACCAAGATTGTGGGCATGAGGGGAGAAGGGGAGTTGGGAGGGAGGGAAGGAAATGAAGGGAGGAGGAGAGGGAGGAGGAAGAGTACTGGCAGGGAAGAAGAGAAGCTCAGTTTTATCTGAGTTGAGAGAAAGGAAGTGAGAGGACATCCAGGATTTAATGGCGGAGAGGCAAGAAGAGAACTTAAGGTGGATGTGAGGTGTGAAGGAGGAGAAGGAAAGGAAGAGCTGGGTATCATCGGCATAGAAATGGTGCGATAGACCCAAGGAGGATATAATGGGAGCTAGGAAGGAAGTATAGAGTGAGAAGAGAAAGGGGCCAAGGACAGAACCTTGGGGAACACTGTGGTTGAGAGGAAAGATAGATGAGGAGTGGCCACCCCAGGAGACTGAAAATTTGCGATTAGAGAGATAGGAGGAGAACCAGTCGAGGATGGAGTCTTTGAGGCCAAATGAGGAGAGAGAGTTAAGGAGAAGAGTGTGGTCAACATTATCAAAGGCAGCTGAGAGATCAAGTAGGATAAGAATAGAAGAGTGCTTAGAGTAGCGAGCAGATAGGAGAGAGTTGAGAACGGAGGTGAGAGCAGTTTTCGTGGAGTGAAGAGGGCGGAATCCAGATTGGGTGGGGGGGAGGAGGGAATGAGTGGAGATGAAGGTAGAGAGTTGAGAATAGACAATACGTTCTAGTAGTTTGGAGAGGAAGGGCAGAACGGAGATAGGGCGATAATTGGATGCAAGATGGGGTTAGCAGAGGGTTTTTTGAGAATTGGGATGATGGTAGCGTGCTTGAAAGGAGAGGGGAAGGTGGATGTTGAAGAAGCAGGTGAGATAAGGTATTAAGAGAGGGTAGATTTTAGGGATGAGGGAGGTAGGAATGGGGTACACAGGAGAAGCAGTTGTATAAGTTTTGGAAAGGAGGAGGGTAACTTCAGGTTGAGTGATAGGGGTGAATGAGGACATGGAGAAGGGAGGGGGAGTAGGGGTGGCGGAGGGGGAGAATAGGAAGGGGAAGAGAGAACAGATTGTCAGAGGTTGAGGACTTTGTTGGAAAAGAAGGAGGCAAGGTCAGAGGCAGAGAGAGGAGAGGCAATGGAATGATCAGGGGTGGGAGGAGAAAGAAGTCGAGATAAGGTTTAAAAGATGCAGCGTGGATGGGAGGACTCAGAGTAAAGAAGGTCGGAGAAGTAAGTGCGCTTAGCAGAGTTGAGACAGGAGTCATAGAGGGAGTGATAGTCAAAGTATGCAGATTTGTTGGAGGGGGTGGGGTGTTTGAGCCACGAAAGTTCAAAGTGCCTCAGAAGGTGGCGCATGGAGGAAAGATGGGGAGAAAGCCAAGGTTGAGCAGTACGGTGGGACGGGTGAAACGAGGAGAGAGGGTAAAGATGATCTAAAGAAGAGGTGATGGAGGAGGTTAGGGTGGAGGACGCTTCAGTAGCTGAAAGAGAGGAGAAGTTTGAGAGGGGGGAGGAAGGAAGAGCAGGAAGTAAGGAAGAGGGAAGAATTGAAGTTACGTAGGTCACGACGGAAGAAGGGGGTGGAAGGAGGAGGGGAGGGTGAGGAAGGAAACAGGGGGTGAGGGAGAAGGAGAGTAAGGAACAGCGTGGCAATCCGCAGGGAGTACAGTGCAGAAATTTGAGGAATGGGAGAAGTGAGCATGAACATGAGAACCTGGGATAGAACAGGATACCACAGAGAAGAATGAGATACCCAGGATGAAAAGAAAGAAATCCAAGAGTGAGGATAGCGAGGGGAAAACCGCCCGACTCAAAGAAGACGAGAACCGAGTGCCGGAGGAGCCAGAACTCAGGATGGGTGAACAGCTGCAAGAAGGGAGAAGCCCAACCTGCAAAGTCAAGAACTGAGCGCCAGAGGGGCCGGAACCAGGTAAGGTGTACAGCTGTGAGAAGGGAGAAGCCCAACCCAGCAAAGCCATAGAAACTGCAACAAGAAGTTCGGCAGCGAGAGGTGAGGAGCCCGATCCAGCGATGCCGAGGACAGAGTGCTGGGGAACCCGGAACTCAGAAAGAAGCAATATCAGTCCAGAAGACAGGAAAGCAGCCCGAGCAGCCAGGAATTAGGGACGGAGGAGCCGGCACCCAAGTAGGAGTAAGGAGAATGAACCAAGGGGGCGTGGCGAGGGCAGAAAGCATGAAGCAACGCAGCGGACTGAGTTGTCTGTGTGCTGAAATAGTCTCTGCTGGGCGTTCCGTAGCCTTAGCAACGTACAGTTGTGGCCATCTTGGGAAAGGCTAAAAGGCTGCAGGGAATACAGAAAGTCCCATTGAGGTAACGCCATCTTGAGGGAGTAAAAATGCCCTTAGGTTGTCTGCGCCTCGAGCCCTGCCAAACTGACCAGGAACTGGGGAGAGTCCTAACCGTATCCCTCCAACTGGTACAAAGAAGATTTCCTCAGATGTACTCTTCACTTTTATTCGGTTCCTAGACCCTTCTCTGCTGGTCAGTGGTCGTATCACTGCCACTGGTATGAGGAAGAATCCCTTGGATGCACTCTTTACTTTTGTTCGGGTCCCAGACCCTTCAAGCACTTGCCCTGGCCTGAAGCTGAGACCACTTATCTCCCCCAGGTCCCTAAGGGTCCACAGGTGGTACCCGTTACCTTCTGGGACTTGCTTGCACAGTGCCGTTCTCTCTAGGGACTGGGGTCGGTCTCCTTCCTGCAGCCGTCGGAGTCTTCTCTGCTTCTGCAGCGGCTCCACATGTTGAGACTTTGTGCAGTCACTGCACCGTTCAGGGACCGCGCAGTCCACCTCCTCCTGGAGGTCGTGCCACTGTCTTGCCTATTTGAAGCTGACCTTGTTCCTGCTGATACAGGACCTGTTATGGACTCTCTCTGCTTTCCGCTGGTTTCCTCTGCAGAACCTTTCTTCAGGTCCACCACTTACTTTGAATCTCCAGGGTTCTCCGACCAGGGATTAAAGCAAAGTCCCAGAGACCTTCTTCATTTATGGGGCTTGCTCTGCCCCAGCATAATGTCAACACCTGTTGTCACTGGTTCATTAGTATTCCTGATGCCTCCTGTGAGCCACCTCGTCGCAGTAGCAGGAAAGTCAGCAATCCATATGCTTTCTATGTCCTTCTTCATCCTAGTACTTTCTATCTTAGTTGCATTCCTGGTCACAGAAATACATTGGTTTACTATCAATATAGTGGTTGGAAACTGAGGGGGGGCTAAGGCATGTGAGGGAGTGATGTTACGCAATGTGTTATACCCCTGGTATTTGTATTTTTGTATTTGTATTTTATTTATTTGTATAGTGCTCCAAGCTCGAAGGCATCTGGGCGCATTTCTTCCGTATACATAAGTTACATGCTATACATTCAAACAGTTACATATTTACAAGTGTACAGTTTTTGCATGTACAGACGTTGCACAGTTACAGGCATTTTGGTGAGATACAACAGGTTAAGCTAGTGAACGGACATAACACAGGGGTATCTAAATCTCTTGTGACACGAGCCACATTTCTACGTTTCTCCTGAATAGAAGGTAGTAAGATTCTGTTCTTAAAGGTATGGGTAGGGTGTTCCACAATTTCACCGCTAGGACGGGAAAACTACTACCTCCTGTCTTTTGTAGCTTGCACCTAGGGATTTTGTGCCTGTGCCGATCTGGTAGGGCGATCTGAGGTTTTACTTGGGAAGTTATTGATCAGGTATATTGGTGCTAGATTTGCGAGACACTTATGTGCTAGTGACAGGGATTTGAATCCAATCCTTTGCTTGACCGATAACCTATTACGGTTACGTCTAGATTCAGAGATGTGCTGTGGTCTTGGGATGTTCAACGCTGATCTAATGGCGTTGATTTGTATAACACGCATCTTTTTTAGGTTCTGTTGTTTAGTTCCTAAGTAGAGAGTGTTGCAGTAGTCCAGTTTTGACAGTACTAGAGCCCTGGCTATGGAGATGCCATTGGGTGCAATTGGTGATCGTCCTTATCCCCAGAAGGAGAGTCCCTCTCCATGAGGTCCTTCCGCATTATACCAGCCCTGGAGGGACTATTGGGTTGTGGCCACACCTCCCTAGCCTCATGGGAAAGAGCTCCTCGTCTGGGAGAAGTGACAATACCTGGAGAATTGTCACACCCCTCAGGCCCTGGGCCAATTTCAACTGAAAGGATTGAACTCCTGTGACGCCATTCTTCACCTAGCTGTGGCAACAGGAACACTTTGCACCACTTTCTAGTTGATAAGTCTCTCCAGAAGCTGAATGCATCTCAGCCTGGTGGTATATTAAAATGGATGGATACCTTTTGAAACAGAGCTATACAGCTTCTCTGTAGGCAGACTAAACCTGTGCAGCGCTTCGCTACAGAAGCCATATTATGTTATGCTACTGCCAGGGCTTTGGAGTCCATGCCAAATTTTAAGTTGAATTCCCCAGACAGCGACATGAGCCAACCCTGATGGCATCAATCGTGTTTTGGTTTGCGGCAACTACATCTGCCAGCATAGTAGCCCGGTGTGTCGGGAAATGGTGGCAGCTTGCTTCTGGGTGCTTGCTAATGAGCATGCATGCAGTAGTCACACTCCAAGGTTTTGTGCCTACAGCCAGTGTATGGCTAAACTCAGGGGAGTTGCTAGGTCTGGAAAAGACCCGGGGCTAAGCTGATGTCGGTACTGTTGGGACTGGGGGCTAGCTAGTCTTTTGGCTGTAGCTCCTGAGATTCTATCTGGGGCTACAACCAAAAGATCAGGGGCTATAGCCCTCTTAGCCCCCCCCCGAGCAACGCCCCTGGCTAAACTACAAATACATAATCAGAGCAGGAGTCAATCACTGAGTGCACTACAACCCCCATTGATCTAACAACTTCCAGTAAATCATCAGACGAACGCTGCCGAGCATATAAAGCAGCCAATCTGAAAATCTCACGTTCTACAACTGCAATGGGCCCTACCTCTGCCTGCAATTCCTGTTTCTCTTTCCTCTACTCCACTCTCCTGACTTGACAGGCTGTGGCTTTCCCACTGATGGACTTTTCAGC
Organism: Ambystoma mexicanum; assembly: GCF_040938575.1. NCBI lineage: Eukaryota > Metazoa > Chordata > Amphibia > Caudata > Ambystomatidae > Ambystoma > Ambystoma mexicanum. Next base: position 468,114,135 of record NC_090929.1, on the reverse strand, counting down.
TCTCTTGGTGTCTCTGCCCCCGTCCTCAGTGCGTATGCTCCTTGCTGGTCTTTCGCTTCTGTTTGGCTATCTGGGGAATGGTTCCTCTTATTTAAAATGGACTATCTCACAGATTTCAACTGCTTGGCCTTTTCTTCTTCCTTTGTTGGAATTGTGCCTCTCCTGGATGGTTGGACTTGGATTGTCGCCTGACCTGCTTTTCGATTGTCTTTTTCGATTACAAGACTGATTTAAATCATTCTCTCAAGTATATAGGTGGTGCCTCCACACACATGCTTATTGTAATAAACTTATGTTCATCTGACCCTGCTTCAGGTATCACATATAACCTTACGTGGGGTGCGTGTTCCCGAAAACGAGTCTTTGGTTGTGGTCTTGCGCCTGCCTTTGGTATCCTGTTCTGCGACATTCACCCTTCTGGAGATGCCATTGCTGTGCCTCAGCTGTGGAGTCATTGAGGAGATAGCTGGGGGTCAATCTACATGGGATTGTTCTCTCATACCCTGTTCTTCTGACACCGGCACATCAATCTAAATGCTGGCATGCTCATGCTTCGATCATCTCTGGGGACAGGGATTTCTATAACTGTTTTTATTTTCAGAGTGTGTTTGAACATCATATTGTCCTGCTTGGTTGTATGCACTGTGTCAATTTTTGCCATAGTTTGTTAGATATCTTTCATGAAGTATATTTTAATGTGTGAAAGAATCATTATCATAGAGGAAGTTTGAATGAACTGACTGATAGTTTGTTAGGGGTTGCAGAAGCACATTTTGCTGCAGTGGCACTGTTTTTTTTTAATTAGCACCTGCCCATTATTTTCCATTGTAGTAAGAGCAGGGTAAATCATAACTGACTGCAATAAAATTTGGAAAACTAATTTGCATTGACTAAGGGATAATAAGATTTCCATTGATGCAGGTGTGTTGACAATGTCCTTGCACTTATATTGTTGTGTCTCTAGATGAACCAAATAATTAAGCAATAAGCCCCAAGCTGGGGGGGGGGCATTACTGCTTCAGGTAATGCCCCATGGGGCCCATATTTACAGGGCTGAGCAAAGTGAGGTCGTTAACGCAGGCTCTGGGGTATTACCTGAAGCAGTAATGCCCCCCCAAGCGAGGGGCTTATTGCTATTAGTATCCCGGCCCATAAGACTGGGTGCTAATAGTGCCTTTTCAAGTTGCAACACACTTGTGGCGTCTCGCAACTAAAAAAAGAAAAAAAAGGAAAAGATGGCCTCCATGGAATGGTTAGAAGGGTCTATGTGTAGTCCCTTCTCCCTTTCCATGGTGACTCTTAAAAAGGGTTAGAAAAAAAGTAAAGAAAGAAAATGGCTGCAGAGAACGGGGAGAAGGGACTACATGTGGTCCCTTCTACCTTTCTATGTCGGCCAGTAGTAGTAAAGGAAAGAGCATCGAGGGACACAGCAGCAGGTAAGGCTTTGACAGGCTGCTAAAGACCTGGTGAGGGCCAATCAGATCAATTGTTACAATCTGATTGTCCCTCGCCGGGTATTAATATAAATTAAATGTATTCGTTAAAAGGGTTACAAGGCTAGGTTAGCGGACCACAGTAGATCTGCCAAGGAGCTAAGGGCCCATAGAACCCGAATGGCTATTGGTGAAAGTTGAAGAATGAAAACACTCAAATCATTGCATCACACAGTTTCGAGCTGGCTTTAGAGCAGGATACCTGACAATGGACCACTGTGTTCTATTGAAACCTCCATTGGAAAAATGTGCAAAGGCCATTAAATACAATCTGCATATTGCTTTTATTGCTCTGGTGCAGGGCTAACTCACTAGATAGGACAATGTTGTGAACTCACCTTGCACGTGTAGGGATGGATATTGGTATTTTATCACTGATCCAGATAGTCTATGGAGAAACTGATTTATTAATGAGAGGCGGGCCATTGAGTGAAACCACACAAGATTTTCCTACAAACAAAAGGGTCCAGCATGGTTGCCCTCTGACCCCTATGCTTTTCTGCACTATCTATCAGATCTTGGAAATAAGCTGGCAAGAGGGGGCCCTACGAAAATGGTTGGAAGGATATTCATTGCTCTTTTGTATGCAGATGACTCTGCTATCCTTGAACGAATGCCAACGTGTCTAAGAGGAGGCTAACAGGCATTTACAAATATTTTCTTAAACAACATTTGATAATTATTTGACGTCAAATCAAAATTGGGCACTTTGGCCAGACTAAAACAAAGGTTTCCTGGCATATTGAGGGGAGGAAGATGGAATGCCCCAAATCGTCTACATACTTAATTCTCACCTTTGCTAGAGCTGCAATCCACTCAGCTAACTCATCTGCCAGGAGGAGAGGGTAGCAGGATTATAGTTCAAATCTGGGGGTCAGGCTCTGCCCGTGTGTATTAAAGTTGACCAATTTAGAGTTGTACCCATCTTGATGTACAGAAGCAAAGTGCGGGGTGAGACTAAGGTAAAGGCACTAGAGCACACCCAAAGTAATTTCCTAAGGGGGATATTGAGTGTTCGACAAATTAAATCTGTGTGTACACTAAGGAGAGAATCAATTCTCCTCTCAATAGGTTTTCTGGATGCTTTGTCTCCTAAACCCTTATTTTGCAAACATTTGAGGTGCAGAAATAACTGAAATGTGTGCTTGGCACTGTCACATATTACAGATGACTTATCACATGCTAAAAACATGTCGCCCGCCCATGTATTTAGAGTTTAGGAAAATTAGGAATGAAAAGATATGGTTTTGGCAAATCATGAGCAGACTTTCTCTAACAGAAGGCAGCCCTTAAAAATATTGCTAAGGACCATGACCATCGAGAAGACAATGGGCCTCATTACGAGTTTGGAGGTAGCCATGACGTTTTTAGCGGCATGGCTACCTCCAAACTCGGGTCCGGGTCCCGCAAAAGGGGATTTACCAGGCCATTCCAACCTTGGAGGGCCCGGTAATTCCCTTTCGCGGGACCCGGACCCGGTACATCCCCATTCCCATTTGAGCCCCCATAGGGATCAATAGGAATGGGGAGGATGCTAACAATGGGCCCGTTAATGACAGGCCCGTTGTTAGCATCCTGGACTGCTAGCGGGTCCCGCTCTGCACGTCTGGTCTGGCCAGGCGTCCAGAGTGGGACCCGTTGCAGAATTCAGAATGTGGCGGCCCGGAATGAACGGTGCCGGTGACCGGCACCGTTCATTCCGCGGCCGCCAGCCTCCTAATGAGGCCCAATGTGTTAATAAACTCAAGATACTAGTCTTGCATTGTGATCTAATGTGTCAGTCAGAAGGGAGATTCTCTCCCCAAGACTACGCAGTCAAATTACTTGAGCCTGCCTAAACCAATTGCCAGTCATATGTAAGGATGGAATTGTAAATGGCTTACTAGAGATTGGAATATTGGTGGGGAGGATAATATTGATCACTTTCTTCTTTTATATGCAGACGTGCCAGATATATGAAGGAGCTATACGAGACAATGTTCAATAAGGTTTGGTATAACAAGCAGACGAGATAGTTTGTTGGTTTTCTCAAGAGCAAATACTTCTCAATGTTCTTATGGCATGGGAATCTGTGCTGAATCCTCATTTGTAAATGAGGAAACAAGTCCTAGTTCCAACCAGTACTTTGGAAAAAAGCATGAGACTGAGCACTTTAACGCCAGGGACGTCATTTCGCCAAAATGTCAGTGGTAGCGGAAGTGACATCATATGACCCTTGGCCCCTGATGACATCACATGAAGTGATATCATTTGACTCCCCCGCCACCGAAGTGACGTCACAGGAAGCAATGGAGCATGACCTTTCACCCCTTGATAAAACAGGAAGTAGCATCACTCAGCATTGTACCTAAGTACACTATGAAATAATATGGTTATAATGTGATATACATTTCATACAAGAATGGATCACCATACGTACCATTAATATCAGAGTGTATAGGCCCATATTACCAAATTATTGTGACTGTAAGCAGACGTCCAAGGTCTAATGATAACGATGTGCTATTATATAGCACTTACGCTTAAGCGCTTTATATAGAACAAATATATATACAATATTCACCCAACCTGTATTGGTACTCATTTATCGAACTCAGTGAGGTGTTTAAGAAAATACTAAATCAGTTATTCACCCCAGAAGTGTGCCTGAAGTCAACTTTTAATGAGTCTAGCAATTATTTTATAGAATTCCAGAAAGACAAATTATGTGTTATTCCTATTCTTTCTTATTTAGTGTCACTGCTTAATGTGTTACACTTGTGAGACCCTGTGCTTTTTTCAAGAGGCCTGAACAAGAAAGCCAGCCACTCCAGAAAGAAAGAGCCACTTGGTGTTGGCCACAGCCCAGGAGTTTACATTTTGTAAAAATTAGTTTACATTTTTTTAGGGGTATCAAGGGAGACCATAGGTATATCAAGAGAGACCTCAGGGTCGCAGCTGCGTCCCGTGGCGACCTCCAAATAACGTCCCTTTTTAACGCTCTCATTAGAGACAACTGGGCTTAATGGCCCAAGAAGAAATGCTTTTAATTTTATCGCCAGGATGATCTCATTGGTTTAATACAAAATGACTGTTTTCCTTGCTAAACTATATGAATAGGTCCTAGGAAATGTGCCAAAGGAAAGTGGTTATATACGATTTATATATTTGATATGCTTCATACGTGTTTGTATGTTTTTATCTTTGTTTAATTATGAAAGTCGAATTAAATGTAATTGCATTCAAATAGCCAACCAAGTCCCCCGCTTCCCTTGTTGTGCTACCTTGGGACAGTTCAATGAGCCGCAGGAATTAGAATCTGGAACTGTAGAGAAATCTTGAAAGCCTGAATTGCTGAAACTATTTGACATGGGTTAGCATTTGCATTTTCAAAGACTGGTTTTAACTGGGAGGATAGTTCAGGGGCAACGTGATCGCCTTGGAAGCAAGGCGACACGAAGCAACACAGGTTCGGTCCGGGTCCGCGCTTGGAAACCTCTGGGTATTAAGTGCGTTATAAATCCCCTATCATATCATAGTCATGCGGGAGACCTGTTATTGTTATATTGAGGTAGACTGTGTCAGCCACCAAGGTAACCATCACCGTAACTACCTCCGTGGGGCATCACAGTGTCCATCTCGGGCCCGCTACTAAGGATGAGCAGAGGAAGGCACAAACCCTCTGTTTTCTTCTACAAGTGAGCAGAGCTGGGAACAGAGGGCTGCAATGAAACCAGGATAATGCTCCAACAAGCTATCTGTCTTGCCCTTGAGTTTGCATTGTGGAAATGTCTGACAGGGCAGAATGAATGCAACCTTGGTATGTGCCCAGTCACATATATATCGCATGATTTATCTGGGAATGGCAGCAAAACGATTATTGAGATTGTACAAGTGATTATATCTGCCTGCATTGCCTTTTTCAAGGACTGCTTGCAAACTTTCAGCGTAAAGTTCATAGCTAATTTTCCAATAAAAACAACTCCATTTCATAACTTGAGAAATGCAAGAATTTTGTTTAGGAAGACAAGTGCCAAACAGTTTTTAACACATAGAGTAGGACGAGAAGCCTGAGTATGGTAGTGTTTCCTTCTCAGTTGAAAACAACCATCACCACCTAGCAATTGACAAGAGTGTATTGTCATACTGTAACCATGGCAACGAAAGTGTGTATGTGTATATAGGTCTCTAGGCCATGTGCAAGGGTGCATTGTGCAAGGGTGAACGACTTTTGTCAGGAGGTTTCTAGCAAATTGATTTAATTACTGGTCATTATCTCACGAGGTCACCCATTGTGACCATACTGAATCATGGCGCACAACTGGTTGCACCAGCTCAATGGCCTGCACCGTGGATCTATAAGGCCCTGGTCTACGCTAAAAGAGAAATTCTTAACTACTGAAGCAGACCCAAAGTGGAGGGTTGGGTGGGAAAATTAAGACAATAATCATCCTTCGAAAAGGTGTAGTTCGTAAGAAGTGAAACAATTGGGGAATATGATAGTATGTGGTCTAGCTTTGTGGAACTTTATGTCTGAACGTATTCCTTCGGGCCAGAATTAGAGTGGGACATAGAATTGTCCCATGCACCAATGAAAAAGGGGCCCATAATTGCAAATTGTAATTCGCTACTTTTTTCAGGAAATATTTATTTTACTTAGTATAGTACAGCTAAAAGAAATGAGCTTTTTATACAACCATAAACAATTTCATATCACTCATCCAACAATCAAATTCATAGATGAACACAATAAACCAAATCATATAAACACTACAAATCATTATATACACAATAACCATTTGTTTTATTTGTTTTATTCGTATTTATGTAGCGCACAACAGCCCGAGGACAACGTGGCACTTGTTACAGTACAAAGCTTAGTTACTTAGTTACATGGTCATTAGCAATATATATATATACAGGTTGCAATATATTTACATAGTCAATAGCAGTATATATACAGGTTACAATATAGTTATATTACATTTATGTTATATTACAATATACATGGCAGAAGTGGAGGAGGCAGTCCTCCACTTGCTAGTTGAGGAGAGTGGCCTTGAGGTTGTTGCGGAAGACAGAGATGGAAGTTTCAGCTTTAAGGGTGGCAGGGAGTGAGTTCCAGAGTTTCGGTGCAATATAGGAGAAGCCTAGACCTCCCGCTGTGGCTCTCTTTATGCGTGGTATGTGTAGCTGGTTGGTGTACTGAGCTCTGGTGGGGTGAGTGGATGTGGTCCTTGATGTTGCTTCAGATAGGTATGCTGGAGTGGTTTTGTGGATGCATCTGTGAGTGATGGTGAGGATTTTTAGAGTAATACGGTCTTTGACCTGGAGCCACCGGGCTTCACGTCTGGCGTGGGATATATGGTCTCTTCTAGGGATGCTCATGGCGGCTCTGAGGGCATTGTTTTGTGTGGTTTGCAGTCTGTGAATGTTTTTGGCAGAGGTGCCAGCTAGGAGGGCGTGGCAATAATCGAGTTTGGCTCCTATAGTTGCTCTAGCTATGGCCAAGCGGTTGGGGGTGGATAAGTAGGGTTTAATGGCATTAATTAGTTTGGTGCTGAACGCTGATGCAGAGGCTATGACGCTGACTTGTTTGTTCATCGATAGATTTGCATCAATGTGAACACCTAGAGTCTTGACAGAGGATGATACGGAGGTGGTTGAGTTGTCTATGTTGAAGTTGTTGTATTGGGGGCTTAGTTTCGATAATGTGTTTGTCTGGCCAAGGATGAGAATTTCAGTCTTCTCCCCGTTAAGACAGAGGCCATTGATTGCCATCCAAGCTTGGATAGTGGCATAGATATTGTGAAGGGCCGTGGCGTCTTGGTGATAGAGTCCAGATAGGAGTAAAAGTACTTGAGTGTCGTCTGCATAGTTTGTATATGCAACACCCATGGAGTCAAGTAGGTTGAAGAGTTTTTTTTTGAAGAGGTTATAGAGGGTGGGGGCTGTACAAGATCCTTGGGGGACACTGCAGTTTATAGTGGTAGGATCTGTGTTAGCTGTCTCGTAGTAGACCTTCATGTCTCTTCCTTCAAGGAAGGAAGTGATCCAGGATGCTGCTTGATTAGAGAAATGGGCTGCATGGGTGAGGTGGGTGGTGAGTGTTTGGTGATCTACCAGGTCAAAAGCAGCTGATAGATCGAGAAGGAGGAGCAAGGCAGATTTGCCTTTGTCCATGATCTGTGAGATTTGATTTTTTAGGTATGATAAGGCGGATTCTGTTCCATGCCCGACACGGACACCAGATTGTCTTTTGCCTAATATGGAGTTAGCTTCTATATATCATTGGATCTGGATGTGAGCTGCTTTGTCCAGGATTTTTAGGAGGATCGGGACTGTCGTTATCGGTCTGTAGTTGTTGGGTTGCGCTGGGTCGTGTGGCCTTTTTTAGAAGTGGCCGCACCCATGCTTCTTTGAGATTATTTGGGACAGTTCATGTTTGGAAAGATGCGTTAATGAAGGCAGTAATCAGGGGTGCTAGGTCATTGGTGCATTCCTTGATGATTTTAGGAGGGCAAATGTCTGCTTTGCAGAGGGATGGTTTGAGGTTTTTGATGAGATTAAGGACCGCAGGTTCAGTGACATCTCTGAAGGAGAATTGAGCATGATTGAGATTACTACGCTCGTCTTGTTAACGCCTGGATCCGTAGCCATACGCACTGAGGTAACTCAGTAGATTATTGTCCATGGCCCTGTTCTCCTCTTTAGCTTGTCAAAATGGTCAGTATCGACTTTATCAACTCCCACATCTTCATCATATGATAAATAATCAGTGTCATTAACCTCATAAAGTCTTCCCCAGAACCAATCGTAGCAACAGTTAGCAGGCACAGTCCTGTCACAAGCTAATTGCATCGGTCGACGAACTGTAATTAGACTGTCACATTCGGTCATTAAATGCTTTGTACTTTCCACTGTGAGGTTTCCACAGAATGTGCATGATCTATCCTTTTTTCTATTCCTAATCTACTACATTTAGCCTCCAATGTGGGAACTAAATTGAATTTAAGACACAAATACTCATGCAAAATGGAGGTAGAAGGGTATTGCGACAAGCAAGAGGGTTGTTTAGCCTGACTGGTGTAATGAGGGACATATTCACCACTGAAATCGTTACGAGCAAGATCTTTAATCATTTGTTCTTGATCTAAATTCCCTAATTCTATTTTAAGGACATTCTTGTATCGTTGCAAAGGCATATCCAACTGGTTGGAACCTACTATGGAGAACAATGTTTTAGCCTTGATTACCAGTGTGAAAAGGCAAGACTTCTCAAAGCCAATCATTCATAGGGGGATGAGTTTCTTCAAAGATGATGTGGAGCAAAGAATTAACAGGGCTATTAGATAATTTCCAATATAAATTGGACAGTGATTTATTTAGCTGGCAATTAATGCTTCTAAGCTCCAGCTCCACATAAAGATATTCCACAGGGAGACTGGTGGGTGTTTTTGTGAGCGTCTTCATGCAGCAACCTTCCAGCTTTCTAAAGAATTAGTATGCTGACAGCCTTACATTTTATCACCATACAATACAATACGGGGGGAATCTTAACTTGATAGACTTTGATGATAACATCTAACGAGTAACCCCCATGAAGAATGGCAAAAAGACTTAATAACTTCCATTTGTTGTCCTACCTTAATCTCGAGCTTGTCCTTTTGAGATTTCCAGGATAACTTTTCATCAATGGTAACCCCAAGTAATCGTAAGAGGTAACAACATCCAATTTGTGCGCACCTATACACCATGAAAAATGTGTGACGCTTTCCATGTTTGAGAATTAAAAATCCCTATTTTTGGTAGATTAGAGTTAATTATTAGACCGTTTTACTTGGCATACCATTCAAGTATGTTCAATTGGTGTTGAGGCCCCTTCTCAGTGTAATTCATCAGCAAAAGGTGGTCAAAGTATCCAAGCTTTTGGATTCGCCCATCCCAAAGTTATGGGGGGGATGATACTATCAATGGCAAACTCTGCGAGAGGCAGATTAAAAAGTATAGGTTCCAAAATGCATCCCTATTTTAGGCGCACAAAAGTAGGCAATGAGCTGGTGGGCTCCCCATGATTGGACAGCCTGACCTGGATACGCGTATTACTATATAGCAGAAGAATCATGCTTAGTAGCCCTGTAGAAATACCCCACTTCTTCAACTTCAGCCACAGAACTTCATGCATTACAGTGGTGAACGCTGAACTAAAGTCGATGAACGCTACATAGAGGTTAAGGTTCAAAATGTTGCAAGTAAATTCCACAATAGTGGTTAATGCCAACAGGTTACCCATGGCGCCCATGCCCCCTCAAAACCCAGCTTGATTTAATGGAATGATAATATTACATGAGATCCACTTGTTTAATTAATTCAATAGAATGGAAGCAAAAATCTTAGATGGGCTATCCAACTAATTGAGTACTAGTGAAAGGGGAGCTTTTGTCAAATTTGTTGCAAATAGTTAAATAATATTTGGTTGGTAACAATGGTCAAAACTAGTGCAAAACTCATAAAACTGGCCACTTAAACCAAAAACACTGGCCCATATTAGAATATTGGGCCAGCCCATGTCATTACCCTTTTGCCCTATATGCCAGCCCGAGCCTGCCTTGGGGGCCTTTTTTATTTCCACCTCTTTCGCTTTCCCTTCTTGTCTGTTTGCTGCTTGCAGCCTTTGTGTTCTAGTACAGTGGTGCCTTGTGCTCCTTTTTTTATCTAATAGAAAAACATGAGCAAATGTTCAGACATTAGACTGAAGAGCTTTGTGAAGGTTGTGGTATGGTACACCATACTGAAGTGCTTTGTGAAGGCTGCACACTATACTGACGGAATGTGTGATGTTCTCGTGAGCATATGACTTTGCTCCGGTGTAGGCCATGCTTAATGGAAATGCTCGGTTCCCTAAATTACATTCTGAATACAAATATTTTGAGTGAAAAAGTAAGTACTGTAGATTTTGCATCAGGAGCTATGATGATTATGGGAGAGAGACATTGAGATGGGTTGGTGAAGCACTGTACAAAGTTCGAGTGGGGAAGAAATGTGTTAATCAGAGCAGCCACAGGTGTTGCTCCCAATTGGAGCCTTGGCCAAGCAATGCTGTGAATAGCAGATATGTAATTAATGCTCCAGCACTAAACATAGGAGGTTGAACATACACCTGGAGTAGAAACTATGTATATGACTGCCTATTCCGGCTTCTGTTACTTGGAAAGGGAAAGGAGGAGGAAAACAATGTGCCTTCATGCGTCATTGTAGATGTGGAAAGCGGATCCTCCAGCCAGGGGTATATATTGGAATGGATGCAAGATGAAATGTTGCAGAGTACATGTTAGATAAGTTACACGTGATGTATCTGTGTTATGTGTCACTGTTTATCTAGTTCCCAAAAGACATTTCAAACCTCTAGCTGGGTGAAGGATGCTGATATCTGAACGAAGGCTGAATAAAGGTAGAGGTTGTCCGTTGTGGGTGGATCTTGATGAAATGGTTATTAATTGGGACACAGTTAAAACAAGACTTCCTCATGTGGGTGTCTGCCCCGTGTTTGTTGATATTGGGCATCAGGGCCACATGGGGATATAATTACTGAGAGGAAAGAGAGTTGGGTTTTGGTGAATGCGATTGGCAATCTGATTGAAAGACAGGTCAGGGAATGCCCTTTTTCTGAGAGTGTTGATAAAGAAGGCTCTCGATCAAATGGGGATCTCAGAGTGGGAATCTGGAGTACCCCAGTAGTGTTCATTGGCTAGACCATTTTATATTTTGGGAGCGGTGCCCAAGCTTGTTATAGATCGTATTTAGTTTAAAATGATGACAGCGATTGTTACCAATAGTAATATTGAATTTATGATAACTGGCCGCACTCACCCGCTGTAGTCTGTCTTCCCTGGCCATCTGCTTGGGCTGCAGGGGATTGGCCAGTGCCTGGCTCTTAGGTAGTCAGTCCTGGCTTGGCGAGCACCTAGCACAGGGATCCCCAACGTGTAGCTCGGGAGCAACATGTTGCTCGCGGCACCCTAAATTGTTGCTCGCCAGTTGCACTGGACCATGGTGTAGAGCCCTCGAAAGAGGTGCTGAATGGATGAGACCTCAGTAGCACTGTAGTCAGGACAGAGTCCTGGACTGTGCAAGAATGTTGGCCAATGAGCCACTGTGGTTCCAGCTGGCTTATTTTTATATATGCAAGATTTGTGTTTGGTGCCACCATGCACATTATTTTTCAGTAAATGTCCTTACTTGTTATGGTAGTGTCATTGGTAAAACCCTGTCATCTCCAGTTACTTTGCCCAGCTGACAAATGTATTAATGAGTACAATATTTGAACCATGTTTGTGTCATGGAGAAAATTGGCATATTCTGTTCCTTGGTACAGCTAATATGAGCATAATGGACAAGGAGGTTGTATGCATACCCAACCTTCCTTTATTAAATAATGTGCATGCACACTTTCTGTACAAGTGAGGTTTGTGTTTGATGCCACCATGTATATTTATAGACAATATTCATTTTAGTGTCACCTGTATTTATTATTACATAGTGTCCTAGTGGAAAAATGGTCGTCGTTTGATACTCTGCCCATCTGGCACATGGTTAATGGGCAGATACAGTAAATGCATGCCACATTTTTCATAATTGATTTGCCCTGTATGCCAATCCAATTAAGTTATTGTTAATAGGTTTAAACTAACAAGCCAATGAATTGATCCAAATACTTAGTTAACACCACCACACCCCTCAATGCAGTGGTCATCAAATGCTCAAAGGTTTGACCAATGTTTGCCACTAAGTCTTGTGTAAAATCCCTTTTGGAAATAATTGAGAAAGGTATTATTTTTATTCCTAACCACTTTTTCACCAATGCAAAAGCCTTCTGGAGCTTTAAAACACAACATTTGCCATAACATTCGCAAATAATTCTCAGGAGGTAACCTCCAAAGGCCCAATGAAGTGATCTGTGAAGCCTACCATGTAATGACCTGAATCTCCATTAAGTCAGCAACATTTAAAAACATGTTTCATATTTTTCATACAATTCACACAGAACAAGCCCAAATAAAAAAGCAACTTTACCATATTCAAACTTGCTATATAGAAAAGTCTGATCATTACAATTAATTATATATAACATAGCTCCCATGCATTCCACGCTTATGCAAAACAGAGAAGCAACAACAAATTAACAGGAAATGAACCAAATCTTTGACTCCTATTTTGCAAGCGCACTTTTTTAATTTGAGGAGTCGGTACATTTAAAAGTACCATTACCACCAGCCCCCTGCATTCTGGGGATCTTATTTCACAGATTTCTCCTTGCCATCTTTTATGTGTACATAAGTCTGTACATAAGGCTAAAGTGGGCAGCCTATGTATATTTTGAACATCTGACTCTTTTTCCATCAGACAAGCTCTTGCTTTTGGAGCTATTTTGAGGTGACTTAATGCAACAAATTCAGTTATATTCCATCCCTATATCAATGGACAGTGCCTTACAACCGCCCATAACCACAAGTATTTTTCTTCACCAGGGGAGGCTACAAACGCACTTGCACTGAAATTCACTTTATGATTAGCAGAAAATCCCAGATGTGCTTTTAAAAAATAAGGAACATTCTTAACTGGCCTGACACTTTCAAATTGAACACCCCTAATTCAGCTCACAAGGCGCTACCAGGTGTATCTGCAGAGAGACCTGCTATTTGGCACAGGAATGTATTTTGCAACCCCTCCAGGAAATGACAGTTCTAACCACCCTATATTTTGCGGCCTTAAAATCATGGAGCAGACCTGTGTCTTATATACCTCCAGACACTTCTCCAATCAGAATGCCACAAACTTGAAATAACAATGTAAAAAGCCATTTAATCATTAATTATGACTTTTCAGCTGTCTTCTTAAAATGACTGACGCAAGCCCTGCTCTTTCAGAAGAGTAGGCGCAAATTAAAATGAGACTGCCCCCTCATCTCTACATTAATTTAAAAACTAGCTACAAGGTTTCACCCTTTGCCTGAACACCATCATTTATGTTTTTATTATATTTAATTTCAAACTGTAATCCTCAAAATAGTAACTTGTGTTTAGCAGGCCCTGTTGATGACCTGCTGGGTACAAGTCCAAAATAGCTGTATCTTTTGCATAAGGGAGCATGCTATAAAATCCACCCTTCACAGAGGGTTGATTAACTATTCTAGGAGGAGTACTAGAATCAACATCCAAAAGGAATACATTGGGACCAACTGACATCCCTGCTTGTCACCTTTATTGGTGTTGGAACACAATGTATAATTCCACAATCTTGTATATTGGACAGATGCTGAGATGTCTGCGTATCACTGTTGGATAAGACTTAAAAAGCCATTAGTGACCTGTAAGAATGTAGAAGTAGGACTCGGACACAGTGGGCTCATGTTGATTGACATTTACTTTTATTGAAAATAAAAGGTTGGGGGACTGGGGAAACCCCTGCCTTTCCCTAAAGCTAAGAAGGGTTTCCCTTCATTCACCCAAAACTAAGGATACTGTCAGGATGTCTTGTCTAAAGTAAATAGTCCACTGTCACACGTCTGAAGCCTATTTCCAACTTCACACTATTAACTAACCTATAAAAACAAAAGGTCTTCTTAATTCAGAAGAATAGGTTGTAGATCCAATCAAAGAGTTCCAAGTAACAAAGGTTCCAAACATAAAGTTCTTAAATGTAGAACAAAGTTCCATAAAAATCTTAGATATTTCTCTGTTGCACAAACTTTGCAACAACCAGGGGCAATGACTCCCTTGTCCTGGTACCTTCTCTTGGCAACTCTCTATTTCTTGGACCACAAACAGGGGAAATGGCTCCTTTTCCCTGGTTCCTTCTCTTGTAGGTCCCAGATCTCTGCTTCTCTCTCTTTCCGCTTGGCCCAACTTGGTTAACTTCCCTGCCAAGTATGGTCCTTAGTAAATTACTCTGTGGTTTCCCTTCTTCTCATGGAATTGGGTCCCAGACCCCTCTTTATGTTCGGGAACTGGGAGCCCTCTTCTCCCAAGTACCACCACAAGGAAGAGGACTTGTGTGTTCTCGTGTAGCGGGTTCCTGGCCCCCCTTCTTTGCGTGAGGGTATTTGGAGCCCTCTTCTCCCATTTACTACCACCGGGAAGATGACGTGTGTGGTTCTCGTGTAGTGGGTCTCTGACACCTCTTCTTTGTGTGTGGGTACTTGGAGCCCTTTCCTCCCAAGTACCACCACAAGGAAGAGGACTCATGTTGCTTTCGTTTGGTGGGTCCCAGACCCTTAAATTTCTCTTGCTGGGGGACAGACCTGGTTCACGTGCCTGCCAGGTACTGCGACTATTAAGAAGTTGACTGCACCGTTTTAGTTTCCCACCAGCCAGCTAGAGTGCTCCCCCTTTGTAGTGGGCTCCGGTCTGCCCAGGAACACTGCAGTGTCAATCTTTCCCATGGCAGCGTGGTCTTCCTTTCACGCGCTTCCCTGTCTGCAGGAACACTGGTAGCTTCTCTCTGCCAGCACGCCTTCTGGTCCTTCCACTGTGGACTGGCTGTTGTCCTTCCAGCTCCCCTCCTGGCATCCTGGTGTGCTTCCCTGCAACTTCCTGCACTGTGCTGGCTCCTGCAGCTCCTCCATGGAGGACTAGACAACTTCTTCCTGAGTCCCTCTTCCTTTTCTACTCCGCAATGGCCAATGAGCAGCCAGCAACAACTAGACTGCTCATTGTGGTTCTTAGGAGAACTCGTCATGCCTCCTCTCCTCCTCTTCATCCCAGTACTTATTCCAAGTTTTCTAGAATGCTCATGTTGTTTATGAGGCACACTCTACATTCCTCCATGAATCTTCTTTGTCTCAGTGCTTGTCAATAGCACATCTTTCAACTCTTGGCCATTCTTCCTTGTCTCATTATTTCTACCCTTGATCTCCCTTGGGTTGGTTGTGCTCTTCATAGTCCCAGTACTTATCTAGGGAAATGGCAGGGCGACTATAGCTCATGAGCCTATTAGGGAAGGGGTTCTTCTTTGTGTTATAGGAAGGGGGGTCGGGTGATAGGAGGAATATTGTGTTCTCAGGGGAGGGTCGTTCCTAGTCCCATGAGGGGTTTCCTCTCCCATGTGATCCTCTCCCTGTGCACCACCCTCAGGGGAACTATTGTACCAAGGACGTACCGCCCTGGCCCCATGGGAAAGGTCTCCCCCATACGGGAGAAGGGACAGCATCCACAGTTTTGTCACAGATTCCAATAAAATGTAAATTACGCCACATTATGTTTCTATCAATCAGATACCGACGAAATCCACCCTGGAGTGCTACGGACTCCATAATTGGGGACTAACACTGCCAAACCACCACTTGGAATCAGGCAGTGATACCGCTGGACCAAGTGGCAGTAACGGTACCATTGAGATGCCACCAAACTCGTAATGGGCCCCAATGTCCAGCAAGGGAATTGGCCTATAACCATGAGAGGCTGGTGATCCAAGAAATACTTGTCTAAGGGGATGGCATAATGCCTGTCTTGACAACAGCAATAAACATAAAACTATTTGGTGTCCTTCAAAAAAGCTCCTATTGTTTCTCAAATTCTTTTTTTGTCTTAAGGCAATTTTTTATACCATTTTGAAACTATAAATCTGACCAGCAGTGTACACAACCCTCATTAAATCAGGGTTCCGTTTTTTTTTGAGATTCTACATTCTCCATCGAACCATGGTGTATCCCTTTCTATAACCTGGAACTCCTGAACTTGGGCGCACGGTTTGCCAATAGCTCTGTCCTGGATAGTTTCTCCTAAAGACTCAAACTGACGCTTTCCTTTGTGGCCTCTGAACTGTTCAACAGTTTTAAGAGAATATCTTAACTTCTTGTGAATTAGTAATTCTTTCCAATGCCTCCTTTTCGAGCGTAGGCATCGCCAACCAGCCTCTCTGGCTGTCAGATATCTTCTTCGTGGTGCCTTCCCTGGCTATTGGAAAGTGAACTCAAGAGGATTGTGTTTACTCTTTGATCAATAAGAAGAACAAGTTACTCTATTACCTGGTAACGTTCTTTCGATGGGATGGTCTGACGACGTATTCCATATCTATGACAGTAATCACCACAGCTGTGCTGCTTTGGAAAATCTTTCGGCATCTGCGTCCTGCGTCGATGACGTCGATACGCCGCCCTCGAGGACCTCCTCCGACGGCCGACGTCACTGGATGTTATAAGTAGGACGCACGACGCCCGTAGCCTCAGTTGTAGTTTTTTCCCAGAACGCATGGCACCAGTCTTCTGCCAGTCTGACCACACAAAGCCTTGCGGAAACGTAAGCTGCAATCGCATAAGAAATTCTGTAGCGGGGAAGGCAGGGAGGGAGCGATATGGAATACGTCGTCGGACCATCCCATCGAAAGAACGTTACCAGATAAGAGAGTAACTTGTTCTTTCGAGGGGATTGGGTCCTTCGACGTATTCCATATCTATGACAGACTCCCAAAGCAGTACCAATGCAAGGAGGTGGGAAAAGAATTTAGAAAACAGAAATTTAGAATGCCCAATCAAATTGCGGATTAAAGGACCGCCTTGCCAAAGGCCAGATCCTGCCCCCGGATGGAATCGAGGGAGTAGTGACGTACAAAAGTATGTACCGAAGCCTAGCTGACTGCATCACAGATGTTACAAATAGGAACACCCCTCTGTAGGGCAGTAGAGGCAGCCATACCCCTGGTAGAATGGGCCCGTAAACCGACCGGTGGGTCCTTATCCACCAAGCGGTAACACTAGAGATAGCCAAAATAATCCAGCGAGACAAAGTCTGTTTCGTCACAGCTTGTCCCAAATGCTTTCCAGCGTAACCAATGAAGAGTTGATCGTCCACTCTGACCCGGGACATGCGTGAAATATAAAAGCTTAACGCTCTCCTAGGATCCAGCCTATGCAGCCTCTCCTCTTCCTTACCAGGATGTGGAGGAGGATAAAACGCTAGAAGAACAACCTTCTGGCCTAAATGAAATTCCGACACCACCTTCGGAAGAAAGGCAGGACGAACTCTAAGGACAACCCTGTCCTTATGAAACACAGTGAAGGGTGGCTTAACTGAAAGTGCCTGTAACTCACTCAGCGAGCGGAAGTGACCGCAACCAAAAATACAGTTTTAAGAGTTCACAGTCTCAAAGGGCATGAATGCAAAGTCTCAAACGGAGCACCCATCAGAAACTTGAGAACAAGGTTCAAATCCCAACCGGGTACCTGTAAAGGTGACAGAGGGAACACATTAGTGATCCCTTTCAGAAACTGAGAAATTAAAGGAATTTTAAAATAGGAACACTCTTCAGACGAGCGCTTAAATATGGACAGCGCCGCCAGGTAACCTTTAACGGTACCCACTTGCAGGCTCCTGTGGGCCAAAGAAAGCAAAAAAGACAGAACTACAGGAATGTCACATGAAAAAGGATCCTCATTCTTAACCCTGCACCAGTCGCAGAACTTACGCCAACGTCTGGCCGAGAGCAACACCTCCATCACGTCTTCAGGGAGGTCCCAATCCTTATACCTCAACCTTTCAGAAACCAAGCGTGAAGGTTGAAGGATCTGACCTCTGGATGGAGAACCTGACCCCCCTCCCGTGAGAGCAGATCGTCTCGGTAGGGAAGACGACGTGGTGGGCAGATGGACAAGTCGAGAAGGTCGGGGTACCACGTCCTCCGGGCCCACGCCAGAGCAATGAGAATCATCTGGGAACCGAACCTCCGTAGCCTCTGCAGTACTTGCGGGATGACGGGATGACGGGATGACGGAGACTGCAGGAAACGCATACAGCAGTGGGAATGACCACTCCACCACGAACATGTCTCCTAAGGCTCCTTTCGGAGGAAATTACCACGAGCAGAACCTCTTGCACTTCCGGTTGACACTGGAGGCGAAGAGATCCACTTGGGGGGTCCCCCAAAGGGCGAAGATCTCCAGGAGAATCTCCTGAGCCAACTCCCACTCGTGAGAGATTGCGCTCTGCCTGCTCAGAGCGTCTGCCGTCTCGTTTTCGTCTCCGGCCAGATGAACTGTCGAGATCGAAACTTCCTGCTGGATTGCCCAGAACCAGAGCTGCATCGTCTCCCTGCACAGAGGAAGTGACCCTGCCCCCCCCTTTTTGTTGAGGTAGTTCATGGCCACCGTGTTGTCCGTCAGGATAAGGACATTCTTCCCTCGCACAGTCGGCAGAAAAGCCTTCAGGGCTAGCCTGACGGCCCTCAGCTCCAACAGATTGATATGGAGTCCGGACTCCGACAGAGACCAACGACCGCTGACTGTCAACTCGTTGGCATGAGCTCCCCATCCCATGAGGTATGCGTACGTCACGATCGTCACCTCCGGCCAGGGTAGCCAAAATGGAGCCCCCTTCATCAGATTGTCTTCGACGGCCCACCACAGAAGGTCCTGGGCGACCGAGGACGGCACCTGAACAGGGTCCGACATCCTGCCGGAGGACTGAGACCACTGGAGCTTTAGAGCCCATTGCAAAGATCTCATCCGCAACCTGGCCTCTGGCACCAGAAGAATGCAGGATGCCATGAGGCCGAGCAATCTCAAGAACTCGAACGCTGGGAGACTCTGGGCAAGCTGAAACGTGTGCACCATCTGCGGAATGTGGTGAGCCCTCACCTGGGGAAGAAAACACTGCCCCAGGGACATGTCGAGCACTGCTCCGATGTACTGGAGCCTCTGAGTTGGTGTCAAATGGGACTTTTTTAAGTTGAGGGAGAAGCCCAGCTTATGGAGGGAGTGGCAGGTGACTGACAGATGATCCAGGACTTGCTCGGGAGAGCGTGCCCTGATCAACCAATCGTCCAGGTAGGGGTAGATGTGAATCCCCCCTTTCCTGAGGTGCGCTGCCACCACTACCATGAGCTTGGTGAAGACCCTCGGGCGGAGGTCAATCCGAACGGCAGGACCCGAAACTGAAAGTGCGAGTCATCAACCGCGAACCTCAGGTACTTCTTGTGCTTTGGATGTATCGGCACATGAAAATAAGCGTCCTTGAGGTCGAGAGACACCAACCAGTCCTGAAGTTGAAGGGCCTGGAGAGAGAGTAACCATCTTGAACTTGTCCTTCCTGAGGAGTTTGTTCAAACCGTGCAAGTCCATGATCGGTCCCAATCCCCCGTCTTTCTTGGAAATCAAAAAATAAGGGGAATACCATCCCTTGTTCCTCTCCGCTACAGGCACCAGTTCTATGGCACCTTTCTCCAGCAGGGATTGAATTTCCTGCGCAAGGAGCGGATCCGGACTCTTCAAAGAGAGATTCCTCGTTGGATTGTCTGGAGGCCTCTGTCGGAAAGGAAGACAGTAGCCGTGGGTTATGATCTCCAGAACCCACACATCTGAAGTAATGGCGCGCCACTCTGCAAGATGCTGCGCCAGCATTCCCCCAACCGGCGAACCATGGGACATGGCCTCATGACTGAGCTGAAGCGGCTGCGGCGTTGCCTGATGGCAAAGAGGCAACTCCCCGAGCGGCCTTGGTACCTTGAGTACCTTGTTTTCCACCTCTGGCACTCCTACGGTGGCCCCTTTGACTGACAGCTCCTCTCGCTTTACCAAAGGATGAGTAATAACGAAAGGAACCTCCCCTCCATTGCTGTCCCCTAGGATGAAAAAGGCAGAGGTTGCCGAACTGCAGCGCCCAACGACTTTGCTGCAGCTTTCAAGGTCTGCAACCTCTCAAGGCTCTCGTCAGCCTTGCTGCCAAAAAGATGTTCCCCGTCAAAGGGCATGTTGAGGAGCCGGGCCTGCACATCAGGAGCAAACCCTGACTTCCGCAAGCACGCAATCCTGCGTATCACGGTGCTCGCCGCCATGGACCGGCTGACGCAATCTGCCATGTCCAAACCCGACTGAATGGCCTCACACATGGCATCCTTGCCATCCTGAACCATGGCAAGGAAACCATCCTGTTCGTCCCCTTCGGGAATATGTTCAGCTGCTAAGGAAACACAGTTCCACAGAGTGTGCGTGAAACGTGACAAGGCACATACGGAGTTGGTCGCCTGAAGCGCCATACCCCCTGAAGAAAACACTTTCTTCGCCCAGCCATCAAAACGTTTGTCATCCCTATCAGGAGGGATGGTAGGATACTACGCCTGCTTTTCCGGGGCCGCAGCCGCCTGCACCACCAAACTCTCCGGAGTGGGGTGCTTGGACAAGTAGCAGGGGTCGCTACTGGCTGGGCGGTATTTTCGCGGCAAAGACTTGCCCACTGCCGGGAGACTCTCCGGAGCGGTCCAAGTCGCTGCCACCCTCCTCTGTAGAGCCATATGAAACGGCAGTACCGGGTCAGTTGGTGGACCAAGGTCGAGGATATCTGTAAGGTCATCCTGAAGAAACTCCCCCGGGGGAGCAGACCATCCCAACTACTCAGTGACCCTCGACATAAGGATCTGGTACGAGGAGTCGGCATGAGTGCCAGGCTCAGGCCTACAAAACTCCACCTCCGGAGAGGTGTCCAGCCCACTAGCATCGTGCAGGGACTGCCTCAGGTCCTCAAATTGGCTATGGCCCGAGAGAATCTCGTCTGGCACCGTATTAGGAACCATGCCATCATCAGAGCCCTCATCCTCCTTTGAAATAAATTCAAGATGGTGGTAAGAAGGCACAGAATGTGAACCAAAGCCATGCTTGACCTTGGCCAGAGCCTTTCTAGGGGGTTCCACCGAGCCTCGGGGTAACCCCGTCGACATAGCCTCGAAAGGCGTCAAGGGCATCGAGTGAATCGGGCTTGTGCCTCGACAGCCTGGGCGCCGACGACTTCTTCGGGGACCGGGACCTGGACCGGGCATGACGAGAACGATTCCCCTTGTCCGAGCGGGACCCCTCCCACGAATCGTGCCGACCCGAGCCCGAAGGTGTGCGAGCGGTGTCTCTCGACCGATCACGGCCGACCCCACTCGGAGGCGTGGACGGACCGGTGCCCTGCGCTTTGAGAATCACTAACATTTTCTTCCGGAAGGAAGCCCATTCCTCCGGCGTCGCCTGCTCGGTAGGGTAAGCGACCTGCCGACGGGCGGAGTCCTCGGAAGAGGACGGGGAAGGCGACCGATGACGGCGCTTCCGGGAGTGCCTCAAAGAGGTAGAGGAGTGGCGGGACCAACTCAGGGACCGAGACCCACTGGACTTCCGATGACGAAGCAGAGAGTCGTCTCCTGAATCGTCTGTCGAAAGCCCAGCAGACCTCGACTTCCGTGGCTTAGACACCTTACCTACCGATAACTTCTTCTTGCACTCCCGCAAGGCTTTAGACGTGAGTAACTGGCAGTCGACACAGTCATCCGTTTCATGGGCCTCCCCAAGGCACCAGAAGCAGGCGTCGTGCGAGTCTGTAACCGACATCTTGGACCCACAGTCCCCGCACTTCTTAATTCCAGATGCGGGGTGGAAGACGAGGTAGACATCCTTCACGAAGAAGAAACTTCACAAAACGAACAGGTTCGAAGCACCGAGAAACAACAGAAACTCCAAAGAGTCGAGGTGCGCCGAGATTCCCGAAGCGAACATGTTCGCGGAAAAAACGGAACTGAGGCTACGGGCGTCTTGCGTCCTACTTATAACATCCAGTGACCTTGGCCTTCGGAGGAGGTCCTCGAGGGCGGCATATCGACGTCATTGACGCAGACGCCGAAAGATTTTCCGAAGCAGCACAGCTGTGGTGATTACTGTCATAGATATGGAATACGTCGGAGGACCAAATCCCCTCAAAATGTAACATTTCATAAGATTCCTGAAGAAAAAAACAATCCACAATACAGTCATCAATGACTGTGGAACAGTATTGCCGATCTTGAATGCTTAGGAATGCACCATTTGACATTAAAGATCACATAAAATCCTAGGCAGAATCTCAGTTGACGTGAAAAATCAGTGCTCTGTTTGTAGCCATTTTTACTGTCCATACATTTGCACTAATATTTTGCTTGGGAACCTGAAACCCCTGGTAATGTTTATTTACTCCTACTCTATTTTTGAACAGCTGGACTGGTCCTAAATGCACTACTGACCAGTTTCCTCAACATTTCTTGTAAACAAACACTTAATGTCAAACGAAGTTAAAGGCCTTGCACATTTCCTTGACTAGAATAACATGTGGTCTAGATAACTATTAAGTACTGCAAATTAAATGTTCTATACGCAGTTTTAACTTTGTTACATTTCTAATTTGTGTTGCAATCATTTGTCTGCCAACTGTGCGCCGATATGTTCTGTCGAAAAATGGATGTTGCTCACCATTTAATTTGATATGCCGATTTTGCTCATTGAGCACAAAAGGTTGGGGACCCCTGACCTAGCAGGTACGGTGTTGAGTCGCCTCTGCCCCCTGTAATCACATTAAGTGAACGCTGCGCTTAATAGCAGTTTTACTGTTTTTAATATATTTTTATGCTTCTTTCCTTTTACGGTCCCATTCCCGGGCTGTGGCGCGTGACTGGGTAATGCATTTTATTTGTTTGGTTCCATTGTTTTCTATTTCATTTTTTATTTATATTTCCCTCTCTTGGTATTTGATTTATTTCTTTTACTTGTAAGCCATGTGTACGGCGAGAGGTTGCCTGGCCTCTGCTTGCTCTGGGACTCGTCCCTACTGCCGGCTCCATCTTTGCTTTCTCTCGCCGCACTCACCCGCTGCAGTCTGTCTTCCCTGGCCATCCGCTTGATCTGAAGGGGATTGGCCTCTTGCGATAGCATGTGTCCCTTTAGCTCAGTACTCCCGAGGAGGCGCAGAGTACAGGCACATACGGCGCATCCTTTTAGCGCCGAATTCGCACCAAAGTCAAGCCCGTCTGTGCCCGTCCGTGACATAGCCAGCACAGGAGGCACTGTTCCATGGTCAAACACCATGACAGTAAATCCTGTATTGTATTCTCACAGCCAGTTACTTTCATTTGCACCGCCCGCCACAGTGTTGTCGAAAGGTTGGAGGGCATTAGTGAGAGTTAGTGCATGTGTGCTCTCTTCCACTGCTCCACTTAAAGGCCTGCTTTTTAACTCCCATTCTCTCGTTACCCATACTGCCCACTGCCACAACCTTCTTTGCGACACTACGCCTGATTTTGCACGCATTTCGGAAACATGGCTCGGGGAAACCTCTGTCCCCACGCTGGTCCAATTGTTATCACCCAATTACAAGATACTTAATATTGACCGCCCCTCCCCCAGAATTGGTGGGGGAATTGCAGTTGTTTTTGACCCTCTCTTCACAGGCCCCCTTTTGACTATTAGTCATCAGATCAAAATGGAAGCGATACTAGTGCGCCTATCTCTTTGCTCCAATTCTTGCTTCCATTTGCTGATTGTCTACCACCCCCCTGGTAACAACCCCTATTTAGTACAGCCTTCTTAGACTTCGTGACTGATATTCAGTTTATGCACACCCATCTTCTTATCCTAAGGGATTTCAACCTTAAAGTAAATGAGGAATCGCTTTCATACAAGTGTCTGGCCCCACGCATAAGCTAGGAAATACACTTGACCTCATTTTCTCCTCTGAGGCCGGGGCCTTGGTGTATCCTGCCTTTCTGGTGGCATGGACTGACCACTTTATTGTCCCTTTTATGTGGGACCTCAGGCCCCAAAACTGCCCCCCGCAACCATGTCATTTACCATCGTGGTTGGCAATCTGTTCAGCCGGAAGCTATTTCCGCGCAAATCCTTGCCTGCCATTTTGATACCTGCCATGTGGATTTTGTCTTGCTATCCAACACTTTGCCAGTAGCCAATTGCCTTGCCCCCCCTTAAGAGGTTGAGGCTGCCAGCGCGGCCTATGCAACCATGGTTCTCGGACGAGCTTCGGGCTATGCGCCTGAAGCGCAGACAATTTGAGCACCAATGGAGACTTTCTTATGCCCCGTCAGCAAGGCTTGCGTTGACTAAATCCATGCTGGAATATCATTGTGCCATTGCTAATGCCAAGCAGTTGTTCTTTGCTTCACTGATTGAGACTTCTCACAATCAGCCTAAAGAACTATTTAAGATCGTTAAGTGGCCTCTCTTCTATGGTTCCCTTCACAGGATCTCTGAAACTCTCGGTCTTCTTTTTTTGTTGACAAAATGAATAGTATTAGGCTTAATATTAGTTCAGGGCTTCCTTATTTATCTGCCCCTCCGCTGCTCTCTGTAGGGCCGACTGCTACGGCATCATGGTCTGTCTTTCCTTCCTTTTCCTCCACCGATATTGTGGCTGCTATCTGTCGACTTAAGTCTTCCTCCTCTCAAGATCCGATTCCACTTAGAATTATTAAAACCATTTCCCCCATCTTATTCACCTTCTGACTACTGCGGTGAACACCTCCCTGTCTATCGGGGCATTCCAGCCACTCTCAAATATGCTAGAACTATTCCATTACTGAAAAAACCCTCACTTGATCCTTCAATCCCAGCGAATTTCCAGCCTATTTATCGACTCCCCTTCTTTATGAAGCTTTTGGAATTTTTAGTCTGTCCTTTGCTCACTACCTTTCTCGAAGAATCCTCTTTCTTTCATCCTTCGCAATCTGATTTTTGCCCTGGGTGTGGAACTGAGAGTGTCCTGGTCTCTGTTATAGACGACCTTGCACAGACTCATGACAAAGGCGGCATTAGCATTCTTTTGTGGCTTGATCTGACAATCACCTTTGACACCATCGATCATGGAATCCTGTTGGGTCGCCTAGCCAGAGCCGATCTCTCTAGCCCATCCTGGCTTGGTTCACCTCTTTTCTCACGGACCGCCGTCAAACCCTCTCGGTTCACCCCTTTCTCTCTCTGTGGCGACTGACCTTTCTTGCGGTGTCCCTCAAGGGTCTGCTATCTCCCCAGTCTTTTTCAATGTCTACATTCAACCGCTGACCAAAATGATCTTCTGCCACGGCTTCCTCTGCTATTTGTATGCAGACGGCACGCAGATCCTAGTCCGCCTTGACCTGTCCAATCCTGAGTCGGCAGCCAGGTTCCAGGCGTGCCTTGAGGCTGTGGGAAAATGGATGCAGAACAACTGGCACAAGTTGAATGGGGACAAGACCGAGGTGCTGGTAGTAGGCCCTACCACAGCTTCTTCTCTTTGGACCCCTGATTTCTGGCCTCCTTCTCTTGGTCCCTTTCGGAAACCTGTCACTATTGTTATTGACCTCAGAGTGAAACTCTCTTCATCCCTGTCTATGGAACCCCAGGTCAGTGCTGTTAGTCAAAGGGGTGATTTTCAACTGAAACTCCTACGTCGGGTTCTTCCTTTCATTCCTGTGCACCATCGCGCACCTATGGTGTCTTCTCTTGTTTCCTCCTCTATTGACTATTGCAACTCTCTTTTCCTGGCTCAACCTCCTTATATCTTGCAACGTCTTCAGGTTCTTCAATACTCTGCTGCACGGTTAGCCACAGCCACTCCCCCGTGCTGCCATATCTCTCCGATTTCACTCAACTCCACTTGCTCCCTGTGATCAAGGGCATCCATTTTAAGTATTTATGTTTGGTTCACCGCGCCAGGCTACATTCCGGCCCTATGTCCCTAGACGGGCCTTACGCTCCGCTGATGTCGGTCTACTGCTCATCCCTGCAGTGAAATACTATCGCATTGGAGGCTGCACCTTTTCCATAGCCTGCAGCCGTCCTCTAGAATGCCCTACCACATTCCCTCAGAGTGACAACCAGCCATCTTGCTTTCTGTAAAGCTCTGAAGACACTTCTTTTTTAGTTGTTGTTCCGTCACCTTCTTGCTAGGTGAGCGCCAAGATGCCCTTGGGCGAACGCTGAGATATACAAATGCTTGACAAATCAAATCAACATATTTAGGAGGTAAGTTTACCCCATCAAATTTCTAAGCAATAAAGAGGTGTAATTTGTCTCTGAAGAGCTGGTGGGCTATTTGAGAAAGGATGTAGTAAAGGAAAACATTTCTGTATTATATGACCCTGGAAGTAAGAGTTGTGTAGAATGGACACACAGGCTTATTATCAACAACATGCAAGTGATTGGCAGTGGAATAAACTGGAGAGATGCTTTCTGTGTATGTTTTGCGCCGCTGCTTATATAGCACTTAACACCACCCAGAGGTTAGTTCCACATAGGTAGAGGAAGAAGGAAAGAAGAACATGTGTGAAAGAAACGACCTCGGGAGGCGTGGAAAAGGTGGCAGCACCAAGATGTTTTGAAAAGTTTGAGTAGCTACAGAGAAAACTTTGTGGCTGTCCAACGACTCACAGTATTCATCAATGGAAATGACCAACGTTTAGGTTTGGCCTATAGGTAATGTTTTAGCACTGCTTGAGGCACACGTATTGGAAGAGACTGGATTTGTGAGGCAGAAAAATGCACTTAGCTACATAGTTTTGGTCCAGTGTCACCTTGGCGCTACCATCAATATTGATTCATTGATGGCACTGTAGCGCAACCTAATAATCTTACATAGTTTTGGCTCATAGATGGCAGTAAAGCACCGCCATTAGTTTTTCCTCCTGTAGGTTATGTTAGTGTGAAGCTGAGGGAACTAAAGCTATAGCTGTAGATAAAGAGACAGCAGCACGCAGCAGACAGTGCACACCTAAATGCATCAGGGGCCATGGAGGCAAACAGCAACAGGAGGGTCCGAGTGTCGCGGAGTGCAGCAACGCTTGCATTCAAGTGGTTCTCATTTAGCGCTGCAACATACACTTCTGGGCTCTGTGGATGGCATGGGTGTCATTTTAGTGAGGTCAAGGGTGTTTGTACCCCACCCCCCCCCCCCCCCAACTTTGGGGCACACCATTTTATCCCACTCATTTGGCAGGGGACTCTTTCATTTAGATGTCATGCCCCCCCCCCCCAACTTTTTCAACAAAGTTACTCCACTGGTGGCTGGGTGGGACCTTGGAGGAACCCTACTTGGCTAGAGCAGGTGAGTTTAGGACAGCCAGAACCGTTTTCTTTTTAAATCTGATTTGTTGTTTAGAGGGATGATTCCACGTTCTAAATTGTGCAATTGTAAGGATCTGGAGTGGAGCATTTGTCCAAGAAAGAAGTAAAGGAAAATGTGTGAAAGTGAAAGCAGAGGAAAAGGGCATTGACTAAAAGGAAGGAGAAAGCTCAAAGTATGTGTGTAATGAAAGGCGACTGGTTTGCATTAAAAACCTCGAGAAGTCGCCAAGCAGTTGAATCGCAAGAGGTTCAGGAAGTATCTGCAGAAGCTATGAAAGGTCCTAGGTAGGTTGGGGAAATGAGCTGTGCCAGGATTAGCGGGGTGCCCCTAATCCGAGCCGGGGAATCTTAGTTGGCCCGCCAACTGTACACCGGGTCGGGCCTGCAATAAGGGAAACCAAGACAGCACGTCTTTACATGTCCCTTTATTCAATACAACTGGCTACTTCCTTTCTGTCCCCGTCACTTCCGTTCTGCCCCCCCTCACCCCAAGTGCCCCTCCCACATAACGTGGCTAACATGCCTCATAGCAACATGACAACTCGGGACTTTGAAAAGCTGTGGAAGTCAACAGGCAGAAGAAGATAGATTAAGAGAGAGAGGCTTGTCCAGGTACAGAGAAGATGGGGACACTAGTTGCAGTAGAATGGGAGGTCTTGTGTTGAGCGATGGGATAGGCAGAGTGAGGATAACGGAAGGCATTACAGAGATAAGTGGGATGAAGGAAAGCATATGCACAAAGAAAGCTCCATTCAGGTACTGGGAAGTTGTGTTTGTTCATGCATGTATGAATTTATTAAGTAAAATGTAGATCATATAAAAGGAACGGTTTATATACAATGTTCACGTTATGGTCTGAGGATGTTGGCTGATCTGGAAAAACGCATCCTCTTTAAGATTAATCATGTGTGCTCGCTCATGCTTACTATCAGTACTGGGGGCATAGACATTTGGTTTTCCCGGTGGGGGTAGGATATTGAAAGGATAGGGACTTCACGAAATTGGACATTCCCGCAGGGTGCCCGGGCCCCGGAGCACCCACGTACTCGGCGCCCCTGATCAGTACTATTTTATAAGAAAGCTATAGATTGCCTCAGGCATGGTCAACCATGGAGATCTTCTTGATGTTCCCTGCATGTGGTAATTGGGGCCTGTATCCTTTAGAGGTTCGGGGGACGAGGGTGCTGCTTGTACCGATGGCTTCTTCCAATCACACTCCATGTCAATAGTGTGGATTCCCCAAGAATAGATTTGTCATGTATGCATTTATGGGAAAGGAGTGAGGACAGCTGCATTCATAATTACCCAGATGACACATAAAGGCACTTAATTGTGTCATCATTGGCTGATATTCACAGGCTGAGTGGTTGCCTCAGGGGCATAAGAAAACTAATGTCTTTTCAATCTCTTAAATTGAACTTCACAAAAATCTAGTTTCTTCTCATCTGATCAAATTCCTAATGACTTTCCATTCAATCTTGGCACTCTTTTCGATATCATTTGAGGTTCATTTTGGTATTGATTGCTATTGATCTGTGACGTGTAGCAGTCCACAAACACCCAAATAAATACATAATATACATAAGAGACTCTTAGTCGATAAGCAGAGTGCATAACTCTGCTTAACCTAAGATTTCTGGGCTGCCCTCTTTTAAAAGAACTGGGTAACTGGATCCCAAGTCAAGTGGGGTAGACAAGGCGGGATCACGCAGATTAGGCCCAGGAAAAGCCCTGCGTTAGCACTATAGGAATCCAGCCTCCCACGCAGAGGCATTCCTAGGGGGGGCTAAGGGGGCTATAGCCCATGGTCTTTTGGTTGTAACCCCGGTTAGAATCTCAGGAGCTACAACCAAAAGGCTAGCTAACCCCCAGTCCTGACAGTTCCGACATCAGCGTAGCCCCGGGTCTTTTCCAGACCTAGCAACTCCCCTGCATCCCACAGCACTATTTCCATCCCCATAAAGGTCCTAGAAGACTATGAGAACTTCCAGGCGGCCTGGTGCAGGTAACTGATGCCAGAGGAGCCAGAGGTCAAATTCAATGCTCACTTAGGAATGCCTATAGTTGCTCTTTGCGTTCCTGTCTATAGCACCTGGTCATTCATAGCCTTTCAGGGCCTAGAGAATAAGAAGCAGAGTCTGTGCTCCCTGTACCTGTGTGCATTGTTTGAATCCATATAGGCTAACCATGATGCCCAAGCATTGCAGGAAGTGATGTTATGTTATCAAACATTTATACTGCGCCCATCACCACCATAGTGGCCCTCAAATTCTAACCACTCCTTAGCCAAAAACATTCTTAGATCACTAGAACAATTCATACACAATTCTGCCACACCGCAGCCACACACTGATTCAGTGATTATACGTGGATTAATGTAATCACTAGGGTATCGGATTGCTTTGCTGACACCAGTTTTTTTTCGATGTCATTTTTTACGAAAAAGGTGCATCGAAAAAATGTATCGAAATGTATGGGTGGCGGGTGGAAAAGGGTTAACACTGGTGGGGAAGGAGTTAGGGTATAGTTAACAGTTTAGGGAAAAGTGGGCTAGGGGGAGAACCTACCCAAAATAAAACCATAAAAAATTGAAGAGTTTTTTCAATGTAAATGTTTCTTAAAAAAATTAATCGGAAAAACTGGTGTCGGCAAAGGGACACAGGACCATCATTAGGAAGTCACGACCTCTGGCTCAATATGGTCACTAGAATGTCACTTAGTAATAGTGCCAGACCTTCCCCATATACTGGAGTTTTGCTCATCTGGCAATAACCAGTCAATTATTTCCTTGTGTTATCTACCAACATTTACTCTACACACAGGGTAGGGGTCACCCTTGGCCTCTAGGTTTGGCAGCACCAGATTTATTATTCTGGAGTTTGCCTCATGGGAATTTTCAGGTATACCCAGGCAAAAATCCATCAAGCTTCAAGGGCCTGCTTGAGCACATCTGAAGTTCATCACACAGCCAAACACTTCTTGGGATGAATTATGTATTATTCTTTGAAAAGTGCCTCGCGTGTACAGGCCTATTTTCTGCATTCACACTTGAATATACCTATTTAGCTGGATCTACATGTGCTCAAGCTATCACAAAACATGAGACCCCCTCTTCCTTACCCTTCCCTTTTTTGTTATTCCTGGCCTTCTTGCCCACCTCTTTGCCCCACTGTGCCGTTTCCTCAACAGACTACAGTATGGATATCCTGGTAGGGGGCAAAATATGCCACACGTCAACCAAGTGTTAACACAGTAAGACCACTATGGCGGTGATTGGTGAAGCATAGATTCTGAATTACATAAAATAGCATTTCAGGAGATGGACCCAGAAGCAGTGGAGTGGCTCTCAGCAGTGCAGAGAAGGGAGCAGGAAGTGGCAGATAATGGCACACAGAAGGGGATTGGCAGCGACTCAGAAATGTTTCGGGAGAGAATGGGAGTGTAATGCCACCCTGGCATCTCCGACACATTTGATATCCTCAGCCAGGATATCGTTGTTTGAAAGTAAAACATTTGTTTCATTTGTCAAATAGACTATATTTGCTCGACTACATTTGAGCATGGGTCAACGCACGCGCCACCTACCATTGATGGGCCTACAGCAAGACTGGATTTAGAAGGGTCCTCTTGGGGTTCTGCTCAGTGGCTCTAGAACAATGGCTACCACGCCGCAAGATGATGTTCACATAGTGACTGCGGCCAGCTGGCAGCAGCATATCAAGTTATGGGATGGACAGGGCAGGGATCGTAAGGTGATTCATGCCAGACGTGAGTAGCCCAAACAGTACTGCCATTTATTTCTTTATTCCATCATTGCCAGGGTCGGATTGTGTCAAGAAATAGGCCCGGGCAACCCCCAGAGCCCCCAAAAGTGGCCCTCATCCGTGAATCAGAGCAATTCAGCTCAGAAAGGTGAAAGGCTGAGTGGGCCTGGATGCAGCATTCGATCTTGCGAAGTGTTTGCTGGCTCCACCATGAAAGACCACAGCACATGAGTACTTAACTTGTGATCTACCCATCCTGGCACTCCAGGCAGTAGCCGTGGCCTTGGCATTTGATAATGTTGGTCATGATTTGTTATTTATTTTTATAGCACTTTTGCCAAATCACTGTACATAGAACATATGTGCATGTAATTATTATCTGAACCGAAGCTGGTGCTCATTCATTGACCTCGGAATGATGAAAGGCTGAGTTGGCCTTGCCACGATTCAAATCTGCGACCTGCAGATCTCACAGATCACAGCAGCGAGCGTGCAACACGCTGAGCTATCTTACTGTAGTAATATCGGAACACGTAGTTCCTTCCTTCCTTCCATGAGCCTTCTGTCCTTCTGCCCTCCCTTTCTCTCCTTGATCCTTCTGTCTTCCCTTGCATGATCCTTCTTGTCCTTCCTTCCTTTCATCTATCTTCTCATCCTTCCTTTCTCCCTTCCTTCCATGATCCTTCTTGTCCTTCCTCCCTGCCTTCCGTCTTTTCATCCGTCCTATCTTCCTCTAGATTTCCTTCTATTCTTCCATTCTTCTAGCCCCTTATTTCTTACTTCCTTTTTTTCTTGCTTCCACTTCCATCCTTTACCCTTTCTTTTCTTCCTTCCTCCCTCCTTTCCTGCCTCTCTCCCATTGTTTCCTTCCCGTCTCTCTGCCATCTTTCCTCTGAACTTTCCTTTCCCAACCTTGTACCCTGACTCCTATTCCTCTCTTCTATCTTTCTTCATTCCTTTCCTTCCTCACTCACTATAATGCTTTTTTCCTTGTATACAGTATTCCAAAACTCGTGTGTGCTAACTGCTAAGATTTAAAAGAACCCACTCCTCATTCACAACATCTCACCCACCCCTCCCTCTACACTGCTTTTGCCATACAGTGGTGTCAGGTCAGCTCAGACCCCACAAAGAATGTCCTAGTTCTACTAGGCATTGGGGAATGACAGTGAGGAGATACCAACTACAGGTGTACATTGAGACGCGGTATTTGAAGGCAAACATGGAATATTTTTACAATATTGCATTTAATTTCAAGTAACTTGCAAATCACAACTACTTAACGTTATATGGATTATTATTTTTAATGTATTTGTTTAGTTCTTTTTGATTCAGTTCTCTGCTAGTCAACCTTACAGAATGGCACATTGCTACTGTGCCAAAATGCACTGCTGTTAGCCACACACACTTCATTTCTTTTTTTTATGTTTATTTCACATTTTCCATAAACAGAATAAGCAATCACATAAAGCAGAACAAATCCACATATTCAAGGCAAAAAATGATGAACAAGATAAAATCCATAAAGTATGTAACCCAACCAAAGACAGTTCACAAAACCACGGAGAGAGACACACACACACACACACACACACACACACACACACACACACACACACACACACACACACACACACACACACACACACACACACACACACACACACACACACACACACACACACACACACACACACACACACACACACACACACACACACACACACACACACACACACACACACACACACACACACACACACACACACACACACACACACACACACACACACACACACACACACACACACACACACACACACACACACACACACACACACACACACACACACACACACACACACACACACACACACCGTTAACGACTTATCGATCCAGTGGCTATTCTCTCAGGCCACCGTACACCTACCAGTCTTTGATAGCAACACAGATGACAATGGCAAACAAGGAAATGACATACCTATGATTAAATCCAGTCTGTCCAAAACGTCTTGCCAATAATCACGCACCCTTGTACACTCCCACAAGGCATGCAATAAAGTACCTACCTCAGAACCACAACCCCAACACAAATCATTATCCATCAATCCCAATTTATGCACGCGCACCACGTCCAATACAAACGCCCCAGTACCTTCTGGTAGATCAACCTCGAGTTCAAGTCCAGCTTTGCCCTACATCCCGCTCGCATTTCAAATTCCCAATGATCCGGCATAACCACATGCTGCACTTCAGTTTCCCACTTCAATCGCAATTTATCCGAGCGCTCAACATATTCTGGTTTTATAGGAATCAATTTAAGGAATGTAGAAACCATGCGTGGACGAGCGTCAAAAATATTACATCCCCCTGGCCTCTTCTCAAGTGGCTGCTACAGCAAACTCAACCTGTGCAATAACAACTTTTGAAGCACTCTATACCTGTCCCACTCCTGATTCCCCAAGTGAAGGCTGTGTCGCAATGCAGCAAAACCCAGCAATTTCTAATTCTTCAAAACATCACCAATTCTTGATACCCCCCTCCGAGATCCAAATCTGCCAATTCAGAGACTGGGCCTCATTATGAGTGTGCCGGCTCCGGTAACAACGGTGTCGGTAAGCTACCAGCATCATTGTTACCAGGCCGGCACACTCCGAGTTCTGCAGGCGGGTGCCGTCTCGCCTTCCAAGTCTGACCTGGCGGGCGGATCGGCACCTGCCCGCAGACTTTGACGGGCGCACCAGCACTGCTGCACACAGTGCCGGTGAATCCGTCCTCCCCATTCCCAATTAGTGCTATGGGACTCAATGGGAACGGGGAGTAACTTTTTCCAGCGCTAAGCTTCAGGGACTGCCAGGGCTGTAATGCCCCAGTGATTCCCCATTGCCAGGCGCCAGAAATAATTCACAACTCTGGCGGCAGCCTGCCGTTTTTACCGGCACGACTACCGCCGTGGTTGTAATGACCTCCACTGATTATCAATCTGCAATGTTGGATTGTTCCCCAATGAAGCCTCATAATTTAGCCACCAATCCTGCCCATTATCCTCAAACCAGGAGACTAACGCCACAGGGGTAGCCTCAATAGAAGGCAGAATATTGCGCCCGCTTCATTTCTAGCATCAGTAGCATACTGCCTTTTCTGGGCCTGCAATAAAAGTGAGGCGCTACTCCCTGCTGCTTCAGACCCGTCCAGCATGAGTGCCTAGCACCTCTGTATTTTCGTCTCTATCAAAATCACTCGGTGTGCTTCCCAGTTATTGTTTCCTGCAAATGTACATTTTACATTTCCAATTCTGAAGGCAGGCATACAAGTCCCAGGCCTCCAAAATAAAATAGGCTTGGGTGCAAAAGCAAGACTTGAGTGCCCCTTGTGTAGCACCTGCAATGCTGTTTGACAGAGTGCCAGGATAATACGTCATTCAAACTTTCACTAAATATATTGGTTTGTCCCACTGAGTTTATCAGGGGTACGGATGACTGACTCCATTTCACGGAGGGACTTCCAGTGCAGCATTTTGGCTTGAAAACCCATTGGTACCATGTACATAAGCCGAATTCTTCCAAAGTTATTCAACACATCACTGTCCAGATTGCATTTCTTATGTTATGGTAATCTGCTTTCATACCATGCCAAATCACCACCATAGTAGTGTCACAGAGGGCCCAGGCTTGTCCGTGGAGTGGTGTGCTGTGCCACAAGCAGTCGCATGCCTATGTCTGGTGGAGGAAAGAAAATGAGCAAGGGGGCGAATAGAGGATGGGAAAGCGGGTATAAGATGCTGCAAACACAGGCAGTTTGGTAGGGATGCATTCAATGAAAGCTTGGGAACAAGAAAGTGGGGTTGCCGATTCCTTATAGGCCCTCTCGCTGTGGTGTGTGATGGTGCGGCGCAGATCCAGCTGTATCCTAGCGAGTATTGTATGGAGTGATAGGTATGTCTGAAACTTTCCTTTGGGTGTGGAATTGAGGTTGATACAATCTATTCTCTTGTTATCCAATGTGACTGTGGTCTGTTGGAGCTTGGAATGGTTCAGGTTCTGTGTTCTGTTGATGGGGCGTCCTAGTGCTTCCGTTTTGGTCAGCCTGTGTATTCATCCTCCTATCATGATTATCTTTCAGTTAGTTCTTCGGTTTTCCGTGGGGTGACTTCCTTAAGAGCTATTGTTTGGTTGTAGTTTGTGTGTGATGGCGCATTGTGCTTCCTGCTGTATCTTGCTGATTATTGTGTAATGTGAATAGTTATTCTGTTTCTCTCCCTCTAGTTTGGAGCTAATGGTACGGAGTTCCCTATTCCTTTGCTATCTGCCGTGACTAGGTCTATTGGGAATGGCTATGGTTTAGGGCCAGATTGCTATTGATGAGTCGTCCTGGTGTTTCTGTATTCGTCTTGCTATGTATTTGGTCTTTTGGGTACTATTACGGCTGTCTCTCGGTTAGTTGTTTGGTATGTCGTGGAATATTTTCCTTAGGATCTTTTCCCCGTCGATTGCTTGGTGTGGATCAGGGTCTGTGTCTTCGTTCATCGATGTTTTAGTTGTGTGTGTGTCCCTGTGGGCGGTCTGCTAGTTATGACGTGAAGAGCCAAGTTTTGAGTAGTTTCCTGAATAGTAGGTGGTTTCTTGTGTTACGTATATACTTTGGAAGGTCATTCCAAGTTTTCGGCGCTTGGTGAGAGAAAGAAGATCCTCTGAGTTTTCTTTTGTTGTAGGGTTTCGGTTCCAGGTGGATGTCATTGCTTAATCTGAGCGTTCTTGTTCGTTGATGTAGATGCAATTTGTCTCTCAGGAACTCAGCCCCTTGATTGTGCACTGCTCTGTGCATGATGCACATTGTTTTGAATTGTATTTGTTGTTTTATTGGTAGCCAATGTAGTGTTTTTAGCGCTGGTGTGGTGTGTTCTCTTCGGGGTAGGTTCAGAAGCAGCCTGGCTGCTGCATTTTGTATGTCTTGTAGGTTTTTTAGAAGTCGTTCAGGCATACCTAAGTATAGGTTGTTGGCGTAGTCTACTCTATACATGACGAGATTGATGATGGTGGTTGTTTTGTTGGCGAATTATAGGAACGGTAGGATCCTCTTTGCTGCTTGCAGGATAAATAATAATTTCTTGTGTAGGGTGTTTACTTGTAGCTCTAGGGTGAAATTATTGTCCATCAGGACCCCCAGG
This sequence comes from Ambystoma mexicanum, assembly GCF_040938575.1. Taxonomy (NCBI): domain Eukaryota; kingdom Metazoa; phylum Chordata; class Amphibia; order Caudata; family Ambystomatidae; genus Ambystoma; species Ambystoma mexicanum. The sequence continues at coordinate 468,077,850 of NC_090929.1, read as the reverse complement.
TTTTTTACAATCGGCGAAGGTGCTGGGGTTGTCCCGAGTTCCCTTGGCCAAGGAATGAAGTGGTTTTCTCCTCTATTTTTTGTTACAATCATTATTTCTGTTTTGCCTGGGTTGATTTTGAGGCAATTGGAGTTCATCCAGTTGAATACATCGCGGAGGCAGTTTTCTATCGTTGAGTTTATTTCTAGGTTGTCTTGTATTTTGAAGATTATTTGTGTATCGTCTGCGTAGTTTAGCAGGTTAGGCCGTGACTTTTGATGATTCTGATTAGTAGATATAGGTAGATGTTCAATAGTAGCAAGGAGAAGGATGATCCTTGTGATACTCCACAGGTGGAATCTCTTGGGCTGGATCTGAAGGGTTTCATCCATACGGTTTCTGTTCTGTTTGTTAGGAAGGATTTCATCCATAGTAGGGCGGTGTTCGTCATTCCGAGTCCTTCTAATCTTTTTATGAGGGTGTCATGATTAACTGTGTCGAATGCTGCGGATAGGTCTAGAAGTATCAAGGCAGTGCTGTTGTCCGAGTCCTCGTTCATTTTTACGTCGTCCCATATTTAGAGGAGAGCTGATTCCGTTCCTCTCATTGGTCTGAAGCCAACTTGTGCCTGGTCTGCTCTTCTATGAATTCTTGCGTCATTTTGTATATGTATGTTTCAAGCAGCTTGGCTGTGTACGGGAAGTTGGAGATGGGTCTGTAGTTGGAAAGGTCCTCTACAGTTCCCGCTGTATCTTTGAGTAGTGGCCTGATGTATGCTGACTTGAAGGCTTGTGGCACTTTCTCAGTTGCAATTGAAAGGTTGAGGACTTTCCTGTGATATTCCATGGGCGTTCCTTGTTTAAGAATCGATTTGTATATGTCCGAGGGGCAGGGATCCTCGGCAGACTCTGAGTTATTGTTTTGATTCACCAGTTTGACAAAGGTCTCCGCTGATATTTCTGGAAAGCTATGTAGTTTGTTCGGATGTTCCTCCTGAGTGTAGGTGGGGATCGTAGTAAGATCGGGTGGTCTGCTTTGTATGGTTTGTTCCATGCTGGTGATTTTGTTTTTGAAGTGGTCTGCAAGGTCATTGCATAGTTTCGTAGACGGAGTTGGTGTGCTGTTGCATCCGGAGGATTTTTTATTTCATTTATGATTTTGAAGAGTTCTTTTTGGGTGTTTGGTGCTTCAAAGATTCGGTTGTCATAGTGTTTCCTCTTCGCGTATTGTATTTCCTTTTTGTATGCGCGGTTGTGTTGTAGGAATTTCAGCTTATTCGCAGCGTTGTTATGTTTTCTCCAATCTAGTTCTAGTCTTCGGTTTTTCCTTTTCATGGTGTTGAGTAGTGGGGTGAACTATTATGCCATTGCCCTTTTATGAGACGGAGTGAAAGGTTTTTCTTTGGCGATGTTGTCTATAGTTGTTATAATCCAGGAGTGCAGCAGGGCTACTTTTTAGTCTAGGTCACCTTCTTCCATAAATGTTGGGTGTGGTTTGCTGAGCTCCAGGAGTTAAATCAGATTGGAGTTTTTGATGGTTCTCCAGTTTCTTTTCATGGTGTTCAGTGTTTTGTCTGGTTGCCTGTTTACTGGAGTGGGTCATTTTGATTAAGAAGGGGATGGTGAGGTGGCCGCTGCAGAGTATTTGAATTGTCCAAGGACACAGCTCCTTTGGTCTCGCGCTGAGGCTGCAGCAGAGGCTGGGCAAGCAATTAAGGAACACTGTTGAAGCAATAAAGCAATTAGGATCACCATTCACACATGTGAGCTAACCTGATCTCGGAAACAGTATAAATGGAACAGTGTTTTCGCAGCTGGCAAAAACATTGATCATTTCACCGTTTCTAATCAATCTCAATGTGTAGTAAATGCAGGGTCTTCTGGGAATGTCACAGGAATGCACACAACTGCGATTGTCTGTTTCAAAATCAAGTGTATCTTAAAAATAATTAAAACTTCCCATAGCGACGATTTAGCAGATATAGTTTGTGTATGCTCTAATGCGAATTTTAAAGAACTCCTTGCAATGTAAAATATAACTGTGTAGTCATTAATTCAAAGCTCAAAAATAGTGGTTAGTCAATTTATAAGAGATCTACATTTGGACAGGTATCTGGGTATGGGGGGTGAAGCTAGTCACGCGACATCACACATTGTGATGAATGGGAACATCTTAGACTAGAACCCATGCATCCTGGATCCACAGTTGATGAGCAAAGCACACATGACACATTACTAATTCTGCTTCAGGCCAAACAGTCTCAGGGGTTCCAGCTATCAATACTACATCTCTCCATTTGATATTACCTGCTTCAAATGTACCCTTGTCATTAGCATATGAAGGATGAAGCGCGGGCCATGTGCAACCAATGATTGGATGACTCTACAGCAGACCCATCAGCATTTGCACAGCACCGCTTATTACCGAGTCTACGCACTGCAATGTGACCCATGTCAATTGTAATCATTTTCTTGCTTAGAGGAAGATAAGGGCGAGAGTCTGGGTCAGCTGCCAAGTCACTGCTTTGGTCTCAGCACTCTGTCATAGATTTCAGCATTTCATTTCCATTTTATAATTAAGATTTGCAGACCCTGTGCAATGGTGTACCAGGCATTATGGGTCCCGAAGACAAAGTTAAAGGTCTGACGGCAGTGAGAGCATTTTCTGAAGTTTGAGGAACCATAGCACACAGTACAGACCATGGGCAGTGTCACTTTGATGTTTGAAAAATAGATAAAAAAAAGGAGAAGCAGATTTACAGAGGTGTAAACTTATTTTGTTTTATTGTATTGGTGATGCATCTAGGACATTCATTTGAGATAAAATGGTTACATCGGAATTTAAAATGTTCATTTGATTTACATTTTAATTTACATTGGCATGGGCATGTTGACACATGTCCTGCAGACAGTACTGTAAAGAACCAAGGCTTTGCCAGTGTCGCAGGTGACCTCCATGCAGAGAAGTTAGAGTTCACTGTCCATGGTATGTTTGGAGTGCAGTGTGAACAACGTTCGAGGGTCAAAACGCGGTACAGTGCACAGAGAACGCGGGTTCCCAGGGACCATGCAAAAGTGGCAGGAAAAATGTGGTGTGGTGAGGGGGCGCGAGAAAGGGCCCAGGCAGCCAGCAATCTGTAGGCTATACCATCTCATGTAGCCCACAGATTTCCCAGACCTTCACTGCGTCGAGGGTTATAATATCCAATACAGTGTTATTCCTTTAGTTGCCCTCCAAAGGAGGAAATGTTGAATCAAGTGCCCCTCACATGTACCTGACTCTTCCCCAACTCTAACATCTTTTGAAATGGGGCAGAACATCATGAAATATCCCGGTTGAATAGCGTCCATTTGATTGATACTTATAACCCTCAGGAGAATGTAGGACTCAGTGAGGCACCCCTTGGTGTGAGTGACTGCCCCAATTGTCTTCAAAGATACTGACATATTTATCATAGTAACTCCTCTTAGTTGAGTGAAGGCTGTGAGCATGCGATAGATGCTACACCAGTTCTATCCGTTTTTAAGGATGTGGTATCAACTCATTTCTGATTTTCACCTCAGCAGTATTAATTTTATAACCTGTGGAAAGAAGAAATGTTGAGTAAGACACATTTGGCGTGTGACTGGCTCTTCCCCAGTCCCACTGGCCGTTTAGTAGTAGCACGGAACTTATTGAAATACCTCTATTTTTACATCCCTTAAAACAATGGTAGTTATTATATCACATTTACAAAGATTAAGGGCAGAGTGAGAAACAACTGCCAGAAACGTTATTCTTTTCCAGCCCTAATGAAGCCCTCAAAGTTAGTAGCCTCTTCTGTGATACTCTTTCTCACCCACAGATGGAGGAAGGGCTGACTTAGACACACCTGCCCTGCAACTGACTTTGCCATCATCCTTTACATGTACCAGTAGCACATTATGGCTTCCAATTGTAAAATTATCCATTACAACTGAACTTATTTATTTCCATAGGAAAGGTTTCCTTATCTTGTTCTCGTTCCTCACGAAGTTCTACTGTGGAGCAACCAGGCTGACGGTCCAAGAAATCCTGCATTTCTCTAAGGTAAGGTACTTTTGGTTGAAATCGTGTATCTATTTTCAATGAAAAGACCCTGTCCTCTCCGCCAGCTGTGGGTTTCAATTGAGGAGGTTTTAACTTTGAAGGGAAATGAGGTCTACCTGGCAGATTTTCAGTATTTATTTGGGCTATTCATGAAACCCATTGATCAAAGGTGGGCACATTTCTCCCTCAGATTAACTGAGTTGGTAAGTTGAGAATTACTGTCACAGTTAGATCTACTTTTCTACCCAAAAGGGAAATTGGTATTTGGGTCCGTGGATAACCTTCAGAATGGATATGAACACAAGTTACCTTTCCCTTTCCTTCTTCTTTCCACCCCTGGGACAGTAAGTCCATTCTTATGGGACTCTCTTTACTCCCGGTAGCCAATTCTGCCCAGCTCAGCCTTTTCTCTAATATGACGGGGATTTTGTATAAGACTTTTCCTTCTGTATATAAAAAAGCATCAAGCCTTCTTCGAGGCTGATCGAGTTTACTGGACATTATGGATTTGGGAAGATCAACTACATTTAACGGACAACCTCTTGCAATATGTCCATACCCTTTACAAGAATAACACTTCCGATCCTTATTATTGCAGGATATCCTCTGTCCTTTATTAATTCCTCACAGGATTCATTTCTTACAGTCCCTGTTTCTATATATGTCATTATCTGTGGAAGATGGATGTCGAGTAATCCTTATGAGGAAGACTGAGTCTTAGAGGCTGACTGATTGATTGAAGCTTTTTGAGGATCCCTCCAAGGGATTGGTCAAGCCATATTTCTTTCTTCTTCCTCTCAAACTTCAGGAATGCTCAAACATTCTAAGGTAGTAGCTGAGTCCACTAATACCATTTTTTTCCGCAGAGTATTCTTCCTCTGCTTCCAGAGAATTAGAACCCAGATCTTTACTTCCTTCCTTGCTCAAGATGTTCTTCTGGTAATTCTCTTTCGAAACTGAATATGGGAGAGATTCCCATAAAGCTTCATACCTTAGAACTCCTATCAGCTGACCCCTCTTACAGGGTCATCAGAAAAATTCAAAAAGACACATTTTTATTCCTTTCCCGTGAAAGAATAGATTCTATTCTTATTGCTTTGCCTTTCGGTGGTAATATATAAATGCCTAAACTATGGGAAAAATCAATCTGTAGACCCAAAGAGGTTATTATCTTATCTCTCTCTGTTCTTCAGCAGTCATAGGAACAAAAAGGATGATAGTCATTTCCTTCTACATATTTCCTAATAGGAAGGATAATTTGGGTCCATCCCCCCTGCTAGGACATCAGTCCAAAATCAACATGCTAACCCAAACATGGATGACGGTCTAATATATGTGTTAGGTGGTGGAATCAATATCAAGATAGAAGGTATTAGTCTCCTTTCTCCTGGGGGAAAGGGTTCATCCCTACTACTACAGATATCAAACCTGATAAGGCCTTTAGTGGCTACTGTGGAGTCCGATGCTCTGACATTTAACTTCTCAAACTGTAGGATTCCGCAACTTGTATCGGTTGAGCCGCATCCCTCTCCTGACACTATCTATGCCGGCATCTTGGAGTAAGACACAGACAACAGAGTCTGAATAAACAATAAAAGTTTCTTAACTTAAAAGTCAGGATGGAAAAAAACAATCTTGCCCTATACTACGGTGGGATTTCCATACCAAACCAAAACTAAGGAAAGTCCAAAGGTTCAACTTGGGAATATGTCTATGTCTATGTCAAAACCTATACTTGCCCTCACAACTATTCTATACAATGTGTAGGGATGTCAGCAACCAACTAAACACTCTTTAACACAAAGTTTGGAGCTTTGTCCTGCTCACAGCTTTCTTTGAGCTCCTTCCCACAAGTAAAAAGTAGTTCAAATAAATATCTCAGGATTTCCTTGAGTTCAGATATAAAGTTAACCAATGATTGGGGTTCCCTTGCCCAGGCTCCAAAGCACAGTTCCAACCATATAAGCACACTATACCTCAGGGCTCCATTCCCCAAGATTTGCTTCCAATATATAAAGATATCTTCCAGCTTTCTTAAAGGTCTGCGCCACACTTGCGCCCTCTGGATGTGGTTGGTCTTGGTTCAACAATATCATTTGGCGAACAGCTGTAGTTCAAACAGTTATCAGAGTTTGTCTCTGAAGTTCCATTCAATCTGGAGCCCACGGTATTATGGGTTCACTTGTATTAAATTCTATTGTGGTTGTTAGACTTCTGTTTAAAGTTCACTTGTAAGTTCAAAATAGAAATTGGACTTGTAAAGTTCATTTGGAAGTTGCATTCACAAAAATGTATTATAAGAAATGTGCATAGAAAATTCACCTGGAAGTTGCATTCACAAAAAGGTATATGATAAGGTTTTCATTTGGGTCTGATTTCTGAATTTCATAGGTGTTTGAGATCATCATTCAGTTCACACTGGTTTTATGCTTCACTGTATAATGCTTTGTATAACGTGCCCAGAACTCAGAGATGTTCGAAGCAATTAGCAAAGGTTTCATTTATTTAATCTTGACGTTATAAGTCTCTGGGTGGGGCTTTTATAAGGTCAGCACTCAAAGACCTTTGTTACAATTAAATACAGTGTCACTTGTTTAGTTGCCTTGTTATAAGCTTGCGAAAGTTGCCTTTGTAATGTTTACAGCACTGGGAGACTTTCGATAACGTGCCTCTCATGCACACAACCTCTCTGATACAAAGTATACTTATTGGTTCAAAGATTAATGAGGATTTCATTCGGATACCTTTGACATTGTGAAGTCTGCACGCGACTACTCCAATACAAAGTAATCCTCTGCGGAACTTCAAACACTTGCACACCGGGTTTCCTCTCGCATAGAAACTCACTGGTTGCATCTTGCTGTGTTTCTGCAGCGCAGATTCCTCCGCCTTTGGTCCTCATCTTCAGAACTTCTTCTTCTGCCCCTCATGCACTCTTGGGTCACCTTCTGATTCCAGGAGAACGAGCACTGTGAACAGCATGATTAAGGCGCAGCCTCCAGGCACGGCTGCCTGTTGAATGTTCGCTCTGTCCCACTGAGCCCCAGCACCCGGGCTGTACTCCAGTGAGCCATTCACGTGCTGCATGCACACAGCTTCCCGCTGCATTCTCTGGCCTCTCCACTGCTGCTCCCTCAACGCCACAGCTCCCCTTGGTTCACCTTCTCCTGCACCACCTCCTCCTGCAACTAGATTGGGCCTTTTATACACCTGCCGTCCCCTAAAAGGCTGCAGATGCTGTTGTACAATTATCCCTGCCTGACCATCATTAAGGGGACCTCTACTTCTGTCAGCAGTCGTCTTCCTCATCCCAGTACCAGAGTGGTAGAAGCACCTAGTCCTCATTGCTCCTAGTTGCCTCTTCTTCGTCCCAGTACTTCTAACAGTCGTACATGAGGAAGTCAGGGGAGTTGAGTCAAAATACCCCAAAAAGTTGGGGAAAGGGTTGGGTTGATCAGTTTTAGGAAAAGGGGTATAACATGTCTCTCCTAAAGGCATCACACTCCCAGACCTCACAGACCCTCCACTCAGGTGGTCCTCCCTCACTTGTACACCCCCAGGGTAGGGATCCAAAAGCAATGGCCTTTCCCTGGCCAGCTGTACAGAGGACCCCTGAGGAATAAGAGTGAGAATGCCCTCAGGTTTCTCAAAACAGTCGTCACCAGCTTCTTCACTCTGGTCTGCAGCTCACTTTCCTCCTGTGTCCCAACCAGCGTCGGGAGGGCTGACTCTCTCGTCTTGTTCAGGTGTTCCATATTTGAATGTCCCGGCACCTGTTAACATCTTCAAACAACTAGAATGTGGCGTTGGCTTGCCGATTCAAGTGATCTTCATCACTCCAACCCTCTTCTTCATCTCAGTGATATAAAAGGGCGGTGTACTTGTCTTGGTTTTATTAAGGCAGGGGGTGTACGCAAGTCCCAACACCTACTGCCTTAGTGTTATTAAAGGGAGGCAGATGTATGTAAATCCCAGCATGTGTTAGCATCCTCCAACGACTAGAACGGTTCCATGTGATATTTTTGCCGCAAAAATATTACGATGCAAATATATCGCCATGTTTATGCGGCGAAGATAACACATGGACCCTGCGGGGGACACCCCCACAACCCCCGCATCATTTTTTTATGTGCGGGGGACACCCCCGCAACCCCCGCACCTAATATTTTCGCCACCAAAAATATCGCCTATGGTCGTTCCCGACAACCATATGTACGGCGATATTTTTGCTGGCGAAAATATTACCTGATACCACTAGAACGTGGCGTGGGCTTGCCGCTTTTAGTGATCTTAGTTCCTCCATCTCTTTTTCTCCTCTCAGCATTAAAGGGGAGGTATGCATATAAGATTGGTGACCAGTAAACAAATGTGATTCTTCATCCACCCTACAATATGCCTTACAAGAATGGGGAAAAGACCCAGCGTTGTAATTAGGTCTTAATGAAACACGAGGATGGCATGTTTGACCTAGCAAGTCTATCCGACTCCCATGAGGGCTGTCTCCCCTCATGTGGTTCTCACCTCAGATGGCCTCAACCTGGTTCAGAAAAAGATAGCTTATGCCTTTCCCTGGTCACATGAGGAGTGACTTTCCCTGGGAAAGGAGTGACGACATTGCTAGATTCGTCACAGAGTGTAGACATAGTAAAAAGTCTTCTGTTTTAAATGGAAGTCTTTGTTACCTTTGCTTTAAAAAGAGAAATCAGGTAAAACCTGTAATTGGCAAACACTGATACCATCTTGTATTACTCCATTTTCTAATGCAATATCACCCACCTAAATTGTGCAAGCTACCCCATCAAAAAAGATAGATGGTTGAGCCAGGCCTGCCTGAAACGCGACTGCCCCTATTTCACACTTTCAATGATATTTCATGTTTCAAAGTTCTCACATATCTATATCATCCAGAACTTCCCCATAGCAAGGTTCAGAGTTATCCCCCGTCTCCTTCACCCGCCTCTATCTTCCAGGTCTGTACTTCACTACGTTTGCATTGCTGTGTCCGTGCTTATGTCCATGTCTATGTTTGTAGAAGCACTTTTAAATTGGCAGCCTCTTTTTAGTGGGTTATGGAAGCAGATACAGCCGTGAGTGGGGAATGTGTTATTAGAGTGGCCATTGAATGTGCCAAGTCCTCCTAACAAGGGTAAACGTTTGAGGGAGTAAGTGACAAAATGTGTTAGGTGCAAGTCAGGCTTACTGTCTCATGGTGCTTTGGGCGATTCGAAATGTAATAAGCCATATGTATCCCAAAGGTCCCAGCAGAGTGCTTGTGAACTAGCCAAAGTGAGCCTCATATCAATACAACAATGGATACAATTCAGAATCACCAAGTACATCCTTGTTTTATACTGCAGAGTTTATTTCCATAGCATGTGCTTATTTAACCAAACAGTAACTCTAAGCAGGTAACCTTATCACAGAGTTTCTTTTGTTGTGTGTTTATGTATTTAAAGGACAGTTGTAAAACCCAGAGGACATGTTTTGGCTCACATTACACTTCAATCTAGTACTTCCAGTATTCCATTCAGGTTGAGGAAAAATAAAGTTGCAACCATACTCTTTTCGGTCAACATGTTTCTTCAGCGGTCTTTAAATTGGTGCGCTGGCCCCCATAGCGGGGGTATGAAGGATTTCCAGGGGGGCAGACTCTTTAAAAAGGGATTTAGATGACTGTTTTAATATAAAAAAGGATTTAATAGAAAATATAAGCAGTAGAAAATCTGCTTATATTTTAAAGAGCATGCGCCCCCCGCCTCCTCCCCTCGACCACCCTTCGGGCCCCCTAGTGGATAAACCCCTAGGTGAGGGGCCCAGAAAGAATAGTATTACTTAATGGAGGGCTCTGTAAAAAAAAAAAAGTTTGACTACCTCTGTTACAGAAGGATTTCTTATGTAATTTCAGGTTGGTTTATTATGTGATTTGTGTGCTTTGCATGTTCTCTCTATGAAACAGAGTATCACTGTATCCCTTCAATACCAAACATGACCAAATATTTGTATGGAATAGAGGTGGGAAAAGATCTACGGAAGTGTCTGAAAATTGGGAGTCCCCAGAAATGATTCTGTTCACGACTAAAAAAAAGTGTAAGTCATCGTGTGAATAGTGTTGCTTAACATATAATTGTAATATCGGGAAGCCATATATTGCACACCACAAACATATTTTGTCTCTTGGGTTACTCATGGCAACACACGTAAAAACATTGCCCTAATTTGACCAAAAAGTGAATCATAAAATACACTTTTTAGTGGAACCTGTGTTTTGGATGTATGTATATGTGAAAATAGACAGGCATGTATCACCCTTTCTCTTTAGTAGCCGTTATCGTTGTTTGTTCCCTCTCCCACGCTCCTCAGAGAAATAATATGGATAGACGTGAGTCAGTCGTCTCTATATGTTAACGGTGCAGAATGGGGTACGTTTTTTGAGTGGAAGGACCATGGTTTACTATCTATCGAATGTGGTCTGAGACTAAAAGCTCTTGGTCTTCTTGCCAATCAAATGAAAACAGAATTGTCTGTACTTCAATAATAAGTGCTATTGCCCAAAACATTGGTATTCACGTTACAAACCACAGAGGGATGAAATGCTAATCTGCTAGGGTCGCTGAGATCATATAGTTCAATGGTCTAATGCTACACATCCTCGGTGCAATCGGCGCCCTTGAAGCTCAGTGGTCATATTTAGCAGGTAATGGAAACGTGTGTCTACATTTAAGGCCTCATTACAGCATGGGCAGACTCCCGCCGGTGGTAACTACAGTTACGGCGGTGCTAATCAGAAAAGTCTGCCCAGTTACGCAAATACCACTGTATCACGGTAACTGTAGGGGTTTTCCTGAAACACGGTCAGTGGTATTTCAGAATATTTATTTATTTAATTTATCTTATTTATCTTATGTATTAAAATCACAGCCAGGCACTTTTGGCACAAAAACACTTGCAGAATGTATCATTGCTAACAGAAGAGAGGGCATGGGTCCTTTACAGTGGGGTGAGAGAAAGTGACTTCAAGACCAAATGTTGCAGAGGAAGGTGGAAACAAACCAGGGACGAGAACATGATCCACATGGAAAATATTCACACGGAATTGTTTTTTTCTATTTATTTCCACCCTCATTTTCAAGTAGGCAACGGATACTGTCTCGGGAGGATAGCGCAGGTGCAACACACTCCCCTTGGAAGCAAAACGACGCTGAGCAACACAGGTTCGATCCCTGGATCTATGCTTAGAATCCTCTGGGTATTAAGCATGTTATAAATAACCAATTATAAATAAATTATTAAAATACTGTACCGTAGCAGATCATATTACTAAAGTGCATTTTATAATGCACAAAGGGGTTATATCTGAACCGTTTATGCATTGCATGGCAAAGGTTTTTAGATGGTGGACATCAGTGATTCACAACCGATTCACCTCCTTTGGCAAAATAAAAAACAGTCCCTGTGTTTAAGGGGAGCGCTCACGCTTTCCTTCAGTACAGAAAAAGAAGGTTGAATAACTTCAGGGGACAGCTTATATGTTTTACCGCGATTTCTTTGGTGGAGCTAAAAACTGTCGAATTCGCAAGATGATATTGCACTTTGTAACATAGTGGCATATACTGGCAGCAGTGTACCGTATTTGCTGTGTAAAGATCTAATGTGCTCTGTGGGGAGAAAATGGAAAGCAGTTTGATCCAGGATATCCTTTGATTTTGATCCCTCTGGGCTGACTCTGCTTTAATGGGATTTCTTCTGCTGTAGGCTGTAGTGATTGCATAGCATTTTTTTCATGATGCTATATTTTTTTATTAAGTGCATTTGGTTACATCTGTACCTTTTACACTGTAAATATAAATTCAAATCCCACAACACACATTTTGAGTATTAACATATTAAAACAAGAATTTCACAATAATAATTATTAGTTAAAATAGCATTTCATTGTACTGCATGGTCAGTTGCACTTTTTGTTAAAAGACCCTATTCATCCAGATATACCAAGTTAAATAAATATATTTCCCAAACCCACCCCACTTGACCATAAACTCTGTATAAGATTGGTCCAGGACAATCCGGATTTTGCGTTTAAACCCTTAATCTTCGATGGACAATTTCCTAACCACTAATTGCCACACATGGTAGGCTGCCAACGTGATTACTAAAGACTCTGCACCATAAATTTCACTCCAGAATTGTTCTGACTCGTGAGTGGTAAAATGATTGTACGCTCTGTTGTACTCTAAAGTGAGCACTGTGCATTGTGTTAGGATGTGTTTGGCATCTACACACACATATGACAACGTCTGCACAGTCTCTCCCCCCTTGGAACTCCCAACCCAAGTCCCTGTAAATTCCCAGAAAGGGAGTGTGAACATTCGCAGTGATAATATAAACCTTGTCAGTGCCGGTGAGTGGAGCTTTGTCAGGTAAGACTTCGGGAAGCCCAGGCAGAAACTCTGTTGTGAAAAGAGACCAAACTTAGAAAGTTTGGCCAAGTAGTCCAGGGCCTCCCCGGCAACTTGGCGATTTATTTTCTCTTCTATTTTTGCTTAATTAAAATCTATCCATGATGCTGGGACTCTGATGGGACTTCACTGTTGCCTCTAGGGTCCTAAACCATGTACTCTTGGAGAATCTGCTGGAGTGGAGGGGTGCCTGACTCAACAGAGTGTCATCACCATGGTCGTAGTGCATTTTAGCCCGCAGCCTACAGACTGCAACCTTCCAGAGTGAGAGCATGGGCTAGACTCCCACCTCCAACCTCATGGCCTCAACAAGGACACAGCCTGGGAGGGCCAACAGTGAAAAAAGGATTCTTGTTTCCAACTTGGGGAGCCAATCCACTGATCTCTGTGGGAATGATATCCCGATGAACTAGCAACAATAACATTATTCTGTTACTTCCAATTAAGACAATATAGGGCCTCGTGAAAAAAGTGATACAAAATGCTCTGATTACTTGCCGGTAATAGTACTGAGGATTGCAGATAAGTAATAAGGGCATTACCTCCACATACCTTGTCCCAGTACTTACCTTTAAGGCATACCCAAGCAGAACTCTGTGGAAAGGTTACATTGAGATGTACCATGACACCCAGCAATGCTGCATCCCATCACCAACTTTATTAAAAGAAATCAGGGAAATCAGTCCCTGCCAACTGTAAGAAACCAGAAGGTGACCCACCCACTAGTCCCCGGGGACCTGTCATCCAGGTGGCCAGGACATGGCCATCGCTTTTGGATCCAGTTCCTGGAGGTGGACCAGTGTGGGAGGATCAACTGGGTGAGGTGTCTTCAGGGAGTGGGACTGGGACACCTGATGGCAAGACGCGGTATCCCCTTCCCTGTAACACCTGTAACACCTTTACCGCATCCTACCTGGTAGGATATTTAGGAACTCTAACCCACACCCCTTTCCCTACATGAACACTTTCACACGGACATCCCACTCTGGGAGAAAACAGACTCACACCCACCAGAGCATTGTACCTGACATGTCCCAAAACTATGGTCAGGCAATTAATGGTAACCACTCACATCTGACTTCATTAAGCTTCCCCACACGGATAAAAGGCGTAGCACGAGAGCACACTCTGAGCGAGGCAACACACACGAAGGAACAGTGTTTTTGAGATGGCAGCTGAACGAGGGGAGAAAGAAGGCAAACCAAGAAGGGTGCACCAGGAGGGAGACACCCTTGACCTTTCTGGCGGAAAACTGTTACTTTCACCAGTTGTTCAGTTTGAAAGACGTACAGCCAGGAAATAAGACTGAAGAATCCTGCATTGTGTGTCGGAGATACCCGGGGCCCTCCTACATAGCTGAGAGAGTCAGAGAGGAGCAGCAGCCGCCGTGGTACCCCCCTTGGCTCCAAGATTAAAGCAGCACCAGTAAGATTAACGGAGCCAGTGAGTTAGGGAGACCGATGCAAGAACGCTCTGTGTTGAAGTAAAGATTGCAAGTGGCAACATTGTATAAAGAGCGCAAAAAGGAAGATTTGTAATGTGTGTGATGAAAGACATGAGGAAAGCTGAATTCCTGATGAGTGTTTGAACTAAGAGAAGAAAGATACAACACCTGTGACAGAATGGTACGGCACCACGAGTGTGCTCAATCTAAGGTATCTGTAAGGTGTCCAACTAAAAGTGGTACAAAGGAAACATAAAAGATGAGAATGAAAAGAGTGTGAAATGAAGTGAATCGAACTGGTCCTGTGACGGTTTAAGCAAAATCCATTCACAATTGAAAGTCTTCGATTTTTGACACGGTCCGAGCCCAAACGAGGGAGACCAATTGAGAAAATTGTGTTAAGGGGTCCGAGCCCGAATGAGGGAGATCCATGGTCCGAACCCGATTGAGGGTGAGCAATTGTGAATATTGTGCTAAAGGGGGTCCGAATGTGAAGGAAAGAGGCCCATAGTGAACTTGAGTACTTGTAAATGTGAAAAACCTGGGAAGAAAGGAACTTTAGTGCTTGTTTGTTACGTCAGGCCCTCTGCAATAAAGAGACTTTGAACGGTAAAGAGACTGATACCGATGCTTTCAACTGTATCCTCGTGGCAGAGAAGCCAGAGTGTGTGCGACGCTCGAACATGCCACCTTGTCCAGTGCTGAAAATGGGGGGAAGGGAAGCCAACTGCTCAAATATCTTGACATATTCCTTCTTGAACACTTTTCTTTTGCGTACATTGTTATCCCACACCATTTGTAATTAATTAGAAGTAAGGATTGGCAATAGGTTTGATTTGGTTTTTGATTTTGAGAAATGTATAACGCGCGCAGATTGACCTAAACCGTATAATGGCGCAGATGACATCAAAAGAAAGCCAGTTACCAAAATTGCATAAATACATTAGGTCCTCCCATCCTCGGAACCAATAAGGTTCCTAACAAGCAGAAGAATGAACTAATTTTTATTTAAACAGGAACGTTTTTAGGGCCTTACGAAACTTAAAAAGTGAATCAAGAGTCCTAATTTCCCTAGGTATGCTATTCCAAAGTCTTGGTCCAAAAACTGCAAATCTTCTGTTCCATCTTGATACACATGTAGACGGAGGAATAGACAGAAGAGGTTGGTCCTGTGAGTGTAGACATCTGGAGGGCTGGTATTTATTAGTATAGGCCCTTTTATTATGACAGAGACTCCACTAGGACTGCGTTATTTATTATTTGATGGTTGTAGTTTGCTCACATCCTTAGATTTAGGCTTAGATAAGGGTTCAACCGACCCATTGAAGTTCAATAAACACCCTTGAACTGTGATCACTTGTGTCTGTCTTCACTGTTTGATACCATGCCTTCCTTACACAACTGAAAGCACTCCTACCCCTCTGAAGCCTCTATTTTCCACTGGATAACCTCCTGCATTTCAGAAGCTTACACAGTTCTGGGACTTCAAGCCCCTAAAGGCATCCATGTAGACCTGGTGCGGGGCAAAGCTGCTGCAGTAGCTTTTCAAAAATACATTCCTTGGGAAACTATTGCTAAGCCGGCCACTTGGGCCTCTCCCTAATCATTTTGTAAACATTATTGCCTCAACCTCAGTTCACGAGCGGACATTCAGTTTGGTCAGGCAGTTCTTAAGAACCTCTTTAAGTAGGGGAGTTTTCTACATCATTGCTTGTGAATCTCCCACACGTATGGATGAAAGAGGGCGGGATGTAGGAGTAAAATAAAGTTACTCACTGTAGTGACTAGCGTACTCCTAGTCCATAGTCCCCTATGCTCCATACGGCCACCCGCCTTCCCCTCTACAAAGGTTCCCTCATATTGCTAATATGGCTACCGATCTTGGCAATAGAAAAGGATTGAAGGGCCCAGGAAGGCGAGGCGAAGAACAGTATATCCCACAAGTATGAAGGAAAGTGGATGGGACGTCGGAGTATGGGAAACCCAGATGCCACATAAGCCATAGACATAATAGTCCTGCTCCAAGGACTGATGAAACCACAGACGTCTTTCTGCTTACCCAGGTGCACCAAAGGTCACTAGGAGATTGTCTGTTTACAAAAAACCCTTGATGGCTAATTTCCAAGCCCCTTTAATTATCTGTTATGTTTACATATCAACATAGTGTGAGAGGTCAGCAATGTGAGGCGGACAACTCTTTGATGATTGTTCAAAATATGCCATTTTATTAAGGTACTAATGATATTAAATGCCTCACTATCCCTACTCTGCCGATGATTTCCCCTCCTAACAAAACTAAAGGGGAAACACTAACACAGCAGGTCTGGCCCTCACACTAAATATCAAATGCACAAAAGAAAATATACATGGCAATTCAGATAACATAAACAATTATATTTACAGTTTCTTGATAACCTCTTAGTAACCTTGGGTGAACGCCATTCCCCAGGATTCAAGCTATATTCACTGTCAATGTTCATTGAAGAAATAAGGAAATCCACGTAGGTAGCACAGTTTCAGTTCAGTTCTTGGAGTTTCAACATTAAGACAATGTTTTATAAAGCAACAACAAAGTTCTTCTTGGTGAAATAAAGGTTTTCCACTTCCTCAGAATAGCATCAATGGTATTCACAGCCACAATGCTTTTCCAACACTTTCAGTTTATCCAAGAAGAATTGACACAGTTCATAGAGAATTCACAATAGGTATATGTGTCAGGATGACTTCATAGTGCTGTTACTTCTAGTTCAAAAACTTCACTTCTACAACTGTGCACTATGAGGACATTCTCCTTTGCCTCATAGCATTCTACTTCACTTATACCACAGAGTATTGCATCCACTGACAATTCAGATATACCACCACAGCTTCAGTACTTTGCAACTCAAAACAAGTCCTGATAAGATTCACTTTAAGGTACTTCAACCCCTTCAAATAGGCAAAGCATTCTTCCTTTGAATATCTATCTTCAAAAGGGGCAGCCTCTTTGCCTCTCTTGTTTGTCTGCCACAATAGCAACCTAAGTTTTCCTTTTTACCCACTTCTCTGTTTCTCTCACAGTCTTAGGCATTACAGGTTGAGTCAACTTCAAATACTCTTTATAGACAGCAAGCTTCCCTTCCCCACATTCGCCTTCATCTCTCTGCCAACTGTTAGCCAAAGTAATTACCCAGAAACATTGGTGCCACTTTCTTGGCTTTGGGTAATGCTTGCACAATTGTATCTTAGGCACGGTTGAACTTCTATTAGGCTCACAGTGTTATTTAGATTGTTTTCTGGCTTTGGGAAACACTGTTTTCAGTCTTAATAGGGGAATACCCTTGGCTTGCGCAATGCTTGCCCTCTCTTCAGCTGCAGATACAAAGTTTAACCAATTTACTTCTTTTATGAGTAATAATTGTTTTCATGAATAAAGACGTAGAGTTCAGTCTTTGAAAAGCACAATTCGGTACACACAACCACTTCTTAATAGGTTTTGAAACGGTTAAATATTCAACAATGGTCTTCACAATGTTCGCTCTGTATAATAAGATACACACGACCGCTTCTTAATACTTTTTGCAGGCTTTAAGGGTTCAACAATGGTTGTGAGTGCTACTTTTACATTGTCCCCTTGTTAAAGCTTTAACAAACAACTTCAGCTCGCTTCTGGTTATACGCAAATGAATAGAAAGCTGGATACTGTTGTCCGCAGTGTTCGCGCAAGGAATCAGAATGCCCGGTTTGACTCACCGGCTTCTGTGATTCTTGTTCCACATGTTGTGCGCTGCTACTGCTTCTGGCACAACTTCTACTACTTCTGTCTTCTCTTGCAACCCGCACCGTTCCTCACTGAAGGCGTCTCCAGACCGGCCACTCAATTAAGGAGCCCCTCTCGCTCCTGAGACCCGCAGCTTCATGACAGCTGCTTGCCTCGGTCTCCGACACTCTTCTTGCTGCGCAATCTCTGCAATTGGGCTCACACGGGGAAATACAGTCTTCCTGCACGCTTTCGGCTGCGCAGCCTCTGCAACTCAGAGTTGGGGGAACAAGACCCTCACAGGACAAGCAGGTGCAATCTGCTACATCAAAGTGCTGGTGTCTCTTTGGTTCTTCCACTTCTTCCTGGATTTCCAACACTGTGTCTGCTTCTACTTCCTTCTGCTACTACTGCACGAACTCCGACCACAGTTCCAGCTCCTTCTAATTGCCTGCACCTGAGTGGGTCTTTTATGCCTCCCAAATTCCTTTAGTTGTGGACTGTTAGGCTTAATTGCCTGACTACTGCTACAGCATAACTCTTCAGCCCTCTTCCTCAGCCCAGTACCTTTAGGATTGTGGGACTTGTAGTCTTCAACAACAAAGTTGGTTCTTTTAAACAACTTCTTGATTTTAAGGGTAGATTTATTTCCCTTGGAATTATTTAAAGAGGAACCATAAGAATGTGTTGTTACAAAGGAAGACAGTCTATTTAAGGCAATATTACAAGTTTCCTTTTTATTACACCTTTGGGAGTAGGAAGGATTTTTATCCTGATCTACCTTACAGGTTTTTTCTGTTGTTAAAGTTGGTTCAGGTTTAACGGTCAGGATCAGGAAGCATCTGCCTTTCCCTGTCACCCAGGAGGAGACTTTAGGCAGGGTTCAGTGAGGGGTTGTAGGATTCTTCACTGTAGATAGGTCCCTGCCGCCAAATATTCCTTATTTACACAGTGGAGTGCAAAAGGGGAATGTAAAAAGGCAGCGTACATACATCTACGCTGTCCTTTTGCACACCGCTATGCAAATAAAGTAAGCACATCCTTCGATGTATGCATGGCAGGCATCGTTTACAATGGATTCCTATGTAGTCCGCCTGCTTTTGCTGGTGCATGAGCAAGCATACGCCATAGGAATACAGAGCATTTGCATCAGTATGAAAATCTATGTGCTGTAGTATTTGTATGTCAGAGAGGAAGGGATCATCAGAAACTTAAGTTATGTTCTGCCCCTCTCCACAATACAAATCAATTAAAATGAGCTGTGATGTGAATAGAAGGCATAAAAGCCTTATGGCTTTTACACCTTCCATTTACGTTACACGCGTGTTTCAAATTAGCTCTTCAGTCCTAAAAAGGTGCTCCTGGACAGTTCTCACGTCGATGGTGAGCAATGCTTCTTCTTCAGGTGTTCGAGGGTCCTGAAAGAAAGCAAGGAGAATCACACCTTGAGAAATGTGAAACTTTAAGATCACTTTGGGGAGACATTTAGGGTCAAACCTCAAAACTAAGGCTTCAGGGAAAAACCTAAGAAAGGGAGGTCTACACAAAAGGGCACCAATTCCTCCCATCCTGCAGGGTGAAGTAATGGTAATCAGACATGCTGTTATAAGTGTGAGGTGTTTAATGTCAATCAGATCAATCAGCTCAAAGGACAGCTCTGTAAGAACCTCAGAACAGGAGGCAAACCCTTATAGGGAAGAGGCCAGGAGAAAGCAAGTCTCTTGAGGAATCTTCCTACCAGTGCCTTCCCATCCATCTTGCCCTCCAAGCCCCCTTTCAGAGCCTAAAGGGCGGTCCACTGGGATCAAAGCGTGGACACCACCATCCCTTTACCAATCCCATCCCGGAGGAACTCTAGAATGGCCAGATTACCACAGCGAAGATGGTAAGTTTCAGATTGTTCATAGCATTTCAGAAAATTGACCTAATGCCTTTCATAGGCCTTTCATGTGTTTTGCCATTAGGGTGGAGAATAGTCTCTGCCACTTAATTAGAGAGGCCAGCAATTCCCTACAATTTGGTGACCTCAGGAAATCCTCCCGATTCCACTTCACCTGAACTGCCATGTACCTTAGGGTGGTCCCCCCACCTCAGGCCGCTTGTATCGGTTGTAAAAATGGGGTGCTCTAGTCCAATCCCTTTTCGTAGCTTGTCCATGCATAACCACCAACCCAGAGCCCATCTCAAGCCCTCTGATACTGAAATCATAGGATTGGGAAGCAATGGCCCAATGCCCCACGAGATGTCTCAGCAAGAGTCTGAGGTGGCGACATGCCCATGGAACCAAGAAGACACACAAAGCCAAGTGTCCCTGAATCACCAGAAACTCTTGTGCTGAAACTCTATCCTGCCTTTGTTTGGAGCAGAATCGAGTCCCTATTAAAATCAGATCTTGGGAAAGTACCGGGTGGGATTTTTACCCCTGTTTGGCAAACCCCCAGTACTGATGGGTCTGAGAGACCTAGAGAAGATGGGCTTGTGCTATCCGCCTGACGTCTGCTTTGATTAACCAATCATTGAGAACGTATTGGCCTGGGACTTGTATCCTGATGATTTTTCGGCTGGAGGAGGTCTTTCTTCTTAATTTGACTGCATGTTTGTCTGCTCTCAATGCTTTCTGGACCTTCTCCTCTAGGGTGTCACTGCTGAATAGTTTCCTTCGAATGTGATCTTCGTGGCCATAGATTTCTGAGACCCACCTGCTTTCCAGTCTCTTAAGTGAATGTGTCATCTGGCTGGTCTGCCAGCCCCTGTCACCATGGCTGTACCCTGAATTAAATGAGTCTAAAAGAAGACTGACCTGCATCTGCATCTCTGCCAAGATTGGTGCACAATGTGATCCCTCTTCCATGGCTTTGTGCAACCGTTTGAATCCTCCTATAACACTTTCTGCCATGTAGTATCCATAGACATTAGATCTAAGGGCTAGGTGAGCACTAATATTGACTTTCTTTAGAGCTATATCGGCCTTCCAGTACACTGGTTCTCGTACAGTCACTTTCTCAACCGTCATAGATGATCTTTCCACTAGAATGTCTAAGATGTTGTCAGTCCTTACCATTTCCAGGATAAAGGATTCTGTTCCCTTCAGTTGGTACTGTTTGGTCACAACGCGAGTCATTGAAATGTATTCTGGGTCTTTCCATTCCTTCAGGATCTTATCGGAAATCAGAGGGAGCCACATCTTGGGGGGGTGTTTGTATTGCCTGAGTTTTGGATCAGCAGATACCTCATGGGTCCTTGGCTCAGATGACCCTATGCTATCCCAGACCTGGGCTGGCACGGTCTCCACCTCCTCCCCATCAAGATGTTTCCCTTCAAATTCATCATCTGATATGAACAGACCAAATGAGGATGATGATGTCGGGTCAGAAGTTGAAAAGGAGGAACATGGCATGGAGCTAGAAAGAGCTTTTTCCTCTTCTTCCTTCCTTCTTGCGCCAGGATGACTTGTTACATAATGTTCTTGACTTCCTTTTGCGAAAGGGAAAGTTTAAGCTCCATTTTCTTTCTCAACTGCTTTCTTCTTTTTAGCCCTCCTATCAGGGCAGAAAAAACCTTCAGCTGGTCTAATGCTTCTTCATCTCCTTATGCTTCCCCATATTATATGGAGGATAATCTAGATGCAGAGAAAGTCTGTTTGCAAAAACAGTCCTGAAATTCTCCACCCTTCTGCATAGAGGCAGAGAATTAACACAGCAGATAAGCAGCAACTGGTAACCCCGACAAACGGCCCATGTCTCCTTTAATGTTGGTGGATTCAATCCACAAGCCAACCAGGCTCCATTATCATTCTGAGTGAAGTCAGCTTATGTGACCACTCCACCATGGCAAATGGCCGTGTCATTGCCTGAATCATGGGGCACCATTTGCTAACTAGCAACGGTGCCAACCAGATTCAGAGGACATTTCGCCAATCTTTTGTTTTCGGTACAGCATACCAGAATCCAAGGCAACCAGCTGCCACACCCTGCAGCAACAATGGAGACCCGTTCCTTGACTACCAGATCATGCCGTAGTATGTCCTTCACCTGCGAGGACTCCTGAGCCCTTACATGTGAGCCCCAGGCTCGTCAGTCCAGGGCTATCCTGATGCCATGTCCTCCCTCGACAATCCTCGCCCCACAGGAGAACTGAGAGGGACTCACACAGTTCCAGATCAAGGGATCTGTAACCCTTTTCCCTGCAAGGTATCCAGGAGCTTGCCCATGCTGGCAGAACTCCACTGCCCCACTCGAAGGAGCCGCAAAGGGGCCTGCAGCATTGCTCCCCAGGGCCTGGCACCAAGAAGATGCTAATTCCTGTATGGAGGACAGTACCAGTTTTAACTGAGGATTATGAGTAAGTAGGGGTAATATACCTCTCCTTAAAAAAGAACGTTCTAGTGGTGGAGGCGGGGCCTCAAAGGTAAGTACTTGGACAAGGAAAGAGAATGTGGAGCTAATGCCTACGACGCTTTACAAGAACTAGTACATGGAGATTGGAAACTTGCCAGACGCAACCTTTTGACTGTTTAAACAAACTAAAAGTCGGTGACTTAGATGCCCATGTCAAACACGTTCAGAGCATGTTCAGTATTTAGCCAACAAACCAGCCAATAAGGTGTGAAGCACTGCTCAGTTCCACTCTTAGCTAGGGTGCCAGGTGGCTCCATCTCATTTGTACGGGTGAGTGAAAGGATTTATGAGGCAATGTTTGTCAAAAGTTGTGTGGGCCCCCATTGATTTGCATATGTTGTGATATCAACAGAAATGCCATCACAGTGCATGGAAACATATATGTGCTGGATAGTATCTAGTCGATACTCTGTGGGATCCTTGGAAGTAACAGTGCAAGAATGGAATCACAGCAAGGTTCAGGGTCAGGGACATCCTTAAAGCGGGTAAAACGCATTGTTAGCGTCACTTAATCACTAACTAAGCTGATCAATATGTTAATTCATGTTCAGCAGTACATTTTTCATATTTCAAATCAATGTTTGATAATTGATTTGTGCACTTTTGTCAAAGCTGCTCTGTACCGTATTTATGATTTCCAGTATCTGCTGACCTCATTCGTCCGTGTCAAAAGAAATTTGAATCCGTCTACCTGGCAGGAAAACAAGAAAAATAGAAGGCGAGAGGCCATCAGGCGCCGAGCATCGCGGCCTCCCCCACGCGGTCTCGCTTTTCCAGTCGAGCAGGTGCCCGTAGCCTGTGTACCTTTGTTTGTTCGTCATGTCAATGAACACAAAGAAAGCCCTCAGAGCTCGGAGCCATGCGCAGTCCCCAATAATGACCCGGCCTGGAAGAGAACCCAGGCCCAAAGCCTGCTGTGTTTGGTGTGTAAACAGAATTATCCCTCCAAAAGAGGCTATCCGATTCCCTGTTCGGTGTGTGTTTATCGAGCCTCGCCCTTCCCGCCGAGGAGGCGGTGAACAAGGCAGCGAGAGGGCGGTGTTCGTTCTGCGTTACTGAAGACACTGAGGATATTGGACACCTGGAAAGGAGCAATATTTCTGTCCTGGGCTTCTTCATTAAAACGCCTTAGACTAAAAAAGGAATTTCGGGGTACACAAGGCCTAATTGTAAAATCGTATATTTGAATACAATATGGTACAAACTACACTGTTTGTTGAGTACATAACTGGCATATGACTATATTTAAATTCCATGTTTCTTTTTTTAAATCCGTTGATATTCGCATTAACCTGTTTAACACTCCTCATGTTGACAGAAGAGGGAACTAAAGGTATGATTTTGAGATTGGCATGAATGCTGCTTACCTTAACACGCAATTTGTTGGATGACTCAGAATGCCTTCTACATCATGTAATATAAATATATAAGTGTAACTGGGTCTTGTGTAGGGGGGCGACGCCTGTCGTTTTGGGCAGCCTCCTGCCACTGGGTTCTGCAAGTCTTGGAGTCAGTGGAGAGAGGTGAGAGAAGCAAAATGCAAAACCTGTAACGCTGATGGTTGCAATCTAGAGCTCTCAAAATCAGCTCAAAGAGATATATATTGGGCCTCAGCACAAGTTAAGTAACCCTTAAAAGTGGCAGTAACAGAATTAGCGCCACTAATACTGCTCCGCCGGATGGTGAGCTGGCGCACATACCGCCGACTGCACACCAAATGGCTACACACCCCTGCACCAAACCCCAAACACTGTTTCCCATACCATTCTGCCATTAACCACTATGAGCTGGGACAGGCAGTCTGGAAGCAGAGATGCAGGAGGAGCAGGCCAGGGCACAGGGAGCACAGGGGGGAGGAGGAGTAGTAGGAGGAGAAGAAGAGCACAAGCAAGGCGTGCACCCATTCCCAGGGACAGGCCCTCACCCTGGACCCTCACAGACACCTACTTGGTGACACTGTACTGCCTGAACAGGGGGGAGACCATCACAAAGCTGCTCACCACAATCCAGGATGACACAAGGAGAGGGATTAACATCCGTACAGCTGTGCCCCCAGTGCTGAAGCTAGTGTCGGTACTACAATTTCTAGGTACATACACCTTCCAGCTTTCCGTGGCCATGATGCACGGCATGGCACAGCCCACATTCTGTGCCGTGTTGGGCCAGGTGATGGATGCCCTCCTGCCTCATGTGCAACACCACATAACACTGCCCACCACCCCAGCCCAGGTGAATGCCATCAAGGCACGGTTCTATGCCGTAGCACACATGCCAAATGTGATAGCATCCCTGGACTGCACCAATGTGGCATTGGTGGCACCCAAGGCCCACGGAGCAGTGTACAGAAACTGAAAACACTGCCACTCCCACAATGTGCATGTGACCTGTGACCCCGACATCAGTATCACCCACTGCTGTGCCCGCTACCCAGGTTCCACCCATGATTCCATGGTGCTACGGAAACACCACACTCCCAGGCTACATGGAGAGACACCGTGGACAACGAACGTGGATTGTGGGTGAGTACAACTGGTCGCATGCATGCACTGTGGGGCACCTGACCAAATGGGGTGTGGGGGTGGTTGTGGACGTGAACACTGACACAAAGCATTGCATGATAAATGTCAGCAAGAGTTTGACCACCTCCCATAACAGCGTCACCGTACAGCCCAGGGAGCACGCACATGTTGCACCCAACATGAGGGATGAGCCAATGTACCCATATAGTAGGAGTTGTAAACACCAACATGCCTACAGGTACCAGAATGCAACATGCAAAAACAGCAACTACACTAAATAAGTGCCACATAGAATCTCACAACAGCAACCCTGCCAGTGCCACTGACATGCACCCATGTACACCTACCGCCCAATGGCGAACCACTGCACCCATAAGCGTACAGATTGCCGATAGTCAACCCAGCATGCTCCGTGCACCAGAGCAATACACCCACACAGGACTACCACCATGTCGGTATTACGTCACTGACAGACACAGAACATAACACCAGTTCGTAGAGGACAGGGCACATGTGAATTGAAAACCATGCATCACACGATTGACACGGTATGCACAGACTTAGGACAGACACAGTCCACGGAAGGATGCTGCATATACCTCGCGACGATGTCCACTTCCATGATATTGCAAAAGTCCACCCCCCAGGTTACACAGTGTCTAATGGCTGTGTCTCTCCCCCATACAGGTGACTCCAGATATCCACAGCTGCCTTGGCTTATGACCCCTATGCAGTATCCCCAAACACTGCAAGAGACAGCGTACAACCACTCACACAGCAGGACCCGCATATGCCTCGAGCGCATCTTTGGCCTGCTTAAAGCATGGTTCCACTGCCTTGATCACACTGGGGGGCACTGATGTACGCCCCTGAAAAAGTTGGCCAGATTGTGCTACTGTGTTGCATGTTGCACAATATCTGCATGCAGTGAAATGTACAGCTACCCCTTGATGTGGGCATGCCACCCCGAGAGGGTGAGGATGCTGATCATGATGCAGGGGCTGCACTACGCATCAACATAGATGAGGTCAGCGATGGCAGAACTGCACACCAGGCCCTCATGGACAATTTTTTATAACACATGTACTGAGCGGGACCGACTATTGTGAATTAACAGGGCTTTGAAGCAATCAACAATGTCCTCAAATCCATGCAGTTCAACAGCTTTATTGCTACCAACTCCCCACACACTATACCCCTCCCACCACCAACTACCCAGCACACACTATACCCCCGCCACATCAACTCCCTAGAACACTATCCCCCCTCCCACCACCAACTCCCCATCACAGCCACTCAGGGTCACATTTGTCACAATGTTATTTCCGTGGCATCTTTCCACCCATGCCAGACACTGGTGATCTGGGACCCAATTGTCCCTGGGACAGGCGCCTGGGTGTGCTCTGCTGCGAGCCCTCAGTGGGTGTCATGGAACTGGAGGGTATTGACCCTGGCTCCCGGATGTGCTGCAGTGTGACCTGTGCTCTGACGGTTGGCCTCTGCAAGGGCCGAGACCCCTTCCGTCATCTCCCATAAACAGTCAGGGAGGCAGTACCGGCAGCTGCCTCTTCCCGGTTTCTTCCCATGGCTCTCACAAATCTGCACGTGGCCCCTTGCAGTCAATTACAGATTGCCTGGAAGTGTTCTGAATTGGTGTGCCCAATGGCCTCCATCTCCCTTTGATGCCTCTCCATCTCATCCAGCCTCCGAAGGATGGTGTTGCTAGGTGGTGTGAGCTGAATGGCAGTGGAGCTGTGCAGTGGCTCTGAACTGAATGCCGGTGAGCCATAGGATTGCGTGTCCACATCCGGCTCAGGTGTCTGGGCACGCTGGTGGTGGTGAGGGCTCTCGGGGGTTTTTGCTCCTTCTCTGTGCTGTGACACTGGGCTGATATGCTCCAGTGACTCAACAGTGGCCCTGCCGGAAGGCGTGGCCTCTCTGCAGACACTGCAGCTGCGGGAGTGGGTGCAGTGGGCCTGGAGGTGCTCCTGGTGGCCTGGGGTGTTGCTGTGGGTCCTGCGGTGCTAATGGGCCGAGGTGTTTCGCGGAGGTTCATGCGCCTAGGCGTAGCCTGTGTGTTCCTTTGAGGGGTTTTGTTGGTGGCTGCCCTTGAGGGCCTGCAGGCACCACTTCCAGATGGGCCGCCACCCTCATCCTCCTCCGATGCCTTCGGTGATGCGTGAGTGTCTTTAGGGGACATAGGAAAGTCTGTCAGTTATAGTTCTACCACGTGTGTTAGCATGCACAACACATTTGCTATTGTACAAAGTGGGACGCCCACATTAGGACTGATGGGCATGGTTGGTCAGGGGATAGTGCATGTGTACATTGCTGCAACCGTCCCCACAATGCTTTGTGGGGACGGTTGCAGCAATGTGTGTGTGACACATGGCAGGTGGCCCTTTGCATGTGTGTGGGGAGGGCAGGGTGTCCATGCTGGGGCTGCTGATGTATGGCATGCATGCCTGTGGTCATTCATGCCCCCTCATCCCCTTCCCGGGTGACACACACCTTGTGGGTGTGTTGGCTTCATCTATGGCACTGCCATGGCTCTATGGGGTGCTGCTGTGCAGCCAGCAGTGTTGTGCTGTGGTGCACAGTGATTGGCTAGCTGCGCCCATGTCGGTGTAGAGGGACATGTACTTCCATGTGGCTCGTCTGCTATACCAACATGGGCCAGGCCAACTGGGCCTGCAACATGTTGGTGTGACTGTTGCACAGTGTCGTGGTTACTCACGCACCAAATTCCCTCTGGCACAGGGTGCACCAGCAGGGGTGTGGTGTGCATGGCACTTGTATTGGTCACTTGCCACCTCTTCACACTACTGTCACACTTAGGGGTGCCCTTGGTGCCCTGCCCCATGGCAGCTGTGGAGGGAGGCTGATATGGCGCACTGTCACTTGACCCTGATTGGCCAGCCCAACTGCTGGGTCTGCTGACATGTGTCCCTGTCCACTGGGGCGTCTTGTGCTAGGCTGACATTTGTGCATGGACTTGTGCTGGCACGGGGGCAGGGGATTTGGACACCTCCTTCCTCCTGGCTGCTGGCACCCACCTCTGCACCTCTGTCTCCCTCAAGGACCTCCATGTCAAGAACTGCTGCACTTCTCCTCCCAGGAAGTTAGGGCCAGTGGTTCCACAGTACCACCTCCAGTTGCTAAAGACTCCTGGTGATGTTAGGACAGGAGTCCTCGCACCCTGACCTTGAGATTGTTCCAGCGCTTCGTACAGTCCTCGCCATCATAGGGAATACTGGACACCGCAGTCAGCTTCTGGCTTATGTTATGCCAGATTGCTGCTCTGCGCTTGGCCGGTGTCTTCCTCTGCCTGCTGCAGTATAGTCGGTCACTGTGTACCACAACCTCATCAGTGAGGGCCACCAAGTCTCCCTCACTGAACTTCGGTTTATGGAGATATGGAGATGTTTTTTGGCCGCCTTGCCTCAGATTCTCTCCTGTGACATTACAGGTCCAAATGGCTGCAGGAAGTGGAGATATTGGATGGATTGTGTTTTTCAAAATGGCCACCGCAATGCTTTCCATTCCGGCGATGAAGCAATTTTTGCCAGCGCTTATTGCGCCAGGGTCGATGACGTTAGTGCTGTTAGCGCAGAACAATTTCCACTGGGTTGTAAATTGCGATGGATTACCGCCCAACTTGTGATGAGGCCCAATGTGTGAGAGCGTCTCTTGTTGACGAAAGTGGCAATAATTCATGAAAAGATAGTTTAAGCAGGTTTCTCCGGTTGCATGAGGCTGCCATTCTGTAGAATGGAGTTACAGAATGAGTAATACTTTCATCAACAAGCAACTTTCTCACACAATATATATCTCTTAGAATGATATTGAGAGATCTCGATTCTTGACCTATGGAGGATCTAGCCATCGAATTTACAGAGCAGCATTGAATACCTCATGATTTTTAGACATCTATGTTGTTTACACGTTGAATCCTCATTCAGAATGATGTGTGCATAGTTACATTCCAATTGTAAAGCTTTTTGATCATACAGATGAGGATTCATTGAATAATTCTGTACTTATCAACGGATCGAAAAACATTGTAAAATCTAAATGATGCGCAGACACTTGATCATGATAGCCTTGAAAAAGCTGATCAAGGCAAAACATGCATAGACATTTTATGGATTACAATAATTTATAATATGATGATTTATTAGAGTTTTGCTAATTAGATCCATGTAAGAAGTGATTTTCAATCATCTATAATGACTTGTTTTGAATACTGAAATGTTCTGGGTGTTATTAGTGACTATCCTGTCATTATTACAGATAATCTTTTGGATAATACAACAATATGATTATTGATTAGAAAAATGTGTGCGATCATGATATACCAGAGGCAGGTAATTAGATCTATGTAATTAGTGATGTTGAACTGCCAACTACTTGTTTTGAATAATGAAATGTCTTTAATGAGGGAACTCATATGTATACAATGAAATGTTAAATTGTAATACCAAGTAATTTATTACATATATGGTCCAGATAACATCAAGATTAAAAAATCTCCTTAAAATTTAGCACATGAGTAGCGTGCATGATTCATGGAAACCAGTACCTTAAATAACAGCCAAACAGCTGCCACACACGTATGTCACATATTCAACCTCTGTAGATGTTCAGCTCAAACTGACAAGTGCAACAGATCAATAGCAGCAAGTCCTCCATGAAGAGTGTGTCCCACGTAATGTCACACTCACACCACCATAGCTGCCAGGGCCCCAATCAGCTGACAGTAGCACAGGATATGCATACAACACTGGCACAGCCCAACATGCACACTGATTATCGTGCACAACAGTGAAGCACATGACACCAGAGCCCAGGCAAGGCAACGCGCACATTACCAAACGTTCAGATGCACACCCAACCATCAATCCAGTAATCCATCATACTATGTACCACATGAAGGCTCCCATAGGGCAGTAGCACCACGGGTACAGTTTAATTCATAGTACAATTCATGAGAGCATACCCTACCACATTCCAACACCACTAAGGCACAAGAAGATCTGGCAAACCTGCTCCTGGAAGTGCCAAGAATGGATCAGGAGCTGCTGCACCCAGAAAGGAAAGTGCCCAGAAGAGGACCTCCAGGACCCCCTCTCCAAGAGCACTGCTGCTGGCACCTCTGGGGGCATAGGCAAACCTGCCATGGTCATGACCCCAACTCCAACCTCAATGGAGTCTGCAGGACCACCTACCATAGATCCGCCCTCCATCACTGTTGGTGAGTCTGGGGTGCAACCCACCCACCCAAGTGCAGACACCATACAGGCAGTGGACCAGGCCTCTGTACTAGTCACAGGCACTGCATCCGCTGACACAGCAGCACCTGAATCTGGCACCACTTCTCCAGCTGCCCCTGTAAGGCAGATGTCCACGGAATCATCCACCATGACCAGCATCCCAGCCAGGCACTCTACTCCCTGCCCCCTGTCATCTCGCCGTGCCCTCCATTGGCACTGTCCAGAGGACCCAGAATCCTCACCTGAGAATGATGAGGTGCATGGAGACCAAGCATTTGGCATCAAGGGAAGGCACCTCCATCTGTCCCCCAGGCCAGTACAACATGACACCCTCAATGCCATCCGGGAGAGTCTCTCCCAGATTGAGAAGCGCCAGGAGGCAATGCAGCGGTTTGCTCAGGAGCAACTGGGCCACTCGTATGCTATGCAGGATGTGGTACAGGGTGCCTTCAGGTGGGAGGCCACGGCCCTGGACCATCTGTGTCATCATTCTGCTGACCCCATGGCAAGAAACACCCTTATCTGCCAAAGAGAGCAGGAGTTGGCAGAGCATGTCTGCCACCAGTTAGACCATGCCCAGGGCCATTAATCTCACCATGCAGCACCTCCAAGGCGGTGAACTGGGCAGTTCA
Organism: Ambystoma mexicanum; assembly: GCF_040938575.1. Classification (NCBI taxonomy): domain Eukaryota; kingdom Metazoa; phylum Chordata; class Amphibia; order Caudata; family Ambystomatidae; genus Ambystoma; species Ambystoma mexicanum. The sequence goes on along the minus strand of NC_090929.1, from coordinate 468,047,343 downwards.
GTGTCAGTCACCCCAACTGAGGGATCTGTGGCGAGCACGCCACCAGGGCACTTGGAGCGCCACATCAGTGGTGCTACCACACCAAGAAGGAAAAGTGACGAGAAGGAGGTAGTGGACATATTTATGTGCAGACTGCACACCACAAGGGTGTGGGGAGGGTCGTGGTGTTGGGGCTGAGGGTGTGGGGCTGGTCATGGTGTTGGAGATGAGGGTGTGGGGAAGGCATAGGTGTTTTGAAATGTACTGAATAAACCACTAGTTAACCTTTACACAAGCAAGGACAGTGCTTATTTGAGTGACAGTGTGCGATTTAATTGGAAGCCTAGTTTAGGGGCAATGTGCTCGCCTTCGAAGCAAGACGACGTGGAGCAACACAGGCTCGATCCCCGGGTCTGCACTTGAAACCTCAGGGTATTATGCGCATTATAAATAACCAATTATATTTATACTTATATCCAAAAGTAGGTGCAAAGAAATGTGACTAGAAAACATTGTCGATGAGTTCTTGCTGCACCAGGTAGGCATCCCTGCCTTCATGACGCAGACTACATGGCAGCAATTCAGCATCTACATGGGTGTTGTCCTCTGGGGGAGGCATGTCCACATCTGGGGGCAGGAGGACATGTCATCTGAGCCACATGTTGTGCAGCATGGCACAGACAATGAAAGTCTTCCCCACCTTCTCGGGTCTATACATGAGGGCCCATCCAGTCCGGTGGAATCACCTGAAACATCCCTTCAGTAGGCCAAAGGTCTGCTTGATGCACAGGCTGTTCCGGATATCTGCCTCACTGTATTCAGGTGTCATGAGCCATCGGAGCTGTGTGTATCCAGAGTTACCTGCAAGGGTAAAGGGCACAGGTGTCAGTAACAGTAAAATGAGAATGTGTTGCATTTGTACATGGCATGTTTATTTACATTGTCTAGATGACGTTAGGGCGCGTACTTGTTATGTATTACTGTAATTGTCATTTTCTACAGGGGTACATGTGCAATGAAACTTTGGGATACCCATTCAAAGATATCTATAGTCCGCCAGTTTCTTCATTCATACAGTGTGACAGGATTAGCAATGTACATGCTGACTGTGTTGTTCTAATGGTGTGCCGTTATGAATGTGTGCTTTGGTGCGTCCAGTTGGTACTGTACGTTTTGTATGCTTTGTGTGTTCCTGCTATTGTGCAGTGTCATTCCTGCTTTGCAGCCTATGTGCCATCAGAGTATGCCAGTGTTGCATAATCATTGTGCTATGGTACACTGTGCTATTGCCTCTGCATGTATTGTTCCTCGCACTGTGTTACATGTAGCTCTATCTTGGTGCATTACTCACTTGCTATGGCATTATGCTTTACTGTCATGCTACGGCATTGTAATGCAGTGAATAGTTATGCAGGTTGGTGGCTGTAATGTGTGGGGTTATGGGGCAGGTCCTGCATGAACAGGGCTGTGACAGGCCAGGCATTGTTTTACATTGGATTGTGACATCACTTTCATGTGACATTTAGCGTGTCATGCAAGGTTGGAATGTGTGATGCCACTTGTACTTACCCAGTATCCATGTCCCTTGCCCTCTGTGTCTCTCCATGTAGCCAACCAGTTTGCTGTTCTGCAAGATCATAGCTTTGTGTGTGGGCCCAGGAAAATGGGCACAGCCAGGTGTGATGAGGAGAGTTACATCAGAGGTCACCTGTAGATTCATTCAATGATACTACTTCCTGTTGTGGTATACCTCTTCTGCGGCCTGAGGGGCCAACAGGGCCACATGAGCACAGTCTACAGCTGCTATCACATTGGGCAGCTGGGCAATGTTGAAGAATGTTGCCTTTGTGGCATTGATCTGTGCATGGGTGGTGGGCATGGAGATGTGCTGCGGTGCATGCCGCCACATTGCATCCTGCACCTGCACAATGGAAAATGTGGACTGTGACATGCCATGCCCACTGTGTGCTGGTAGGTGCATGTAGCAAGGAAATGCAGCACTAATACGAGCTTCAGCAGCAGTGATAGGTCTGTGATGGTCTCCCTGTTGAGCCAGCAGAGGGTGATGAGCTGCCATCTGTAAGTGCCCAGGTTGATAGCCGTGACCCAGGCAATCGGTGCTCGCGGTGTATGGCGTCTCCTCTGCCTCTGTGCTCCATGTACTCTGTGGGGCTGTACCAACCTCCTCAATGTAGAGTGTGAGGTTCTGAAGGCCCAATCGTCCAAATGCTGGTGGCAGAATGTTTCTGGGAAGTCTGTTTGGGGAAGGTGTGGGCCTTATGGACCCTTTTTGAGTGCATTGGGTTCACCTGTGGCTTCATTTCCTTCAACTGTTAGCATTTAACCCCACCTTATAGGTGGAGGTCACTGCACTGTGTTTTGGCTGATTTACTGCCATTTTCTGGCAGTGTTTGAACTTGTAATGTGGTTGAATTACCATTTTTTGTTTTGGTGAATTGTATTTGCCTGCAAATATGGATAGGCCGGGGTTGTGTATGGAGTGGGCCTCAGTGTGGTAGAATAAGTTCAAAGAGTGTGCTGGGTGTCGGTTCAGAGATGCTAGGGTCATTACAGTGGCAACGACTGGGCAGATGCAGGGAGCATGTGGCTGGCCAGCGTGTCTAGTAAAAGGTGGAATGAAGGTCGAGCAAGTTAGCAAGAGGAAGGTTGGTTATCATAGTCTACTACACTTGTATGGTAGTGACCTCTAGACAGCAGCAAGGGTGGTCACGAGGGTCTGTATGATTCCATGAACCCAGTACAGTGGTTATGCCTACACTGCAGTAGAATAAGTTGGACATAATGGTCCATAGGACTCTACTACACTTATATAATGGTGATCGCTGCACTGCAGCAGGATTCGGAAATGATGGCCCCTCAGTGCTTGACTACACTAGAATAGCAGCGATCCATGCACTGCCAGGGCCATCTTAAGCACTTTCGGGGCCCTGGGCACAGACATCTTTGGGGCCCCCCTCCACCAAACCAAAAGATTAAAGTGATAAAAAATATCTGCCCCGCCCCCCCGCCGCCATCACAACCAATAGGTTGATATGCTGCCTCACAGCAATACAAATAAGCATGTTTACTCCCTTTAAGGCCCTTTAACCTCTTCGTTCATGCTCCAATTAGAATGATAAACAGATACCATTTGAAGGCCAACATTATCAGTCTATGAAGAGGTTACTTCTATTCCAGCGTAGATACAGGAAAACCTTTATCAATAGCATCCAGGAAGGTATGCAGGCTGTAATATTAATGCAGGACTGTTAGTAAAAGGTACATGTAACCCAGAATAGTCAGAGAACTCACATTTTGCCTCACAGAATACAAACATGCTCAAGCATGGATAGAGGAGACCAATTGGGAGGAAGGAGAAAGCTACACATACCATAGCATGGATAGTGGATGCAGATCAAAAGCTACCAGAAAGGTGTCTGTATCCAGACAGACTGAGATTATAAATGGGACATGGTTTTCAAATAGTGTTTCCATTAGAGATCAAAAGAATAGGTGCCTGTGGTGTGCAATATATCAATGCTCACTGTTATAGTGGAAACAACACTATAGCCAGTGAAACCATGAGTGAGGCTGTTTTGAAGATCATACCTTGACAAGGAAATCACTCTAAAGGGCTGACAATTTTGAAAGGTTTAAGGACTCTCAATTTCGAGAGGCTAGGCAATACAAGATTACATTAGATGCCCAGCATTACACAAACTGGTTAAGGGGTGAATCTGGGATGTGTGCCAACTCTTCAATTTCTGCATTTGAACACTTTAATTACCAGTTCTTACCATGAACTAAAATAATCTCATTTTTATAAAACTGACTTGGAAAGTACACCAATCTCATTATCAAACAAGACCATTTTTTAAAACAAAATATTGTAGAAGGGTGTAACACAGAATGATTCTAGCTTCATTCTCTCCATCATCAAGAGAAGTATATAAGTACCAGCATACCAATCAGTGTGATTTAACAGACTTGATCTGGGTTTGTCTTTGGTATTTTAAAGCTTTACATACTTCCAAAACACTGCCTTGTGAAATTGTCATTTATAAATGGGCAGAAAAACCTTTGACTTTTACAAAAATGCAAATCGTTTTTTGCATCAAACGATCAGACTTTAAAATATGCTTGCCCAAGTCCTGCACCATCTGGTCCACTCCCTTCTGTGTACCACCCCTTCCACTCAAATGGCCTACATACATGGGCCTAATTTTAGGGGGCACGGGGGTGTTTGCCCCCCCCAACTTTCATGGCACACCATTTTGTCACCAATCATTTGGCTGGGGCACATTTTCTTCAGATGTCGTGTCCCCCCAACATTTTCAGCAAAGTTACTCCACTGCCTACATAAGAAGAAAGATCAAGTAATGGGCTAAACGATGCCACCCGCATGCGAGAAGGCAAACTTCACAGAAGACAGTACAGTAATGTACTAGATATTAGATGATTTGACCAGGATCACTGTATTGTCGGCTGGCAAAGCCAGGATACAAACATGAATGCTTTGGTTCCAGATATGGATACTTATTCATCTCTTGGACTAACAGTTTATGCTAATCGTTAGAGGTGATTGCCTAGGTTTTACAACACCCCATCTGAACAAACCAATTTCTAGACTTTCCCCAAAAGGATGACATGTTCGTATTTATTGCAACCCCTGTCTGGTGCAGTTACATTGCTGATAATAGCACCTGTTGTGCTGCAAGTCCAAGTACATATGCAGGCAGGTTTATAATCTTCAGACACAGGAAAGGCTCACCAAAAAACAATAGAAAGCCACTGGGGAAAATCTTAACGGCCCCGAGATTCGTCCCCAATTACTGGCATGCGACAGCTTCTAAACTTAGGAATCTCGTTGCCTCAATGCTGTAACCCCTTAATGAGAACAAGACACATTCCTTTATGCACCTACAACAGATAAAACAATCTCACCATACAAGGTGAATCAATTAATTACAAAACGTTATTATATCAATATATACAAACAGATACACAATTTAAAAAGACAAAGTGCAGAATATCTTCTGCCTTAAAAAGAGATTCTTTCTTTTTATCTCACAAAGTGCAATTGTACATACCCACAGTAGATAATTCACTCATCCACTTTCTAACTGAAACAAAATTAGACCCCATATGATGTCAAACACATCTGTCGAATACAAGAATAAGAGAACTCCCAACTTGCAGGTTGCTCTCCTAAAACATCTAATATCCTAATTAGGCGAATCCTTGTGTATACAACACCAAGGTTCTAATTAACTCAATCATTTATTAGCAAGTGCTGTCATACTGTACACCACCCAAAACACCCAACATTTTAGGAAAGGCTCAGCCAGCCTTAGAGGAATGTGCTATTCTAATCTCGCATAGGAACACATATCTCTGCAATGAGTGCTTAACACACTGAGCTAACATCTGAACACACTGCTTAACGCACTGAGCTAACGTCTGAACCATTGTGCCACTCAATTTACCAATGTGCATTTCAAATTTGGCTATTGCGCATGATCAACATAATTCCCACATAATTCCCACCGGAAGGAAAGAACGCTACAGGAGTTGTGCTGCACGGAACACACAAACTATATATACCACAGTGAACCCAGAAAGCATTACAAGATGAATTGATCGAGGCAGAATGCACTTACCAAAACAGACACGCAATAGGTTTAGAGCCTCAGCACCATGCCATAAAATATCATGATGTGTGCTATTTAAGTCAGTGAACAAAGGACTTACATCTTTAGATCAGGCAGCCTTGTGGGGCCCCTTTTGCCCTCCCATAAAAACGTCTCTGTGCACTGCAGCAATAATTGTACTTAATAGTCCTTATGCATCTCCTACACTAGAACAGTAGAAATTCCTTCACTGCACCCCTGCTCCTTTCAGCCTCACTGTACATTGGACTTCCTGCACTATTAACCCCTTTGTACCCAATGCCAAACAGTTTCTGCAATTAGTGTTCACAAGACAACTACCCTTCCTCTTTCGGATAGCTCAAGCTTCCTATATATGGTACCTCAATTGAACCCATCTGGAGTTGCCTTCACCTGGTTGCCATTCTCCCGTTGACTAGGAGCACACCTTGATTGGCTTGATTTAATTATACATTTTACGAAGATTGATGGGGTGCAGGGGAGATGAACCAACCCTGACACTAGGTGGTGTATATAATGCAAAACAACAGATGTCCACAGACTTGGGGGCCCCATGTTTTTTCCCTGCCCGCTACCTTCACTTTGTACCCAGCGGCCTTATGAGTGAACCTTCAAACCTGTGTACTTGGCTCCATCCCTTCATTATATAGTGCTCCATGCCTGCAGTCCCTACCACTCGGATACCTGGTACTATGCCCCGCTTCACCTAGCGCCTGATGCTCGGTCCTGTAGCTGTTACACAGTTCCCTGCACATTCATGCTCCCTGTACCTCAATGCCCCATTTCCTGTATATTAGGCCAATCAATGCCTGGTACCCAAATAAGCCATTCCTGTATCCACTGTGCCATGCCCTTGCCTCTCACCTTGTTGTTTCGTTAGACCTTGCCCTCTCCATACCTGGTGCCTGAGCTGAAAGAGACTGTCCTTCTCGCCCTTGGGGTGTGTTTCGTCATCATCATCGGACACTTCACTTAATGCACTGCTCTAAGTGGGATATGAAATCGAAGGGGAGCTCTAACAACGAGGAATGACCTGAATGTTGGGCATGGCCTATGGCCATGGCTTAAAGGGGCACCGCCTGATCCAAACAGTACCCCATGACACCCTGAAAACATGTACTTTGCGTCATGTAGCATGGTCTCAGATGGCATTGTTTGCTTCCAGCCTGCATGGTGAAAAATTATTTTTTTGGGGTTTGTGCTGTCAGTGAGTAACGCACCCTCACTCTGTAAACAATACAGCTAGGCGAAATGGGGGCCGGGACAAACAGTACTGATGCGGCTTCATGGTGATTTGCATAAAATCACAGAGCCTTTTGGGAACTTGCAAATGACCACGTAATTGTACATGAACTATTGGCCTCATTACACGGATGGCGGTAAGGGTTTACCGGTACCGGTATTTTACCAGTACCGGTAAATCCTTACCGCCTTACTACGAGGTCCCTTTGCGGGTTGCGGAATTTAACACCCACAAAGGGACCAGGGAGCTATTTACGGTACCGCAATTTGCGGTACCGTAATTAGCGCCTTCACCCATTCCCATAGAGCCTTATGGGGCAAAAATGGGGAAGGGCAATGGTGGAAGGGGGAATTACCGGCCCGCCAACCTTGGAATAGGGCGGTAATTCCCCTTTCCACCAAGGCGGTGCCGGTATTTTACCGGCATGAACCATGGCGCTAATAGCGCCATGGTTCACCGCCATCCGTGTAATGAGGCCCTATGTCTTTGATAGGGATTCAGGCATGAAACCCTTATGAGCATGTAATGCACACTGTGCTCTCTGCTCATTTCATTTGTCGTAAGACTCACCCTAACAGTGAAATGTCAGCAAACCACAAGTCACATATACTCATTTAGACAGTTTTAGCTTATAAAAGTGAAGCATAGGCTGTTCTGCTTGAGCAGAGGCCAATGCTTCATAGAGCTTGTAACTCATTCCCTCAGCCCCATCCCTGGCTGAGAGCAGTGTTTGGAGACTGCAGGGGCCCTGCCACAGCTAGCCGTGGCCCACTTAAAGCCATGCCTCAATGGACAGTGGCAGGTGCTTTGCACTCCTTTTTTGTGTGCTTGCCAAACAGGCAAGCCCTGTGACTCTAGGTCTTTTTGTGGCAAATTTGTGTGCCAGCAAACAAGAGGCCTACACACAAAGTTGCAATACCTAGCCTTGTGCAAACCCCACAGCCCTTCCAGCCTTCTGCTGTAGAGAGGGAGGGAGCAAAAGAAAACTCTGTAAGCTTTAATTATGAACTACATGAAGGAACACCCGGGAGTACTACTTAATGATGGAAAATGTTAGAACCCGGAGGTACTCAATGATGGACAGTTTTCCCAGTCCTATTTGGACTGGGAAAACTGTGCATCAAGCATGTCAGGAAAATGTAAACTGCTCCCATCAATTGCTTTACACAGTTAATTATCTTACTAGTAATTTCATACATAGAATTCCACTGCTCTTGAGCTGCCGCAGGATGTAGCATTCCTTTTGGCGCTGATTCACTGCTCACACATGTGCTGAGCTTGTATTTTGAAAAGTCTTTTTCGATTGCCACTTTTCGCGAACCAACAAAAGGAAAAGATTTTCAATCGGCTGAAGTGGCAAGAAAGGAAGTGGTCCAGAGAGTGCTTAATTTGTGGGGGTGTTTGCCAGAGCTCAGCCCCTTGCACTTATTGTTTCGGACTCAGACTGATTATGATGTGGTGTTTTGGCAACTTTATTATTGTAACTGCCAGTCACATAATAAACACCTATAGAATCAGAGGAAAATGTAAATGATGATTGTGTTTCAAGACACACTTAAACATTTGTCTCATGTCAAGACACACGAGTATGTTATTTTATGTGTATGTGGGTTGGTATTTGTAAATCACACATCTGCCGCAGTGACCGAGTACATCCTTCAACCACAAAAAGCTGGTGGGAGAGGTAGCTTTAACCCCATATATGTTGACAGCCTGGGAAGCAGCCGTGGATGGTGGCAACAGTGGACGGGGAGCTGCCCATCCTGAGGTGCCATGGGAGTGGTAAAAAGTATTTGAGGCCTGGCACTTATTTTTTTTACAAAGTACTAGCTCCTTGAAAGTCAACAGGGTGAGCGTTACAAAAAGAGGGTCTAGGGCAGTGGTCTTCAAACTTTTTATGCCAAGGCCCCCCTGAGCAAACAATAAATTGTTTGGGACCCCCTCCCCCGCCCCTCTGTGTTGGTGTTCTTTTTTTTTTATTTCAATAGGTGCGAAATGTGTGATGTCCATACACGAGCACACTAGATTGTTTTGTATATGAGACTCTGACGAGTATGCCAATCAAAGACTTTGCCTCACATTGTAAATCCACTAGGCCAGTGGTCTTCAAAAATGTTTAGCCTGGGCTCCAATGAGCAAAATTTGGGCAGGCCAGGCCCCCAAAAAAATGCCAAATGGACAGTATGTATTGCGCACCGTCACTGCACCATATTCCCAGTATAGTCCCTGGGCTCCCCCACCTGCTCCCATCACAGTGGCTGGGCTCCCTCATCCCACTCCTACCCAGTCCCTGTGCTCTCCCCATACTATCACACTCCCTTGGCTCTACTCACCCTTCTCCCACCACTATCCCATGGTTCCCGCCCATCCTGCTCCGACCACAGTCCCTGGGCTCCCCCATCCCATTCCCAACACAGTCCAAGAGCCATTGGCGGCTGGTGAATTTAAGTGGAGGGGCATAACTATTTCCCCCAAGAATGCCATAGCGACCGAGCGCAGCGATAGAGTCTGAACCAATCAAGGGTGGTTGGGGGTTTCCCCCATGAATTTTTTAAAATAAAATAATGGGTTAAAAAGTTGCATTGTAGAACATTCTTTAACAAAAAAATTGGTAAATATCCAAACAGTTTGCAATTTCTGTTGTGGGGTGGGGTAGGGGGAGGGGTCCGGAGGCAGGCATGACATCTTTTACTGGACATCTATGATAGATGTCCAGCAAAAATATACCACCCCTGTCCCCTGGGCCCCACTAGGTCTAACACAATCAACATGGTTATGTGTGTATGCAAGGCGCTGGGGTGCCAAGGGGGAAAGCATGGTATTTTGACTGGACATCTATGATAGAAATCCAGTAAAAGGAAAGCATGGTATTTTGACTGGACATCTATGATAGAAATCCAGTAAAAAAACACCATCCCTGTCCCCTGGGCTCCACAGCACCTCAGAAGGAGAGCTGATTTTGGCAGGTGGGTAGGGGGATTGTGCAACAAAGGCATTTAGGCATTTTTAAAAGGCCTTTGTTGTACAACCCTCCTCCCCCCCTCTATCCACCACTTGCCAAAATCAGCTCAGCGGACCAAAACAAACTAACGCACACATTCATACAGCAATCACTCTATCATTCATACGAGCATCAATCACCATACACTCACATATAACACAAGCATTCATGCATCCATACACATGATTCAATCAAATAAATGAACATAAATATACCTTCTGCATTGGCTTGCATGTGGGTGCTGAAACGCCCTGTTCCAGGCTGCTCTGTCTGTACGTGCGATGACATGCAGTGCCCCAGCCAGCATTTCCAATTAGCTATACAATGCTTGCGAAGCAAAACGCCCCAGCCTTGCCTGGCTCAGTGAGCATGTCCGGCTGGGGAATGAACTGAACTGTCAAAGGGACATAGGGTTTCCCTTTGACAGTTCAGCCAGCCCAGGAGCACTCCCTCAGCTGGAAAAAGCAGCTGAGGGAGTGCTCATTGTTTCACTGGGCTGGCTCCTTAGCTCCTCCATAATGGGTGAGGGGGCCACTGAGTGGGCACCCCTTTGCCAATGTGGATGAGCCGCCAGGTTCGGACTGGCCTACTGGCCTGTTCCCCTTCACTTTGCCTGGTTGCGTCTGAAACACCTGTGTATGAGCGCAATACAAATAAAATATCATATCATATCATAGGGCAATGCCTTTACCGCAAATACTAAATGCCAGTGTAGGCCAGTTAAAATGGGCCACCTTTTTGGCCAATGTGGGCCAGTTTGATGAGTTACTTCCCTATGCAGTCAGTAATTTTGACCATTGTTGTTGAATAAATATCACAATGTACTTACATTTTAACACAAAGCACCCCTTTGGGTACTATTCAAACAGTCTGTTAATGAATATCCATTTACAACTGCGGGCAACTTTTTCATTGGTGCCTGAGACAGTGTCATGCTTCAGCCCGACCATGTGAGCTGCCCCTGCCCATTTCTTCCCATTTAAAAAAAAATATATATATATTTTACATTTCATGCTGGGCTCTCGCAGCCCCCCAGAGATGCGGCCGGGGCCCCCCACTGTGCCACGCCTCACAGTTTCAATACCGCTGGTCTAGGGGGAGTTTGAATGAGGATAAATGGGAGAAAAACGCAGATGCACAGAGACATGCAGGAGAGCAGCGTACTGGAGGAGCAAGCACAGGATTAATGTTAAAGCAGCAAGGTAAAGGGAAGCGGGGAAACAAGGGATTGGTTCAAGAGCAAAGGGTAGGCTTAGGGTCTGGTAGGGGGAGGCTGATCAGATGGCAGGGGAATCGTAGTGTGAGGCCAATTGCAGCATGATGGGGTGGGGCTTAGAACCTTCAGCCGGGTCGGCCAATTTAAGACGGAACTGATGTGCGTAGACACAAAGGGGAGCCATGGGTAGCAGTAGCAGGCTGGGCATGAAGGAGAAAGGAACACGTAAAGGTGAATGTGAGAATGAGGGGATTGCCAGGAAATGAGTGGCAGTCCTAGGAATGGGCATGGGGTGATGGACCAGATCGAGGGAAACAGGGTTCAGAGGGTCAGACTGATATGTGCCTATGGTTTGTGTAGACATGTGACAAAGTATGATCCACAAGTATGAAGCACACAGCAATACAAATTAGCATTGGAAGAATACTGGTTTGTTTGTGAATTCTTGGTCAACACTGATACTGCAAGAAATAGGCAGTCAACATTGTAACATAGGCCGGTCTAGTGTATTACATTGACAGATAAGCCTTATGCAATGTCAGATTGTTCAAGTGTGGTACCTCAGTAACCGATTAACTGGCTTTGGTGCCCCTGTATCTTCCAAAGATACATAAAGGCCCCGTGAAACGGCCAGGTCATCCAAGCATTGTTACGACTAAAGGTATGTTATAACAATAGGAGTTTACATTAACGTACAATCCCGAACACCTCTACATAATTTAAGGACTCGTCTGATTTTATATGTCAAATTCATCAGTTTCAATGTACAGAACCTTCCTGTATATTATTCACCTTGGACCACAAGATTCTCTACGCTGTAATACCTTATTATGATTGAAATGTGGTAGGTGAATGGTTATTATTGTATTTCTCTGACATTAATGCCCACCATACAATTGTAATCAAGCTATTGCACACATTTGATATCATCATTATTTCTGCTATGACAAGCAGGTTATTATCCAAAATGAGAGGTACAGAATTGGGGGCCACAATAGAGTCCCCTTATGCAAATAAATTAAAGTATCACCTGGAACAAGATCACATTCTAAAAGGTCAAAAAGGGACTTCTTAAATAATCTTGTGCAAACACTGCACGGATGATGTTTTGGGGATTTGGAAAATCTATAATCACACACAATGTCCACAGAAAATTGACACATCTGCTTTCCATTTTGTGGATAGTGTGATTAAGATTCTGGATACTAAATGTGCACTTAATCTGTATGAAAATTCCACTGATCATAACAATTTACATAGCTTCTAGAGTTTTCAATCATCATAATTATGCAACAATGAAGCTGTTACTGTGGTGTATGGAGATATGCTTCAGATGATTTCAATGCAAACATTTAACCACAGTGAAAAGAACATGTTTAGACAGGATAATCTGATTGAATAGTTAATCACATGTTAAACAAATCACATTCTTTTTCACAAGACACTGTAACCGAAAACCAAGAGGCAATTTTCTTGATTTGCCTTTCATTTCACCTTTCTCAAAACAAAGTGGTCAAATCATGAGCACAATACTGTTACGGCATTCATTAGAAGCGGATGGAAGAACACCTGAATCCATCTCAAATCCTCTGATATTCACATACTGTCATAGTAACAACTGGCGTCATTTGATCAAAAGAGATATAGTATGGCATCTACGCACAGGAAAGGAAATTCATCCGTAATCATTGCACCTCGCAATAATACTGTGAGAGAAAAAAATGGGTTTTATTGTGTGGGTTTTACGTCATGTGATTTATTAATCTAAAACTATATAGCATTTTTTCCTGCACATTGGCACTTTAATTGGACTTTTCATTTTTGCAGCTAATATACAGACATTTCTTAAAAGAGATTAATCTTGCTATATTCACTGTGATGTTTAATGCCTAATGTTTTATTATACTGTCTGGATTATGTGAGTGGGGTTTGAAGATCACCAAGAGTTACTGTGCCGTGGCTGTATGAGGTCACGCGATGCAGAGCAACTTGGCAAGTGGACTCAAGGATATGATCATGGAAAATCACTAGCAAATGTAGCAGAGAAAGATGGCATTTCCAGCAATCGTCCGGCAGCATCTTTCTAAAAAGGTACAGGTCAGGTGATTTATGGACGGGTACATCTGAATCAACGGCAGACATTTCTCCTATTTTCCATGACGTGGACATTGGAGGGAAGGACTCATGCTGAATTACAACATTGCAGTTTCCATTTCCAGAATGTTCCTAGATAGTTTTGTTTCCATCACAAGGACTTTGTCTATAAAGGTGGAGGTCTAGAGGATGGGTCAGGTTCTGTGGGTTTGTTACAGTAGAGTAAACATACTTTCCCTATAGTTGTCTTCCAAGACAATAAGCCGGTCTCTGATCTTGCTGCTATCTGTGAACGGCTTTGTGAGCCGGTTTCTCCGACAGCACTAATCTTATTTATGCCATGCAAACTCAATAATTGTAAATATGCAGTAACACAAGGTAGAAAGGAAACATATAGAGGCTTGCTATAGAGGAATATGTAACGTGGCGAGGACGGCCATGATAGCAAAATGGATGCTGGCTCCTGTCAAATTCAACTAAGCTACCTCAGAGACAAACCAAGGTTGCAGACTCAAGAGATGCTGGAAAGCTCTGTGTGCAGAACAACAAGAAGGCTACATTGGTCTAAAATCAAGGATAACCATTTTAAGGAATAATTGCAAGTCAAAAGGGGAGTTACACTGATAAGCTCTGAATGTGAGACATTCTTCTTAAATTAAGGAAGAATAAAACATCTGTAACAGCCAACGTATTGGACAATTAAAAGTGTAAGTGCAAGGTAGAGTGAGCAAGTCTCTAGAAGCCAAGAGGAGCAACAGCACCATGTATAATTGAATCAAATAGCAGTTAATAAGAGGATGAAATTGACAAATTTGGGTCTCTTCACATGTGACTCAGAAGTTCAAGACACAGGCTATTCATTACAGCCTCAGACAAAGACAGTGGTGTGCTCACACTGCCTTGAATGTTCCAGGACAGTGAGCAGGCTGCAAGGTCATCTACAGATGGAAGAATTCGGCTTATGGCCAACCGATGAGAGATGATGGACTAATTGAGAAAACGGGGAGTAGCCTGATGGGATTCAAACGCCTATGTTTTGTTTCACGTACGTGCTGCTAAAGAGCTGAATGTCCAAGGTTGGGATAGCATGCCAACCAATCAGTGGGTATAAGGGGCAACCTAACATACAGTGTTGCACTGCCATTTTGTCCTCTATAATCAGTACTATACATATTTAGAGGTAGTTCAAGGTATGTCCTACAGACAAGGGGCAGCCAATGATGTATTCATTTTTATATGTTCTATATGTAGATTTGTTCCCATAACCAATCCCTTCCCTCAATAGGTGTTATAATTTTCCACGTACAATGACATCATGGATGACGCATATTGGGGTATAAGACTCCTATGTAATCAAGGTACTGTGCCAGTGTGCATGCATTAATCCGATGCCTGTCAGTTCTCCCTGCTTTATTAAATGAGAATAAAATAGTACTTTGCACTGTTCCTTGAGTCTGTCCGATTATTTGGTCTGAGATAATTATTTGTAATTCTATGTAGCACAAAAGATGGCACATTTTGGCATCAGTGCAGATGGTTACGGTCTAATCGACCTAGGCCAGGTCCAGACCCCCGGAGACCTGGCTGCTCCCGCCATTAGCCAGAAGACCGTGGAGCTTCCTGTGGAGATCAGCGCTCAGAGTCACATGCAAGAAGATTTGGTTGGCAGTTGCCCCTTTGATGAAATTTCTGTCCGGGAGGCAGGTGTCCCGTGGACGGAAGGCGAACTGGTCGGTTGAGGGAGAGTCGATGCCGAGGAACTTGTGCTGAGTCACGGATGTAAGTAGAACAATGAAGGTGTCAACAATAGGGGGACGGATTGCATTGTAAATAATACATAACAGGACTTTTTGGGGAGATTATAAAGAGAAGAAATAGATACCTCGATTCCTGGTTCCAAGGAGGCAGAAGGGCATGCACTAAAGTAAAACATTTCAAATGGGGGTGTTAAGGATTCCTGAGGCAAGGCCTGCAAAAGAGTAGAGTGTGCAGCAAATTTCAAAATGGAGTGAAACAGAGAAGGGATATATTTACTAAAATAATAAAGGAAGGCGTATGCAGGAAGATTGAAAAATTGCATGTGTGGGGTTATAAAAATGTCAGTATGAAGCTTTTGTTGTGTTTAGATTGATAAATATAAAACGAAAGTAAACAATGAAGGTTGGTAAACATTTGGACCAAGAGATTGACGTAAATCAGGAGGGTCAAAAGTAAAGGAAATTAATATATAAATAAAGAAGAGACTCTTAAAATATGAATAATAAAAGAACAAGATAAACCTTGATAGAAAGTATAAACGAAGGAGCAAACAGAATATCATTGCATAGATTTTTAAATAAAAATGTAAGAAGTTAAAATATTTCTCCTGGGAATTATAAACAGTGATTGATTGTACCTATGCCAATTGATCGGTGTGGTATCTTTCATAAAATAAAGAATCGAATAAAAGGACAGTGAAGTATTGATGGTCGAAATTGACTTGTCATCATGGGGACACTCCTCTTTTACATCTGTGTAGGACATTGTTGAGATACACAGCGAAGATAAGGAATATCATTAGAAATGAGGCACGACAAATAAGACACGCTGTGGCCTCAGGAGGGTTTGCTGTCAAAAACCATACTGCAGCATATGACAACCTATTTGCATGCCACATATAAGGGAAAAAAGTTACAGAAAAGGTTAGCCGTTTTAGAATTATAGAAGATATAAAATCTACCAGAGTGAGAAGGAAGATCCAGCCGAGAAGCAAAAAGGGGAGGATAAAACGTCTTCAGCTCCCTTTTCACCTCCTGAAGATAAGAGCGTAGATACAGAGCAGAAGGGATTTTACCCTTTAAAGGAATTAAAAGCAGCAGCAGGGTATGTTAATCTGACGCATGTGCCACCCGCTTATAACAGCAAGGATAATGCGGTAGAGAGCAAAAGCAGAGAATGCAAAGATATATTGACACGCGATTAAAGGACAGGCAAGACAAACAAATGGAGATAGAGGAAGAAGCAAGGAAACAGAAAGAAATAAAGGATAAAGCTAAGGGAATAACGATAGTGCAGAATTAATGGATGGGTGGACAAATATTACTTAAGCTAGACAATAAGGGCTTTTATGGGGTTCGAGGAGGATCAGGTGGGATTATTCTTGCAGTGGCATGCCATTTTGTATTAGGCATCTTTGGTAAATCAAGCAGAAGTATTTTTATGTAGCTAGACTGGCATTCCAATGCAGCCTGTCTAGTCATTTCTTATTGTGGTATGACATTTTGTATTGGACATCTTTGGGAAATCAAGCATGATAAGTGTTATTACGAAGCTAGACAGGCATTTTTTATGCTACCAGTCTAGCCATTTCTTACTAAGGCACAGCATTTTGTGTTGGGCATTTTTGATAAAGCAAGCAGGATCAGTGGTATTATTCTTACTGTGGCATGACATTTTTAATTAGGCAGGCACCTTTGGTAAAACAAGCATTAGGGCCTCATTACGAGTATGGAGGTAGCCATGCCTCCATACCATGCTCTAGTACCCGGTTCCTCCAATGAGGACTTACCGGGCTATTCCAACCATGGAGGACCCGGTAAGTCCTCATAGGAAAAACCCATCCCCATTCCCATTTGTGCCCCCATAGGGCTCATTGGAAATGGGGAGGGAGCTAATAACGGACCCGTTAATAACAGGCCCGTTATTAGTTCCCTGGCCCCCTTGCGGGACCAGCTAAGGATGCCACAAAGGGAACCTCATAATAGGGCGTCCCGTAATGAAGGGTGCCGGTCCCGTACCGGCACCCTTCATTACAGGACCGCCAGGGTCGTAATGAGGCCCTAAGTGGGGTTATGTTATGTAGCTAGACTGGCATTTCAATGCAGCCAGTTCAGTCATTCTGTATTGTGGTATGGCATGATGTATTTGTCACGGTCCCGACGGGCCGTGAATAATCATTTTGTGCAACTTTGCCCCAGAAGAAGAAGAAACTAGTGCTTCATTTGCCTCGTTCCATAGGTTTCCCCTTCTATAAGTGCTGGAGGATATCATGGCACATACGCACCTCAATGCGCTGCGTTCCATTGCGATTCCGCGTTTCACCACAGCGGTCACGTGATCATCAAGTTTTATTTCCGCTGGAACACTTCACCCATAGCGTGTGTATAAAGCATTCTCTGACACGTGGAACGCTACTTCTGATTGTAGTCACATCCTTCGTGTATCCTGACACCACCTTTTATGAAGCTTCGACTACACCATTGTGTTCTGGACTCCCTTTGTCTCTTGATTCTGCTCACCCCTTTGACCACCCGTTATCGAAACTATGCCTGATTGTTGCTCATCGGACGCCGGCTGTGAGACTTATGTACACAGTAAATGATCCCTGCCTGTCCTCCGACCAGGTCTCTGATAAGTGATTGTGTATTTGTTACGCTGACATTTTGTTCACAGGATAACAAACTCTGCTAGTTCTATTTTTGGCTTCTGCATTTCTCACTGCTGTGTGCACCCAGGAAGACACCTGCACGGCAGCAAAACCTACATCTGTTCTTGCATACTGTTTCCCGCTAGCTGGCAACCTCATGCTCTTCCAACCTCCAGTCCGTAAAAACTTTACTACCGGAACTGACCACTTACACTTGGACCCGTTATCAAGGATCCTTTTTCAAGGATCACAAGTGCACTCTTCCAGATGCTCTTCAGCAAGAAAACAGTGCACCTACCTGAATCTAGTGTGTCCCTCGTGCCATTCGGGTTTAGTCCCATACTAACATTCCCCTATTCCCTTACGTTGTTTTCCCACTCGACTTTTCACTGGCAACTAACTTTGATTCTTGCACATCCAGAAGTCTGGTAAGCTCCATATTCCTACGGTTACAGTTGACCTTCCTGTATCTCAATGAGTTCAGTAGAAGTAACACAGGTCTTTTGTTTTCTGTCTGAGTGGGGATGAACCAGGTTGGAGAGCTAGCGTAACATCGCCCAGGGTCAGACGTGATGTCATTCTAAATTAAGTAGGCTACTCTCCCAATACTCATCCTATTTTGTTAACAGTTGTTGTCCTGGGCCTAATCTGGCTTCTTTTTTCCTTACAGCCGGAGTTCAACGGCAGTGTTTTTCTCCAGCTCTTTTGTTTGATTTACCCCTTGATCTGGGGATTCCTGAATCAGCAGAGGGGAGAATCAAAAGAAAGATCTCCCTCAGTGAGGAGACCTAGGCTAGGACTATCCCGGGTTACGCAGTTACACAGCTTGAGGTATCCACGTTGCAACATAATCCGGGAAGCTAGGGGAGTAATGACAGAATCAGAAGCCATGGAAGCACCCGATACTCTCTCTACCCTCATACAAATGGTCACTGATCTCCGGAGGGACATGTCCTCTGCTCATGATGTATTACACCAACGGACTAATTATTTGCAGGATCTAACACAGCCCCTGGCATGGGGTGATGATGACCCTGTGGGTGCCAGAGCGTCAGGATCGGCTTATTCGTTACCAAGACAAGAGCCTATGCTTGTTCTTATGTTGACCCAGTTTCCATTGGCACCACCGGAAAGATTTACCAGTGACCCCAGATCTTATCGCACATTCATGAACCAGTGCAAGTTGCACTTCTTGTGCCGTCCCGCATCTTTCCCCGACTCTACCACTAAGGCAGCGTTTGTGTTGTCTTGCCTCGGGGGTACAGCAGCCACATGGGCTAACCCCCTGTTGCAATCCAACAGCTATCTATTGTATGACTGTGATGCCCTGATCAAAGCTATGAACAGGATCTTTGACACTAGGTACAAGACACAAGCCATAGACCTAGAATTTCTCAACCTCCGTCAGGGGGGGTTCCCCTTACTTACCTACCTTGCCAAAATCAATCAATTGGCAGCTGAAACAGGTTGGCCTGAGGAGAAAAGGCAGCTGTATTCTATAAGGGTCTCTCTGATGATCTAAAGGACACCTTAGCAACAGTTCCCGTAGTCCTGGTTTTCCGGAACTGCTGGATCTAGTACTACAGGCTGATGCCCGGTGAGCCGAGAGAAGAGATGAAAGACGGGCTGCGCCTCTGACGGTATCACGTCTGGACGCCTCACTCCCATCACAAACTGGCTGTGAACACATGCAGATAAAAGCGCTTTGAGGTCCTTTGTCTCCTGCTGAACGAGAATACCAACGCAAAAACAATCTCTGTATGTATTGTGGTTCTTCGGAGCATTTCTTGAACAGCTGTCCTAAGAAACCCTATCGTAAACAGGGAAACTCCAGGGTACAGCAATAGAAGGAGTCCCTCTGCCGGGTGGGCTCCTGTCGGACTCCCACGCTTCTGACATTTCTCCCCCCTTCTGTTCTCAGTCTCCCTGGTAGGCTCTCCTGGTTCCCTGTTACAAACTCATGTGGTTCTTGATTCAGGAGCCAAGAGTAATTACATGGATCATCAATTTGCCGGTGATTGTGGGGTGCCCATCATCTCCAAGTCGAAACCGGAAGTGGTGAGCGCTGTTGACAGCACTGCATTAGTCTCGGGTTTGGTGACCGAGCAGACTGCCTTACTAATATACTGGTCATACGAAGTATATTAATTTCGATCTGATCATGGCACCACAATTCGGGGTGACCCTGGTTCTGCCTTGATTACAGCTGCATAATCCTGCAATCGACTGGGCTTCCCGGGAGGCACAATTTCCCTCGCCCTTTTGCAATCCTCATTGGTTTTATTCCCATGAAGTTACTCGGAGTGCACCATGTCAGCCGTTCCTCCGATCCACTCCACTAGTTGGTTCCGGTACATCGAAACCTGTTCCTCCGATTGCATCTGTTTTCAATGCTTTTTTTGGACATCTTCGACAAAGGTGGGGTGGAGCAGTTGTCACCACATTGCCCCTATCATTGTCCCATTGACCTGCTTCCGGGCTCCAAGATCCCTTCCAGTTGAGTATGCTCCCTCACGTTAAAAGAAGATCAGGTGCTAAAGGAGTATATCGACAAGGCCCTTATTACAGGTTTCATCCGTCCCTCTAGGTCTCCCACTGCCTCTCCTCTGTTCTTTGTCTCTAAGAATGAGGGAGACCTGAGACCTTGCATAGACTACAAGGCCTTGAACGCCATCACGGTCAAAAATAAGTATCCTTTACCTCTTATTTACGGTCTCTTATATCAGCTGGGTTCCTCAGGCATGTTCACCAAACTCGACCTAAGAGGGGCCTATAATCTAGTCAGAATCCGAGAAGGGGACGAATGGAAGACAGCGTTCAAAACCATATAGGTTATTTGAGTATTTTGTGATGCCGTTTGGTCTTTGCAACGCCCCTGCATGTTTCAATATTTCATGAACAACGTTTTCCGTGACATGTTAGATCTATACGTCATTATCTATCTTGACGATATTCTGGTCTATTCTCCCACCTACGAACAACATGTCACACATGTTTGTTCCATCCTTCAGCGCTTAAGAGAACATCATCTCTTTGTCAAAGCAGAAAAGTGCGTGTTCAACTCCACAGAAGTGGAGTTCTTGGGGTATGATCTGACTGACAAGGGGGTTTGCTTGAACAATTCCAAGGTCAAAGATATACTTGACTGGCCAATAACCACATCAGTCAAGGCTCTACAATCCTTTCTTGGTTTCTCTAACTTTTATCGCCGCTTCATCCATTCCTACTCCTCTCTTGCTGCACCTCTGACTGCTTTGACCAGCTCCAAAGTGGCCTTTTCTTGGAACACCAAAGCTCAGTTGGCCTTCGATACCCTGAAAACAGCATTTAACACAGCTCTGGTCTTGCAGCATCCTAATCCCGAGCTTCCGTTTCTGTTTGAAACCAACGCCTCCGGTGTTGCAGTAGGTGCCATCCTTTCCCAGCGGTGTCCTGACACTGGTGACGTACACCCTGTTGTTTTCCATTCTCGTAAACTAACACCCTATGAAAGGAACAACACTGTTACGAAAAGGGAACTATTGGCGGTCAAGGACGCTTTTTTAGAATAGAGACGCTATCTATTGGGTGCGCGCCCCACTGTAACTGTTTTCTCCGATCATCGTAGTCTTTTGGCATTTAAGACCATGAAGTGCCTAACTGCCAGAAAAGCACTGTGGCATCTTTTTTTCTCTCTGTTCGATTTTGTCATCACTTATCGTCCTGCTCAAAAACATGCCAAAACGGATGCTCTCTCTCGCATGCATGCTGACCCGGCCCGGGCTACCTTAGAGATTCTGCTTGTTCTTCCTAACCAAGTCGTACACATTGCACTCCGCAACCCTCGCTTAGGAAAGTGATCCAGGACTGGGTTTCCCTTCACCCAGCCGAGCTCTGGGAATTGAACCTGGATGTCTGCAATGGCCTACCATAAATTCATGGACGGATCTATGTGCTGACTGACGACACCCGTTCCCGGGCTTACAGTGGCCCCACGACACTTTATTCGCTGGCACACTACATCTCCTCTTGCGCAGTATTAGCCCAGTGTAAGACCCCTCACAGCCCCTACCAGTACCTCATAAACCATGGCACATGGTTTCCATGAATTTAAATGTAAAACTGTCTCAAGTGCAAGGTTTCGATACCATCTGGGTTTTGGTTGATTTCTTTACCAGGTTGCCGTTTTTCATTTCCTGCACAGGCCTTCCTTTGGCTCACACACTGGCAGTTCTCTTTCTCAAACATTTCTTCCAGTTCTTTGGTTTATTATCGATCATTGTCTCTTATAGGGCCTCTCAATTCACTTCTCATTGCTGGAAGGCCTTCAGTTCCTCCTTTCATATTGAGGACAGATTTTCTAGTGCATACCATCCACAAACTGATGGACAAACCGAGGGGCTTAATGCCACACTGGATCAGTACCTTAGTTGACTGTGGTTACAGTACCAAAAGACCTGGTTGACACTCTTACACTCTGCTGAGTTTCCATATATTAACTCTCTCCATTCTTTGACTGGGGTATCCCCTTTCTATGCTTTATATGGTCAACACCCCAGGACCTTGCGGTTGGACCTGTCCTTTCCAGTGGGTAATCCTGCTGCAGAGGCTTGTGTTGATGATCTGGTATCCGTGCACAAAGGCATCCTAACACATCTCAACTGGACACAGGTGCAGGCTAAACGCTTTGCGGATGCATGCCGCTCGGTGGCCCCAGACTATCAGGAAGGCATGCGTGTTTGGCAGTGCACCCCCAATCTAAAGATCTCCGGCAAGAGGTCTCTTATCCCACGCTATGCCGGTCTCTACACCATCAATGCCTTAATCAATCCAGTTGCAGAACATTTGAACCTACCTGTGGGTTGGCGATGTGCTTCACGTCTTGCTACTAAAACCTTGCTTGCCCAACACTCGCCTCCCTTCTCGTCCTGCCCCAGTTGTTGTAGATGGTTCTGAGGAGTATGAGGTGGCAGCGATATTGGATATGGAAATGAGACTGGGGACTCCTTACTACCTGGTGGACTGGAAAGGTTACAGTCCTGAGGACAGGACTTGGGAGCCTCAACATCCATGCTCCGTTGCTGTTGTGCCTGTTCCATGCCTCCAGGGGTGTGGCGGCGCCTTGGGGAGTGGATACTGTCATGGTCCCGACGGGCCGTGAATTGTCATTTTGTGCAACTTTGCCCCAGAAGAAGAAGAAGAAACGAGTTCTTCATTTGCCTCGTTCCATTGCTTCCCCCTTCTATCAGTGCTGGAGGTTACAATGGCGACACACCGGGCACAGACGCACCTGAATGCGCTGCATTCCATTGTGATTCCGCGTTTCACCACAGCGGTCACATGATCATCAAGTGTTATTCCCGCCGGAACACTTCGCCCATAGCGTGTGTACAAAGTGTTCTCTGACACTCGGAACGTTGCTTCGGATTGTAGTCACATCCTTTGTGTATCCTGACTCCACCTTTTGTGATGCTTCGACCTACCCTTGTGTTCTGGACTCCCTTCGTCTCTCAATTGTGCTCACTCTTTTGACTGCCCATTATTGAAACTATGCCTGTCCACCAGACTGTTTTTTGCTCATCGGACGCCGGTTGTGAGACTTATGTGCACAGTAAATGATCCCTGACTGTCCTCCGACCTGGTCTCTGCTAAGTGATTGTGTATTTGTTATGCAGACATTTTGTTCGCAGGATAACAAACTCTATTTTTGGCTTCTGCATTTCATACTGCTGTGTGCGCCCAGGAAGACCGTCTGCACGGCAGAAAAACCTACATCTGTCCTTGCATACTGTGTCCCGCTAGCTGGCAACCTTGTGCTCTTCCATCCTCCTACTTGCCCCAGTCCCTAAAAAGGGTACCACAGGAACTGACCGCTTACTCTTGGATCTGTTATCAAGGATCACAAGTGCACTCTTCCAAGACACTCTGAAGCAAGAAAGCAGTGCACCTACCCGAACCTAGTGCGTCCCTCGTGCCGTTCGGGTTTTGTCCAATACTATCCTTCCCCTATTCCCTTACGTTGTTTTCCCACTGGATTTTTCACTGGCAACTAACTTTGATTCTTGTACATCCAAAAGTCTGGTAAGCTCCATATTCCTACGGTTAGATTTAACCTTCCTGTATCTCAGTCGGTTCACTAGAAGTAACACAGGTCTTTTGTTTTCTGTCTTAGTGGGGTTGAACCAGGTTGGAGAGCTAGCGTAACATCGCCCATGGTCAGACGTGATGCCATTCTAAATTAAGTAGACTACTCTTCCAATATTCGTCCTATCTTGTTAACAGTTGTTGTCATGGACCTAATCTGTCTTAATTTTTCCTTACAGCCTGGGTTTAACGGCGGTGTTGTTCTCCTGCTCTTTCGTTTGATTTACCCCTTTCATCAGGTGATTCCTGAATCAGTAGAGTGGCAGATCAAAAGAAAGATCTCCCTCAGTGAGGTGACTTGGGCTAGGACTAGCCCGGGTTGCGCAGTTACACAGCTTGAGATATCCACATTGCAACATAATCCGGGAAGCTGGGTGAGTACTAACAGTATTGGGCATCGTTGGTAAAGCAAGCATGATAAGTGTTATTATGTAGCTTGACTGGCATTTTAGTACAGCCAGTTTGGACATGTTTTCATACTTTGGCATGCATTTGTAATGGTAAAGCCAACTGGGGTATGTTCTTATGTGGGGATATTGCCATATAATGGCAGACCAAACATGGACATGTTTTCTTATAGTATCATTACTGTCATTATACACAAAGCAAACATGAGTATGTTCTTATATGGGGGAAAAGGGTATAATGTTGCAATCAGCATCGAAATGTATGGGCACAGCCAGCGTGAAAATGTTTTAAACTGGCACATATTGTGGGAAAATGCATAATGAAAATGTGTTGGAGAAATGCTTGTGTCCACTGTTGGTGACTTGCATCTATTGGATTTTTTTCCCATGAGTTACCCTACAAAACCCAATTGTAAACTGTTTGGCTTTTTACACAATATTTCTAAAAAGTGTGCTCTAAAATGCACCATTTTCACCCATTATTTTAAATAAATTCTCGGGGGAGAACTTACCTGTAACTCTTGTTCTCCCCCATGGGTCTTGCATGGATTCACATGCAAACTCTCCCTCCTTCCCCTCTTTGGCTCTTCTAGGTTCATACTGCCACCTTACATGCTCTACCAAATCTGACGATGGCCTCCAGTGTCATTGGCTGGGGGCATGATTGATTATAGAGGAGACAAGCAGTTTTCCGTTTAAAGTGAAACTACTTTCTTTTTACCAAGGATTCCCAGCCTGATAACGGGGAATATTCATGAGCATGTGAATCTATGCAAGACCCTATGCTGGAGAACAAGAGTTACAGGTAAGTAATGTAAACCTTATGTGTAGGGCTGAGTGTAAGGACAACTCTTGGCCTTAGGCCAATCCAAAGTTAAAATGTGAAAAATGTGAAGGAAATACCAAAACATTTTTAAAAAATCTATTTTATTATCAATAGGAAACTGACACATAGGAGCTTGACCCTCTGTTTTCACCCACAGAGCTCCACGGATATGGGTGGACCAGTAGTACAAGTAGTGCCACAAGAACAAACTTCTATTACTACTGCCTGTTACAAAGCTTTGAAAATGTACCTTTGTGCATGAATAACTAGATGCAAAGACATTTTTAGTACAAATAGGTTTTATTGATAAAACATATTTTACTTGTTTATAAAAACATACTCCTACTGGGAATGAGAGTAACCTTTTTACTCCCCAAAAAATAAATTGTATTCCCAACTTTAGAAAAATAGGGAGTAAAATACTCCAACTTATCTGGAGCACTGCTTGCACCTTTTGTTGAATAGGGCATACATGTTTTGGTGAATTGGAGTAACTTCTGTATATGTAACTTACTCCACTTTTCATGGCTTAAGGCTTACTTAGACTTCGGCGAGAATTATCCTTAGCAAATTGGGCCTAGGTGCACATCTTATAACACTTGTTTTCTTGCCCCTAAACTGTTTCTATACACTCCCCACATTGGCAGACAAGGTAACTGAGGGGATGATTTTTAGATTGTCCAGCATTGAAAACTGCACCTATTTCGTTGGAGAAAGCAAGTCCAGCTAGTCAGAGTAGCACCCCACAAAACAGAGCGTGCCAGGGCCTGCCCTAGGATATGAGGGGCCCGGGTGACAAACATGTGTAGGTCCTCCTAATTTGCATAAATAGTGACATTAGTGATGTCACAGAATCAGTCATTAGTACACAAAGGTAACATGGGAAGTTAAACGATGTTGCCATGTGTACGTTTGTAGACAAATACACTGTGATGTCCAGTATATGAATTCTCAATATATAGCGAAAATCAAAAGCTGGCACCCGAGAATATATACGCAAAGGAAGTGAACATATCTTAAAGTGAAAGATACAAATTTAGTTCACCTGACCTTTCCCGTTAGAAGACAGTGCACCAGACAAAAGAGCATTGGCCTTTCAAAAATAGTAATGAACAGAAAAATAACCTCAGGGAGGACATTTTTCTTTAAATATTCAAGCCAAGTATAAAAGGTGCTCACCTTTTTAACCCAGCAATATGTAGTGAAATATTCCTTAGAAAACAAAATCCCAATACGAGCATGTGCTTTGATGATTATTTTATGCGTCTTGGGGTAAGTATCTCTGCACTGAAAACATGACAACCTGGGTGAAATCCTGGAAGCCAAATGCTTCAGCAAGCTTGCCGACCTCAGAAACACCCAAGAGGGTTGCATCTGCACTCTGGAAAAAAGTTACGCTGTCCACGCACATGTATCCTTTACTTACGCCCAGAAAAGCAGCACATGGCCACAATCAGGGAAAAATAACTGCACCAGTCTCCAGGATTGCAACCTCTCTTGCCACCTATTGGGCAAATATTCAGGACTCGCTTGCCCTCTCATCATTACCCCTCCTCAACCCCACGTCTGGCTTTCAACAATACTCTGCTTTATAAAGGTGACTTGAAAAGTACACATAACATACTAAAGGTAACCATTCAAATATATAAATCATTACAGATATATGTTCAGCAAAAAGTGTACAATTGTGGCATTATTCCCCCATATTGACTTTGGAGACTACAAATACCAGAATGCAATTCAGCAAAAGCATGGCCTTCAGGTTTTGAAAATGTATTTTCAAGATGTATAGCAACATGCAATGTGTGAAAACGTTACCTCATTGTGTTTCAGTGTTTGACAAATGCAGGGTTCACATATGATGAAAATATCACATTCTACCAAAAATAAACTCTTTTCTGTGCGTTAAATATGAACATCTGAAAATAATGTAGCTAATTTAAAACTGTTTTGTGTGATACATTGTAATTGGCCTAGAGGAGAGCTAAGATTTAGGCATCTAACTAGTGCTTTGTGTGTGCTTTCAGAATGCAAACTCCTATTTGCATTTCTTAACACAGAAACTTTACGAACATCTCCAAAACAATGGTCTCCCAAATGGGCCTTTATTTGTACATCTCCCCCACTTTAATGCTCTGCTTGAAAAAAGAAAGTGATAAACAATAATTAAAGGGAATGCAGAATCTGATGAGCGCTGGGATCTGGTGTCTCTCTCTAGAGAGAGCCACAGGAGGTTGGGAGGCGACACTGTGGCCTCAAGAAAGCTTTGTATGTGGAAGCTGCACATCAGTTGAGGCAGACACTGGTGCCAGTGCTTTAAGTGGGCCGGGGCCAGTCGGGGCAGGGCCCCAGCAGTCCAAAAAAAGGGCTGCGACGGAGCCCTGCCGGGGCCCCCCGGTCCCATCACAATTTTGTTGGGATGCATTATTCCGCTGCAGCCGCGACGGGAGATGCGCCCGCCATAAAGTGAGGCAAGCTGAAAGAAGTGCCTGCCAGCCACAGCGTCGCAGTAGCTGGCTGGCACTTCTGTCAGTCACTGGAATTTCCACTGGTGACCCCTCGCGCGAGGGGTCACCAGAGGAAGTTACTGTCCCTTTGTTTCCCCAGGCTGCAGAGGCGTGTTTAAACCTCGGCGAACCTGGGGATTCCTTTGAATATAATTCGAGGTTTATAAAAGATGACTTGAAAAGTACACAATTCAAGCCATGTTTTAAAAGCTTTTGCTGGTGGACAAAGACACCTTGGGCTTTTTTCGTCATCAAAGCTTTATAAAAGATGGCTTGAATTGTGCACTTTTCAAGCCATCTTTTATAAACATAGAAATATTTTAAAAGGATAGCTTGAAAAGTATGCAAACCATAAGTTACGCACACAAATATATAAATGTTATATATTTGTGTGTCGTACCTTACTATGGTTTGTGTACTTTTCATGCCATCACAGATATTTATAAAATATGGCTTGCATAGTACACAAACCATAGTAAGGTATGCATACAAATACATAAATGCGCACAAGCTGTTAGGGAGAATTCTCTTATAAGGCTAATTTCCCAAACCTAGTGAGTCCCCCAGCAGCTTTGTTGGATTTTTGGGGTTTGTTGTTTTCTCCTGCTAAGAGTGAGACTCTTTTACTCCCACTCTTAGGCATGATTTGAGGTATGTCTTTGACTTGTTATGTGCTTATGGGCTATGGGGTTTATTTTTATTCCATAGGGTATCATCTGTTTTTCTGTATGTGTGGTACACAGCACCCTCAGTGAAGTACCACAGGGGTGTCACAGTGACCCCCCAAACATAGACTCTAAACCCTGGGTCTGACTACGGTCTCCCAGGGCATGTAAAGTCACCATTGGCTTTACTAATCCAGAATTGTGAACAGAACCAGTACAAACCATCATATTGTGGAAGTACTGGTATGGTGTAATTCGATTGCCCCTGGGTCTGTTTTTCGAGGGGGCACTGTCCCGCCCCCCCCCTCG
Organism: Ambystoma mexicanum; assembly: GCF_040938575.1. Lineage (NCBI taxonomy): Eukaryota > Metazoa > Chordata > Amphibia > Caudata > Ambystomatidae > Ambystoma > Ambystoma mexicanum. Next base: position 468,018,899 of record NC_090929.1, on the reverse strand, counting down.
TCGAGTTTCTGGCTGGTGGCAGTGGTTACCACGTGAAATATTCCACTGGAATATTCTCTATGGGATTATCCCATTGATTTTAAACGCACCACTTTTTGGTGCAATGTTAAAGATACCGCTGGTTTATTTATTTAATATTAAATTAACGGTTGGGTCTTTTTGCCAGAACTCTTTTTTATCTAAAATGGTGTTCATGTCCGTCTCTTTAACTCTGACCAAGGTCGAGCCCTTTGTTCCACTTTTTGGCAGGCTTCTCCACAGACGCCCTCCAAATGGTGCCACTCTGTCTGGGTTCCACAGGAAGGGTGGAGGGGGGAATTGGCACCCTGGACTGCGTTGCCTCGGCAACCCAAGTCACACGCTACTCTGATTGGCCCAGTGGTGAGCCGCCCGGCTCACCACTTAGCATGTGTGATTGACAGCTAGGCTGATGAATGGGGGGTTTTCTGCATAAAAGCAGGGCCTTTGGGACTGGAACTTCAGAAGTCGCCACAGGACCTAAGAATCCGAAGAGGGAAGAAGCTGAGCCATCTGCAACGTCGACACCACCGGGGAAGCCCTGCTGCAACTACCTCACCACTTTCCCGACGACAAGAGAAGATCTTCTGCTGGACGAGTCTTCTTCCTCTGAGCTGGTGGGATCAACCAGTTTGCCCTTTTCACCTTCCAAAGACGTCTCTTGGTCTCCCTCCTCGACGAGATCTTCTCTTCCTCTGGTCGGAACCATGAACTTCAACCACTGCAAGGAACAACTGCCCCCACTGGAGGTACTGTGTCCTGCCTGGCCTCCCTTTCTACAGATTGTTAAAGGTGACCCTTAATCCCTAGGCTTCTAAACTGGGTGGGCTCCAGGCCTTCTAACTATATCTTTTGAATCACCCCAACCTCTTTTGAACACTCTGCAAAGACTTTTAGTGCACTTTAAAACGTGTTTAAAACGTGTGATCCTGGGCACATTTCGCTTTGCTCCATTTAAAGTGGACCTAGCCTATGAACTTTGGCTCTACAGTATAACCTGCCTTTCTCCCTTTGCTCTGAATTTTTGAAAGTGTTGGGAACTGTTTTATGTTTATGCTCTGCCTTTTTCTCTCCCTTTAACTACATTATCAGAGTGCCATCTTGGTTAAGCGCTCACATCTGTTCTAACAAATAGTAGTGTTTTAACCCTGACTTGTCTGATAACTATTAAGGGAGGTGTGGATACTTTACCTGTGTTTTAACTTGCTTTTGATTGAGAGTGCTTGTATATACCATAAAGTGTGTTTTAAATAAATAATTATATACTTTTTATACAAAGCTCTGGTCAGTGTTTGTTTGTTCTACTGTGTTTTGGCCCTATTGTGTATACTCTACATACTGCCCTACTCTTCTTGAGGGATGTCTGACTGCTCAGCCACGGCTACCAGGTAAATCTGGGTGGTGCAGATTGCTACCAATTGGGTTTACTGCTTACTCCTGTAGTCTTAATCTTTTTGCAGTGTTCCCCGAGGGAACTGCACAGGATTCTGCCTAACACAAGCATTTATATATTTGTTTGTGTACCTTACTATGGTTTGTGTACTTTTTTAGGCCACGCCCATCCCATAAGCCACGCCCCCAAATGTGGCCCCCTCGATTTCTTAACCCACTTAAAGCCCTGACTGGTGCCTTGTGGGGCCTCTTTTGACAGCTTCTCACAGCATGGCCCTGGGCCACCGCACAGAGTGCCCATGCCTCGGCCGGCTCCGAGAGCACAATTGATACACTGGACAGTTCCGCTTGTGCTGCCACCCTGGTGAGGATGGTTGCCATGGAAGCACCTCGGGGCAACCAGCACGGTTCATCTTCCTCCACGAGGCAGAGTTCGCACTTGGTTTTGAGGAGGAAGAGAACTGCAACTCTGAGGCTTTTTGCACAAGCTCTGGGGCGTTTTCAAAAAGTTCATCAGCGTGGTGGCATGCACATACCCACACAGGCCTTTCAGCATTTTATCACCACATTGCTCGCTACTACCAAGTGATTGAGGATCCTGTGGGCTATGTCGCGTTTCAGCGGCCCGGGGAAGCTGACAGCTGGGCTTTGCCCAGATGCTGGGAATTAACAATGCTTACATCCACCAGCTGAGGAGAATCGACAGTGGTTGCACTTGTGCCGTTGCAATGCAGACTTCATAAGAAGACAGTTATTTGATGCTTTCTTCATTTATAATTATATAAGCATTTTGTTGTAACTTGCCTCCTGCAAGTTGTGTCTGGATCAGAGATGACATGGAGCAGGAACCAGGCTGACCCAGGTAATTAGAAACAGAAGATGCTTTATTCGCTTAGTTACATAGTCATAGTTCATGAAGGTAGGAGAGAAGGTTCCAGGCATCTGTCCTAGTTGCCTACCCAGCTCCAAGTCCAAACCGACACTCTGTGGAACTCCCAAACCTCCCACACTCCAGGTTCCACCTCAGCATTGCATGAGGCCCTGCATTCACTCAGAAACCACACAGATCAATCAAGCCACAACACATAGGCACTATCAAGCCACAACACATAGGCACTAGGTTACAATACAATAGCATGGTGACTGATCAACCATGGCTGGGGGGGCAACACATCCCTATTTTAGGAAATGTAGATTTCTAACATACGCATTTGTGTTTTGTGAAGTTGTGTTGTGTGGGCAGAGGGTTGGAGTTTGCGTCTGTGAGCACAAAGTGTAGTCGTTGTGAGATGTATGTGATGCAAGGGTGCGCACATGTTATAGTATGTTATGTGGCAGTTGTGTACTTGTGAGAGATAGTACGTGTATGTAGCAGTGGTGTACGTGTGAGTGGTAACACGTGTGTGTAGCGATTGTGTACTTGTAAGAGTTAGCTCATGTTTGCCGTAGTATTTGGAAAACCTTTGTACGAACCCCTTCTTATTGAGGAGGTTAGGACACTTAGATAAAGAGTGCTCCAGTGAGTTTAACCCTTAGAGTAGGGTATTTGTGTAGGCACCAGGGCAAGGGGCCCATGATGCAGTTTGGAGATGTAGCTTGGAGATTACTTGAACACAGTTGTGCGTGTGAGTGTTGGGGTAGGGGGCCCGTGTTGTAAGTCTTGTGCGTTGTAGGTTACCACACATGTTCTCCAGTGTTGAGTTTGGTGTCTTTTAGGAGTAAGGTTCAGACTCCTAGTAGTTGTTTCTGTAGTGCCAGGCGGTGCATTGAAAGGAGTGAAGTATTGTAGTTTAGCACGCCAGTGGTTTTTGTGGATTTATTTGTTTTGGAGTCGCACACAGATTTTACGCCAGTGTTTTTTTTTTCTAACCAACGTTGGACCCTTTGACAGGTCGTCAAGATACGCACTAGAAAGGTAATAGGGGGAGAGAGGCCCATGAACTGTCTTCCATTCCTTAAAGAAATTACCTGTACCGTCATGGCATATGCTGATGATTTGGTCATTTTTGACCACACTATTAGTGGCTTACGTAGATCAGCCATTGCATTATGGGAGTACGCCGAATCTTATGGTCTCATTATTAACCTAGACAAAACTAAGGTATTGAGATTTACTAGCAAAAAAGTGTCCCGTGTGAACCTCAGGGTGAATAACAACTTGATTTCATACGCCCCACTCTACCGTTATTTAGGTATTGATTTTGAGCCCAATGGGGACTATGTGGCTCTTAAGCTCTCACGTACAATGCGAGCAGCACAAGTAACATCTTTAATAGCCAACTTTACCAATCAACAAGGAGGATTTTCACTCTGGGGTACGCGCCAATTATACATGCAGGTATTTATCCCTATGATGACTTATGGTCTAGATTCACTTCTAGACTTAGATCTTAGCTGGCTTCAAATCATCGAGGGGAAGTTCTGGCGTCGCATACTTGGCCTAGGCCCGGGAGTCCCGATGGCAATTATTCGATTAGAACTAGGGCTACCCTCTATGAAGGCTATCGTCATGAAAAGGAGATTGGGGCACTTTTTGAAAATGCGCAGTACAACAGCTAACCCTCTCCTGCTTACCATCTTCCAAGAATTGTGCAAGAAACAAAACCCTCAGTCTCCATCTGCGACGATGATAGAATTTCTTGCTACCATTGGATGGACCTGGCGAGCTGGCCCATATACCAAGCAAGTTCAAAATGCACTTGATAAGAGGGTAGAAATGTGGGATTGGCTAGAGAATTTTGCTCACCTTAGCGCGTTGAAAAGCTACGCATTTGTACAGTATAGGTTGTATTCATTCTTGCAACCCCAAGGGTATCTCAATCTATGCCCCTCAAAAAAACTGCGACGATTTATTCTTTTGTTAAGGATGGACCAACTGCCTATTCTGTTGGTCACGGGCAGAAGACAGCAGTTGCCATTGGAACAACGCACCTGTCGGCTGTGTGAAGGAAACAAAGTATCAGAGTCAGCAAGACATGTTTTGACAGAATGTGGCACTATGATTGACGTAATCCATTGTCATCTGGGAAAGTTTTCCCATAATCCAGCATCAATTGGAACGTCATTATTCTGGCATCACTGCATGAACTCTGACAGCATGCGAGAAATGATAGCTCTCTTCAATATCTGGATTAAGATAGAAGAAATATTGAATATTCAGATCTGAAATCAGTACTCGTAACCTATAACTGTCACTGCCCCGGCCCTTTGTTCTTCTTCTTCTCAGCACCTTTTCTATTTTTTTTTATTTCATATGCTATCTGAGCTTTGAGCTTTGAGATTGATTTTATATGTGTAAATAGTTTATTATCATTATATTGTTATATTATTGTTATATTGTTATCATTCTACTCATGGAAGTTTAATCTATATATGGTGCTTACTTATTAATATGTGTAAAGTTTATTAAATAGACTGTATCACATTAAATAAATAAATAAATAAAAAAAATAAATGAAATTACCATTCTTCATACCTTAGACCATGAGGTCACGCAATCTCTATGGTCTTGACCTTGGGTCTGTGTGCGCTATTATGGAGTACCACAGGTGTCCCATCTTCTGCTGGCACCTAATGAATAGACACTTCCAATTACACATCGCATGTTAGAGGACTGTGTATGAAGTGGAATTGCCTCCTATTTATTGGGATTTTACCTATTATTGATGTGTGTGCCGTGTTTTCTGCTGCCTCTGGGGACTCTCTTGAGTTATTCTCCATGGGGTCCTTCTCGCTCACTGTGCCGCGGCCTTTGGCTAGCAAGGGTCGGTTGAGCTCTTGCACGCTTGAATTAATTGGGGAGTATCCTGCCTATTTCCAAGGAATCACTATCTTGTGGCTTTGATCCACCGTTTCCATCCAACCTATCCCCTTCTGGCCTTGGCACTAACTGCTAACTACTTCCTGAGCTCTGTATTTCTGCAGATTCAGCCTTTTGAGTTTTCTGAAGGCGTAGAGGCTTTTATCTATTTAAAAGCATGCTGTGCCATCCATTTTAAAGAGGATGGCTGCCCTATTACACACTTATTTCTATATTAAAGAGCTATACTCGCATGTTGTTCGTGTTGCATTCAGCTTATACATTGGTTATGTTAGTGTTCTTCATGACTTGTGGTTGCTATGTTAATTGTTTTCAGTTCTAAATGCACATTTGTCCTAGTGTCTGTGTTCTTCACGTGGAGTGCATATCTACTTCGTGTCTAATGTGTGTGCCTATTAATGTTATGTCAGCTCAACTGCTTTTGCCATCTTCAGCTTGGATTGTCTCTACGTCTTGTTGTACCTTCCTGGGATAAGAGCAGTATGGTTGTCTAAGTGAGTAACCCTTCTCACCTGTGTGGTATTGTATTGGGGGCAGGCAGAATCCATGGATGATGTATTCATCTGCCTCCCAATAGAAGCAAATTAGATGGCCTGCTTTGTTCAAATAACTAAGTAGAATATGCCGAACTCAAATGGCACTGTAAAGTGCATTATTCAACAAGGGCAATGTGATGTTCAGTTAAAGTTGTAAAGAAAGCTTGGTCCATGCAGGTGTGTCTATGACAAACTAAATAATAGGAATGCATTTGTTAATAAATTGTACATTGAAATTAAATGGCAATGTAGGGATAAATAAATCAAATATTGCTTGAACTATTGGGAACTCCCTCAGGAGAGCACAGTTTTCCAAAGATTCCTTTCCAGAAGGGTGGACTGGACCTGTGCCGTGCAGGCAAATGGCCCAGGGCATCTGTCCAGGGCTACCTGGAGCTGGCTGAGACAGATCATGGGCCCTCCCATAGCAATTCATAGGAATCCCAGTTCCCCAGTGTGAGAATGGACACATTGGATCCAAAAAAGGGCAAAGTAGGAAAAATTGCCTGAGGATCAGTGCCAAAATGTGGAGGGGCAGAGCACTCTTGTGTACTGCAAAATTCATAGATAACCACTAATGCGGGGGAGGAATTGGGCCAGAACAGTGGGGATCCGCTCCAGGAAAATGTACCTTGCCTGAGACCCAACCACCCACGTCTAGTTAGCCAAGCAGTTTCCAATACCTGTTCCTGAGACAGGACGCCCTCTATCCCTCATAAACAGGAAGAGGAGAGGAGGAGTAAGGGAGGGGAGCTGATGGATTTACGTTCTCTGTGTGGAAAAATGCTAAATCTGACATCCATGGATATGTATTATGCAAATATAGGTCTTGTGGTTTACAGACATTTTTCTGTTACAGTGTGTATTGGGACAATTTAAAAAAACAGATAAACCAGCTTGAATTACTTGCTCTGAAGAGTTTCATGCTTGAATTATTAGCGCAAACATATTTAAAATATGAAATACTGGGGATATTTGTGAGTTGCCAAATTACCAGGATTCAGTCCGTCCTGCAGGTGCCCCAAAGCTTGGCCAGGTGAGCCAACCCTCTGCAGGTGCCCCAAAGCTTGATCTGCATCCTCAGTGAGATCTGGCGATGCGTGACCTGGCCAGGGGAGCCAACCCTCTGCAGGTGTCCCAAAGCTTGATCTGCATCCTCAGTGAGATCTGGCGATGCGCGACCTGGCCAGGGGAGCCAACCCTCTGCAGGAGCCCCAAAGCTTGATCTGCATCCTTAGTGAGATCTGGCGATGCGTGACCTGGCCAGGGGAGCCAACCCTCTGCAGGTGTCCCAAAGCTTGATCTGCATCCTCAGTGAGATCTGGCGATGCGCGACCTGGCCAGGGGAGCCAACCCTCTGCAGGAGCCCCAAAGCTTGATCTGCATCCTTAGTGAGATCTGGCGATGCACGACCTGGCCAGGGGAGCAAACCCTCTGCAGGTGCCCCAAAGCTTGAGCTGCATCCTCAATGATATCTGGCGATGCTCGACCCGGCCAGAGGGGCAACCCTCTGCAGATGCCCCAAAGCTTGATCTGCATCCTCAATGAGATCTGGCGATGGAGCCAGGGGAGCCAACCCTCAGCCTCGCCCACATCGCTTCCCTGGCACGAATGGTGGTCTGTAGGAGTTCCAAGGGTAAATATGGCCCATTCCAGCACTGCAATTATGGCCAAGGGCCAGCGCTTAGCACTCCCAGGCACGATCCTTTGGCGCTAGGCCAATCAAATAATAGTTGCATCAACTTGGGAGAGCCAAGTTCTAAAAAGACAAACAGCAAACGCACGCTAAGCAATGGTGAAAAGGTGATTCACTGGCAATATTTTTGAAACTTCTCACGACAATACCAGTTACTTCCAACGAAGCAGTATTTGCAGAGTGGAGCCTCTGAGTCGCGCAACAGTCGAAAGCCCAGAAAGGCAGAAAGAATCCTAGCTGGCCGTTGGGAGCCTTTGTTTCCCGCAACATCCTTGTTGGACTGGTTCTTCTCCAGCTGCTGTCAAACGACCCGTTCCATCTGTAAACTACACTGTACAGTTCACAATGACCCACACAGGACTCAGCAGCACACCGTGTGTTTTGTAGCAGCGCCACCTGGCCAACCACAACCTTCACCGAGGCGTGTCACCTACCTCATTCTTAAACTCCATCTTTTCCTCTAAACATGGTCCAGCTTTTTTCCTAATTGTCAACCAGTGAATTGTCCACACCCACACATATGAAAAGCTTGAGGGCAGAGTACCTCCCTAAATGCATTTGAACCGAAGGCCATAAACAGGGCAGTTTCTAGCCAACTTGGTGCCCAGGGTGAAACACTCGAAGGCGCCCCCACCCCATCCCCGACTGGCACACGTGTGTCACGCAACAAGGTTTGCAGTGTTTATATCGAAAATGTTATAGTGAAAGAAACATATATGGAGTATTTGATAACGAAAACCTTTATACCAAATGCATTTTGGGGTGGGGTAAAGGGTAACATTTTTTCGGGAAACGTTTGGTGTGGGTTTTTAAGGGCGGTAAACAGGGGTTTGGGCGACCCTCCTCCCATAAAAACATGGATACGGTATAAAGGTTTTCGTTATAAAATACTCGATATAAGTTTCTTCCACTTTAACATTTTCGATATAAAAACATGTAACCACGCAACAAAACCCCTCCTCAATAGCAATACAACATTGCTATATATATGAAGCTGGATTCATTAAGTTGCAATTCAAGTACTATATAGAAGAAATCTAATGTGAAAACACAGCGGTTGCTGCCCAAGTACATAGTTCTTATTTCACCTGCTCTTAGGGAAGGCCTTGCCTGAATGCCGTTTCAAACTGTCCATACTGGCACACTGCGGTGTGACAAGCCTGCCGGAGTTTGAAGGCCCACTGGTCCTGTGTTGCAGGCATTCTGTTTGTACCACCTCACTTGTATATTGCAAGGGGCAATACTAGACAAACCATATGAATTATTTTCTGCTAGGTTATCGTTCCAAGATAGACAGTCTGGTAGGCTCCTTTTGTACTCTGAGAATGGGAAAGAGGACAAATAGCACTAATGAGTGTTCCTGTCTGCTTTGCATTAAATCAGAGCATTTCAGAAATGTAGCAGTGATCAGAGATCTCTATATTTGATAAACAAGTCTGTGATAAAAGAGTATGTGTGGATCTCTAAATACATAACAGATACATGGTGTGGTGCTCACATCACTGTTCACACCACTCACCCTAACATTCAAATGTTTGTAACCATACATTCTCATTTGGACAACTTACATTTCTGGTTGAGAGTATACAATGGCTGCAACATCAGCTACTCAAAGGGGGTTCAAAGGCTCTTTTGCAATTGTTTCTGGAGAATTTTAGATAATGAGGGGCTGGGTGAGCATGCCCAGCCCCCAATACAGAAATATCTTTAGGGAATTATATTTTATAGATAGGATAGGGTACCCAACAAGAGACACCCAATAAATAATGCACAGAAAAAATACACAGAACTTATTGTACCTCTTACAAACTTTAGCCTGACCAGTAATAAGGTTATAAAGCGTTTTAAACAAAACCGGCTCCTAATGCCTGGTAAAAGGTCCACAGTTCCTCAGCCACTACACATGTCTCAGGGATTATTTCAGCAAGAAAGAGCAGGCCTATGCTTCATCTAACAGAGCTGGCATTAGCACCGCTTATTAGTGCTGCCACGCAGCTGGTGAAAATCATGGTGTGGCTGTGTAGAAAGGGCGTTTGGCTTAGCGATGTACAATTTGAGGCAACCTCTTTAATTGCTTTATTTGTTTAAGTGTGGGCACAGTATGGCATGCTCACCGTAGCTACAAACACAAAATGTTCCAGTGTGCTATTGTACGGACATGGGACACATCAGCCAAAAACAGGAATATGTGCTGTTACAAAGAGGAGCACCACATAGACACCAATAACCAACAGGGTGGTGACTTGTGCAGCACACAAATCCTTGCTGCACACAGATCACTGCACTGATTTGCCATGCATCACTGTCTGCATGGTGACGCACAATGAACCCTGCTTTCCTAATCAAGGTAGCAAGTCACATTGAGTTGCCATCTGGTGTGTGCTAGGCAGTGGCTGCCTTGTTAAGAAAATGAAAAGACCTTTGATGCTGAGTGTATGCATTTAGTCCATGTCCCAAAGCAGCCACTAGAATACTTAAGCAAGAAAATGAAACTTAACCTTCCCAGGCATGTGCCATATGTAACTAAACATATACCTAAAAAACGCTTTATTGTGTCAAATAAAAAGAAATGAAAATAAAGAACAAAGCATAACACCTTTTCTGTGTGGCTTGTTAATTCTCTTGGAAGGATGCATAGATTTGGTCAACTAACTAATGCTTTGTGCTGGCCTTCAGAATAAAAATGTCCCATGTTCAGTTCTTAACACTGAAATGTTGAACATGTACTGTGTAAAAACAATGGCTTGTTAAATGAGCCATCACTTATAAATTGCCCCCACTTGAAAGGCTGTCAACAGAAAGAGTGAGGGGCAGTGGGGGTGTGGCTCCAGAGCATATCAGAGGCAAGTTCGGAATATGCATTCCTTTGCTTTTAACAAAGGAATGCTTACATTTTTCTCCAGCAAACTCAGAGGCAGCTGTCTGGGAGGGCTGCTCCCCCCCTGACCTTTTTAGCTCTGCTCCCCAGGCAGTCGCCCCCTTTACCTGCCCCAAGAAACAAGTCTGGCCAGAAGCATGCCACTTTAAATGGATCAACCCTTTGGTGCACAGCCAGCCTGTAGAGGTGGAGCCAAACACCCCCACCCAAAGCTCTTCCCTCATGTTGCCTATATGTTGGGAGCTAGAGTGTGAGGCACGTACCAATACCGAAGAGAATCCTGGAAGTAAGATTCCCATTGAGAAAGCCATACATGCATACACAACAATATGATGGTCATTTGAATGAAATCCCAGAAGAAGCGTGAAAACTGAGCAAAACAGAAGATTGGTGACGTCATGAAGAACAGAGCTGACGCACCTAGAATAGATGCAGAGACGAGAGAGTATAAACACTCTATAGGCACTCTAAGGAGTAGGTGCCAAAGATGAACAATATTTTGGGCTTGAGATGACGATGTTCATGCTACAGAAATAATGAAGAAGATATCAAGTCATTTTACAATTGAACAGATGCAGTAACGCAAGTAGACAAAGTATTCTTAAGGCTGGCTATGTAGTGAATAGATTGCGGCCATGAGCCAACGTATATGCATAGGAAACTTATGAACTATGGAAGATTCCACAACGCACTTTAGCAGAGCTAGATCCAGTGAAAAGGAAGGCACAGTGTGTCACAGTTAGAAATCGGAAAACGTAAACTTGGAGGTGAACCAAGGAAAGGCTTGGCTGGTTCAACACCAAGAAGCCAAGGCCACCTTGGGCCTGAATGTTCGAAGCAATGGTTACAGAACGTGTGAAAGAACAAAACTCCTGTCTTCGGTGAGGAGTGAGAACATTGAAGACGTCAGAGGTTCATCATTTAATAGTATTTTAAATGCAGAAAGACTTGAAACCATGGTCTGCAGTCACGTGGTTGGATGAAAATAGGCACTGGGACGAGCTGTATCGAAACCAAGAAGACAGAGTATGCCTATACTCCCTCATATACTCGAGCCCAGAGAACATTTTCAAGGCTAAGTTCAAAGCTTAATTGACTGGCAGACTGCAAGAGTGATGATAGGTGAACAGGCAAATTGTTGGGAAGCTATGGTTATGACCAGCCCACCAGCACCTGGATGTTAGCCTGCATGCTGCTCGCGTATGAGGAATATTACAGAGGGGTACAAGGGTGGCAACCAATTATAGAGGGCCACATAATAGAGAGCCCTATAGTTTGTATAACCAATGGGACATCGTGTATTTGATGACGTTTGTAGTGACATGCACTAAGGGAGGGCTTAGTTGCCCCACCTGATGTTAGAGACCCAATCACCTTCCCAACAAGTATGGAAAGTATACCTAGATGTTCCCTGTAATCGTATCACTTTCCCAAGTAGGTATTTGTAGTTTGCAACGTAGGTTGACGTCAATGATGATGAGTTTTTAGTATAATAGTAGCTTTTTTCATTAAATGCCTTGGGTGTGAAGATCGAGCAAATTTGTTGGTGTTCGTTGTAACTCCCTGTTTTATATAATTGATATTAAAACAGTTACACTTGGCCAACTTCCTGAGTTAGTTTGACTATTGATGTTTGAGTATATTCTGCATCCCCTTCCATCTGAAAGTATTGCTACCTCGTCTTAAAGGACTGGGCCGGACACCCCAGTTCATGTGGTAGCAGAGAAAGGATGGTTTAAAATCTATCGACCTAGAAATCTTTGGGGTCCCGGAAATATCGGACGTCCTCCGCCATTTAGCTGGAAGAACGTGAAGCATCTTGTAGATAGCGGCCATTAGTTTTAAATAAAACGTGCAAGTACAGGTGGAACGGGTCCCTAGTTTTCAAGCGAAATCCCCTCCCGACTTCTACGAGAAGCTGAGCGAACCGAAGGTTGAAGTGGCTGGTTGAGGAGGAGACGATCCCGAGAGTCAGAAGTTGAAAACACGAATGGTGAGAAGACTGAGTAAAGTGGCAAACTCAATGAGCACTGAGTGGGGAAGAGTGATAACAGGGATAGAGTAACGGAGGGTTGGTTGATTGAGATATTTAATTTTTTGGGTTAATGTCATGAACCGGGGAAACTGGCGGGTTTGGAATAGGTGGAAGTACGGCCGCCATTAGACTGTTCCATCACGTTGCCCTTACAACGTCGAGTAGCGGTCTAGTCTATTCCAACATGGCCACCGCCGAGTGTATTTACTACACTTCACTCGGCAGATCGGCGCATTGCAACTTCTTGGATTCCCTCGTTGCCAGCGCTCCGGATCATTTCCCTTGGCGGTGATCCGCCCACTCCTCTACTTACCTTGGCACACTTCGTGTGGTACTCCGCTCGAGTTCCTCTTTTCTCTTATTTTTCCAGTGCCTTCCATTATTTGTTCGTTTCATCCTCCTCCTACTCTGTTTCCTCTTTAGTTGTTTTCGTGTGGTTTTTCTTATGAGTTCCCGTATTCTTTGTATTACCAGTCCTCCCATTTTTTGTACCCAGCTCTCAGAATATCTCTGGTTCCTTCCTGCTGTACTTCTGGCTCGCTTCGTAGAGCAACCTGTACTCACCTTGCTTATACCCTTCCGAGCATATCAAGATCTATACAAGACCAGCTGACATATTCACTCCTGCAAGACCTTGGGGGTTTTTTCAGCCATTGGCTTTTTCCCCTGCAACTTCTCGGCTGTTGCGGAGAGGGGCCACTGGGGATTTTCAGTACTGAAATCACGGTGGCTTCCTTTCGAGGCAGACCCAATCTGCTCAAAAAAAAGAAACCAGATACACAGAGATCTCGACGACAGAAGCTGGATTATTCCTCTACGACATCAGGTGAGGAGGAAGGGGGAACCGGTGAGCTCCAATCCGTAAGTGAAGAGGAAGACATTAGTGACAGACTTGATAGTTAAGACGAAGAGCGTTATAGTTTAAGGTATATAGACGAGGAGCGATCTATATGATAAGCCCGGAATCCTATGTCAAGGATGTTTAGAAGGAGCCTATGCCAAAGTCCAAGTGGACATATCTAATTTAAAACAAGGCCGATTGACCCCTGACTGGCCCATAGAGTCAGAGCTTGCTCTCGAATGCTTTAAGTCGAGATAGCTGCACCTTGAGGTGGATGGGATGCAGGTTTCTTACTCCAACACCAATCAATAAGGACAACTCAATGGTTTGGCAAAGGGGAGTCCGTTTAATGACAAGTACAAGAAACGGGGAAACATGGAGATCAGCAGTGATGCGATGGTCCGTCTCGCTTCAACTCCCAACAATTTTCATTCAAACAGCAATAGTTACAGTCAAAATTCATCATCATTGACATGTAACACTCAAAGTTTGTCATGCAATTCTATTGGTTGGAAAAGGTAACTTAAGTATAAGTGCTATATCTGTATATGGCAATAGAGTGCGAGGATTGGATAACTCTTATCGGGTGGGCGTCTACGCCCTTCCCTCTACATTACTCATGCAACGTCACTAAAGGTACGACCTCTCATTGGTTCTGGTATCTATAGGACCTTCGATTATTTGGCCCACTGTGATTGGGCTGGCTACAACCTTAAGCATAAATCTCCACTTTAATTAGCAGCATGGAGGATGGACGCCCGATACAGGATGCCCGAAGATTCACCCAGCCTCCCTTTCATCAATCAGTACTCAAATGGCTATGTGTCAATTAGCTGGCTGTGGTTGGCCTCAAAACTGTAGCTTCTTTTCAGGAAAAGGTATGGTATCTCCTGCTTTGGGTGACATCAGACGTTGGTACCTCTTTGCGCTTGGTTGGTCACGTGTTAGCACACCGTGAATCGGCTTTGTTTTCCTTCTATTTGTGCATTTAATCCTTATTCTCGGCCGCCACCTGTCTGCGCCCCCTTATCTCGACCTTCACGGGGCAGGCTGCTCTGCTCTTAACTTTTGATTCTCCGAAGTTACTGTCCACCTCCCTCTCTTGGGTTGACCTCGATTTCCCATGCGCGGCCTGCTCCTTGCTGAGTTTCGATTCCGCCGTCTCTCTTCTTGTTTTAGCCGGAATAAGAATCCTGGCCTGTTTGACCTTTAGTAACCTGGGTTAATTCTGCTTTTGTATAAAGTGTACTGCACTTCTATAATGTGCTTCTTTGAGGTAGATATATAGTTGGCTCTTGCCGCTCTATTCTTCTACTAAGCATAGCAAGCTGCACTGTTTTCTTAGCTTCTTGTGTTACAAGCCTATGTACAGGCGTTAGCTGGTTGAATTCTTTCATCCTGCTTTACAGTTACGCTCCTTTATATTTCAACATCGTCTCTTCTTCTATGTCTGTGATATCCTTATCCATGGTGTTTCATCTTTTGGTTGTCGTTCGTTCATCTGTACATCTGTCCAGGCCCTTGTGTCATCATCATTCGTCTTCAGTTAAAGCCTCTTGAGTTTCTTCTGGGACAGTGTTTAAGCAAGCTTCATTTCGTGTCATTTGCTGGTATGGTTGTCTCAATGGATACCTTACTGTCCATGGTTGTCTGGTTATTGGCACTTCAATTCGGTATTGTTCTTCTGATTGGCAATGGGCAGAGCCCTAGTGCGGCTCTCTGCTGGTTTATTTGCTCATCATACGTCACATATCTCGGTGTGAAAGTTCCTGGTGCTTCAAAATGGGCGACTGGAGTGCAGGTTGTATTTGGTACCTCCTCTACACTAGGCTACAAACGATCAAGGTATCGTTAAAGGGGACAGCTCATACTCCATCAGAGTCATTACTAAGGGCAGGAACATTCACAAGGAGCGTTGACGAAAGTATATGTGAGCCGGCCAGTCCATCAGTCTGTCAGTTTGTCTGTATGTGCCAAAGAAATGAAATATTGAAAACAAGGAAGAAATAGACTGTGGTGGAAACATTGAGATTCGAAAGTTAATTATTTATATAGTCGACTGATAATGTTCAGTGAATAATTAGATTGAATTAACCGTTATATAGAGGCTGCCAAAACCCACACCCAAGCTTAAGCAATACAGTGCAGAATGGGTTAAGGGCACAGCAGATAAAATGTTCATGACATGGCCACAGGGGGGATCATGGTCTAAAGTAGTTCTGCAACATATGATGACATAGTTGCATTCAGCATATACGGGAAAAAGTTAGAGAAAAGATTATCCATCTTAGAGCTTTGGAAGATGTATCAGGAGGAGAGGGAAGATCTGCCTCCTGAAGACTGGATGCTTAACCAGTGTAAAGAGGGCGGGTGAAAAGCCTTCTGCTCCCCCTACCACGCCTGAAGTAAGTGGCGATAGTATGCAAGATGAAGGATTATATCCTTTAAGAGAGCTTAAGGCAGCGACAGGGTATAGTAACCCAACCTATAAGTCGCCTGCATATCACAGCGACAAGTGTCCCGTAAAGACTCAAGGAACATATGTGATTCCTAAAGTCCCACGGGACAAGGAGAGAAGTGTTCAACCAGATATGTCTCTAGATATAGAGAGAGAAATAAAGAGATGGAAAGGAGAGAAAGATAAAGCTGACGAGGTAGCGCTCATACAGAATGAATGGATGGGTGGTCAGATATTGCTCAAACTTGATGGAAAGAGCATTGAGGAAGTAAAGCAAAAGGAAGATCAGCACGAGCAAGATAAGAAACACAGGAAACGAGAGAAACAACTGAAAGACGATGAGGCCAAAAGAAAGAGTGGACAGACAGGAACAGCTGTATCAAGATGAACAGTTGAGGAAGCAGGAAAGAGCAGAGGAGCAAAGGAAGTATGACAACAGGCAAAGAGCCGTTGATGAACGAGATAGGCTAGAAAAGAAAAGGGCAGAAGAATAGAAATTAAGAGCTAAAACAATGCACAGACATAGAGATGATGAAGTGCATAGAGCAAATAAGAGAAGAGAGATGAAAAGACAGGAATAGGAAAGGATAAGGGAGGAAGCAAGGAAACAAAGAGAGTTTGATGAGGAACTGGAACTCAAGAGAAGGCGAAGGGCACGTGACCTCGATCGCATAGAGAAAGAGTTCATGGAACCTAATACAGTAGTAGCATGGGAAGATAGAGGAATTCTTCCAGACCCATGAACCAATGCCAGGCCCTCTAGAGCAGATCTGGAGGACAATTTTCACAGAAGAAGCACTGGAGAAAATAATCGATACGGTTTATCATGAGATGAGGACCAAAAGTGAATAAAAAATGAAGGGAAAAACCGATCAATTTGAAGGTACACAGACGCAAGGTAAAGAGGGAGGTTTGTTCAGCCTCGAGCATAGTGCCTTGTCTTTGGACATGTTGACTCTAAATAGAGATGAGAAAGAGGAAACCCACACCAGTTGGGAACAGGATATGTCAGACAAAGCTAGAGAAATCTTCTGTGGGGAGGAGGGCGCTAGTGCATGTGATCTTGAGGGATGTTCTCCGACTGATAGAGAAGTGAGATGTCAGATTTGGACCCACCTAAACAGAGGACGCCAGAGCCTGTGGCGCGGCCAGATCGACCTAAATGGCAATCCCATAATGTCAGGGTGGACTTGCCACCTTATGTGAGAAGGTTAAGGTAATTACCAGGAAGACGATGTGGAAGCATTATGCCTGCTATGGACAGACAGACGATGGTGGATGAATGCGATTTTGGGGTCTCACAGTTCCCATTGTTAGAAAAAGGAGGGGTCAGACTGCACTTTATACTGTGGCCCCAAATGGATAGGGTTAATTTAAGGTGTAAAAACCCGAGTTTAATGTCGGGTGCTGGAAAATGGATCTATGAATTAGAGAAAATGACAGGAGGAAATACGCTGGCTATAGGGGATATTAAGGGTCTTCTAGCAGCTATACTTGGGGAAAGAGCAGGATACGCAGCTGTCACTAGTCAGAACACAGCTCATGATGGAGCACCATTTAATAATTGTAGAGTGGCAGTCAGGAAAGCGCTCCGAGTACAGTATCCGGATACGTCAGATATGGGAGCTATAATGGAACGTAGGATGCAGGAAGGGGAGGATCCGCTTATTTACATTCAGAATTTCCAAGAGCAGTGGAGTTTGGAAACGCGCGAGCCGTGGGGAAAATCTATACCTGTATTCTATCATATATTATGTCAAGGGTTACCAGACAAGGTACAGAGACAGCTCAAGAAGCTGGTGGGTATGGAGGCAAAACCATGACCAGAAATATAACTGACCATAGCGCATCATTGCCGATAGTTGCAAGAGAAAAATCAAAAGAAAGAAGATGGTA
The DNA here is from genome assembly GCF_040938575.1 of Ambystoma mexicanum. Lineage (NCBI taxonomy): Eukaryota > Metazoa > Chordata > Amphibia > Caudata > Ambystomatidae > Ambystoma > Ambystoma mexicanum. The sequence goes on along the minus strand of NC_090929.1, from coordinate 468,001,329 downwards.
AGAAGGTTGAAGAGGCTCAGTTAGTACAGAAAAAGATATCGAAGTATGCTATAGAAGGGGCAATGTTAACTAGTGGAGAAGGGTCAGGATCGCAGCAAGCAACAGGTATGTCACAGGTGAATAACCAACGGCAGTTTGATCAAGGTGGGAACGGATTCATATCACGAGGAAGGGGAAACTTCAGCAGAAGAGGAGGTTTTCAGAATAATCAAGGGAATTTCCAGAGTACCCAAGGTGGGTTTCAGCCTATGCAGAATGATAATCAAGGCATGCAGGGAGGGCAAATTAGGAGACTCCCTCCTGTATGTTGGACATGTGAAATGACAGGGCATATAGCACGAACATGTGGGAGTCAAGGGTATGTACAGAATGGGCAGTTCTCAAGAGAGGGGACCACTTTTCCACCTGCATATAGCTCACAAAATAGGGATGGGTTTGCCCAAGATCAAACAGTGTATCAAGCACAAGTGCAGAGAATACAACAGGCTTTGCAACCACAGCAAGCACCGTTGAATCCGCCACAAGGGCAGTCACAGCATGCACCCATGCAAATACAACAGAGCGCAAATACAGGACAATTATTGACTCCAAGGATAGGGGGTGTTGCTATCGAGGGTGGGAATCCTTTCACAGGCACATGAATAAGTATGTACCCACAATAGGACAGCTCACTTGGTGACTTGATGTGTTCAGTACTATCAGTAATGCCAAATCCTAAAGAGGAACCGAGGGTTGACGTCATGAAAGGAGACAGATCCTTTTCTTTTTTAGTAGACACGGGTGCAAATCGCTCATGTATACGAGAGGGGACATTTTTATTGTCAGGTAATGCCATGAAAGTTTAAGGTTTCACAGGAGCTACAAGTAGAGTTCCTTTTACTGAACAATTGCCAGTCTCAATAGGAGAATGCAATATGTCTATTCCATTGTTGTATTCAAAACAGACGCCAGTTAATGTACCGGGGCGAGATTTGATGACGAAGTTGAATATGACGATTTCATTTACTGATAAAGGGATAGTGTGTTCGACGCCAGTAATACATTTTTAAATGTGAGCGAATTCATTATGGCATTTACAGGACAAACAGCCATACGGGGGGGTACCGTTAGAACCAGAAGTATTTCATTATGTGATATGTATTTTGTTAACATGGTTGCCTGATTTAGTAGGTAAGACTATGAGAATACCTGATGAATGTCTCTTTAGATCTGAGATTCCCATGGACAAAGAGGGGGGACGCATTGTTCCCTTAGAGTTACAAGCAGCTGTAGTACGAGGGGTTTTGGCTATGCTCATAGGTTTTGATGATAAAGACAGATAATGGAGCACAGTAATTTCCATTGGAGAGGGTTACAGATTAACTGATGTCACTGATGAGGATATATTTAAAGACAACCCATCTGATGACGAAGTAGTGTTTGAAGTGAGCATTACATATTGGGTTAGGGTAGAAAGACGCAAGGTCCCACAGAGAATGATGATAGTGAGACAGCGTCCTGCATTTTTTGATGAAGACATGGCGAGAGTACCAGTTTCATTATGGACCACAGGCCCGTATGACAAAGGCCTGTTAAAGGGGGTTGGAGAAGTTAAGATTAAACAGAAGCCAGGAGCAATTTTACCTCGAGCACGACAGTATCCGATGTCTCGAGAGGCAGACAAGGGTATTTTTAAGAGACATCTGCCATGATGGATCAAGGCATTTTAGTGATGTCAGAGTCACCATGCAATACTGCAGTGTATTCTATCAAGAAATCAAAGGGGAGGGGGGTTGTGGCATTTAATTCAGGACATGCGCCCGATTGACCAGATTGTAGAGGCTGAGTTTCCTCTAGTTCCTAATGTAGCAACGATTTTATGTAGTATCCCTGCTGAGGCGCGATATTTTACTGTGATTGACTTGAAAAATGCATTTTTCTCAATCCTGTTGCATAAAGATTCTCAAGATCTGACGTCATTTACGTTCAGACAGACTAAGTTAAAAAGCACAAGATTGCCCCAAGGGTATTGTGAGCCTCCATCGATTTTCAATAGAGTCCTGCAGATGGACTTAAGCAATATTGATTTGCCAAGTGTTGTATTGCAATATGTAGATGATACTTTGCTCTGCAGCATGTCAGAGGAAGAGTGCAGGTGAGATTCAGTTCAGCTAATGATTGTTCTAGCCAAGAAAGGATATAAGGTGGACAAAGAGAAATTGCAGTATTGTCAAGAAAACGTGTCATACATAGGCCTGTTAATTTTGCATGAAGAAAAGAAAGCTACACCTGAAAAGGCTGAGGCAATTTTGAAAACAGCAAAACCGCACACGATAAAGCACATGCAGCAATTTTTGGACTATGTAATTATGTTAGAGCATGGATATTTGATTATAGTTCATATACAAGGCCATTGTTGCAGGCCCTGAAAGGGCTCATGCGAGTCAGGAAAAGATACTATGGACTGAGCAAATAGAGGAAGGGTTTGATGAGTTAAAAAAAGGCAATTTGTACAGCTCCAGTTTTAGGGATTCCTAATAATTTTGAGGAATTCTTCTTATTTGAACAGTCATGATGGCAGTACTCACGCAGAGAACTACATTAGGGTATAAGCCTTTAGCATATTACAGTGGGATTTTAGAACCAGTACTGAGGGGTCACTTCGCGTGCAAACAATCTTTGGCAGCCACTGCGTTCGCCATTGAGAAATCTGCCAGCATTGTAATGGGGTGTTCTATGATGTTGTTTGTTGAGCAGGCATTATTTGCTGTTTTGGAAAAACCTAAAGGTACACTGACGTCTCAAAGAGCTTCGGTTTATGAGATGGTTATATAGAATCCAGCGATTAAGTTAGATGTAAAACGGTGAACCCTGCCACGTTTGTAGCTGAATTACTGGCAGAGTTCTATGATGAGATCCCAAGAGTGAAAGAAAATGCTTTAGACGAGGAGAGATTCTCTTTATTGATGGTTCTTAACAAATTGATCAAACTGATGGGCAAAGATATTCAGGTGCCACTGTGATTAAGCACACGGCTCACAGAGAATTAGAAGTAATGACAAGTGCACGACTACCATCCCACTTTTCAGCACAAGCTGAAGAATAAGTGTCGCTGATTGTTGCGCTCGAGAACAACACAGACCAGGGAGTGACCGTATATAGTGACTCCGCCTTTGTGACGTCGACAGTGCACGCAGGACTAACACGTTGGAAAAGGAGGGGCTACCGCTGTGTGGACGGCACTCCAGTGCAACACGCTGCTCTATTGGACAGACTTATTAAGGCATTACAACTCCCAGTAGCCATCGCGATAGTTAAGTGTGCAGCACACACTAAGAGAGCAGTCTTTATTTTACACAGAAACCAAGCCGCAGACGAAGAAGCAAAAAGAGTTGCATATTCAGCAGACATTATGAGCTTTGATACGCCTGATGTGAATGAAAAAATGCTGGTGCTGATGATTATAAATGAAAGTTTTCATAATTTATCAAAGCCACAACTAATGGAAGCTCAGGGTGGAGCATCACAGGATGAGAAAGATCTATGGACATGAAGGGGGTGTTCTTATCCCCCTCCGAAGCATTGCAGCGACAGGAAAGCACTGGTAAACAGGTGATGCCTGTAGCCTTATTAAGGGAGTCGTTAGGACAGCTGCACTACCCTGCGCATGTAACTAGGGAAAGCCTTGCAGCAACTATTGCGCAGGAGTGGTTTGTAACAAATTTGTTAGAACATGTTGCATTTTGTGTAGTAAATTGCATTGTATGTCAAACGTTTACTGCTGACCACACGCTGCGAAGAGGGCCTGTTGTGCCTGGGAGGACTGCTGGTGGTAAATGGAAGCTTCGTTATTCTGACCATCAAGGTTCTACGTGCTTCATTCTACAGACTTTGTAAACTGAGTTACATTTCACGAGACACCGTCTTAAGCCACGTCCCCTTGTGGGAGTCTCCATCAGGCGCACGCACATGGAGTTTGGCAGAGTGCTTGTTGTGCCTGGGAGGACTGCTGGCGGTAAATGGAAGCTTTGTTATTCTGATCGTCAACGTTCTACACGCTTTATTCTACAGACTTTGTGTACTGGTATTAAGGTTATATTTACAGAGAGGACCTTTTAAACTGCTGTAAAAAGAATATTTATACTCATTCCAACTTTGTTGTTATCTCTTTAGAGTTACATTTCACTAGACACTGTCTTAAGCCACGCCCCCTTGTGGGAGTCTCCTATTTAACCATCAGGCTGCACGCGCGCACACCGAGTGCGACAGAGTGCCTGTTGGCCTGGGGCATGGGCACAGGCACTCTGTCGCTTTATTCTGTATTCCATTTGTATTGCTACTCGATTACCTTCGCGTGAGCTGTTGCAAGTTATTTTGAAGATAATCTTTTTTGTTGTATACTGAAGCTTCAGCAAATTGCATAGTGTAGACAGTTTAATCAAACCAATCATGAGGAAAAATATGTTGCTTCTAGAAAAGGATGTTTTGTTTGATGCTGTTGCTCCTATTAACACGCAGAGGGCAAGTCTTGCTAGAGCAGCTGCATTGCCGCTACTGTGGTCACCGGAAACTGAGCAAGAGATGCTTGAATGCGCACAATTATGCTCAAATGAGCTTAAAAATAAAACAGTACCATTGGAAATTTTGTGGGGAATGCATTAGATCCAGAAACGTGCGACGTTGATGGTAATATGTTGACAGGCCATAGCGCAAACAGATCTTTTCTGGATACGCCCGAAATATTCCAAAACGGGGAGATAACATTGTTAAGTCTATCCACTCACAAAGATGATGTGGAAGGGAAACTCAATTGCTCTGCTATAAGTGGTAATACCAATGTTGTATCCCCATGGAAGGGTTTGACTGAGTTGATTTCTGTAATGGGCGTACACAGAGAACAAATTACACTAGAATTACAAAATCAAGCAGCCGTGATTAATGAGGTCTTGAGGGCAGTTGGTATGCTTCCTGACAAGTTAAGCAACTGAACTCCAGGTAAAAGAAGTAGCTGAGAGTGCGCGCAAGACATGGGTGCCACAAACGAGGATGATGATACTGCTGAAGTAATGGATTTGGACCCTCCTCCCACTGACCCCTCTGATGTTTCAAAATTCAAAGCAAAAATCTCTCTTAAAAGAAAAAAAGGAAAAAATCCTCAGGCACAGAGAACCCTGAATAAATCGTCACGCAAGTTCCTTAGAAACAATGGACTACGAAATATGATAGAGGAGGAATGTGAGGCGGAGGATTCATCGAAGTCACATATCTTGGTAGCACCAAGGGAAACAGAACTACAAGGTTGTGTCCCTTGTAGATCAAAGTCTGAGAGACTCAGGATTAATCAGGCGACACAAAGCGATTATATCAAGAGGGAGAAAATAGTTTATCTGATGCCCTCAAAAATAAAAAAGGCTCCGGAAGGATTGATATGCAACTGAAATCAATTGAGTATGGAGTCAATTATATTTTTGCAATATTTAAGAATCCTGCAGCACCATCTAGAACAGTTACACCAGTGTCAGTAGGTACTACTTCTCTTAAGAAACCTACAACAGACACAACTTTTGGGAATAGAGATCAGAGCAATGGACACTATGGTGACCAAATGGAGTATCCCTCAGTAGCTTATGCTCCGCCTGAAAGAAATGCCATAGCCCACTCAACCAATGCGGGCATGGCACATCAAGTAATACCCTTAGAACCCAATCCATTTGTAAATAAGGACATGCAGCTATCAGGGGGGATTGGAATTTTAAAAGTGTAGGGGCGTATGTAAACACTCTGGAAAAAGTACCGAGAGTAGTAGAAAACACAAGACCAAAAAATGAGGGTTTGGATGAAGCAGCTGTGAGACAGCTAATAGAAAGTATGTTTAGGAATAAGAACTCAAGTGAAGGGGGCACCTTGCCCCAACCTTAAGGGAATTCCGAGGAAAACCCCTTTTGGGGTAACACAGTGGGACACAACTCCATAGAGGCAGTCCTAGTGGACAAAAAACTAGACTTTTCTAGTGAAGTGAGTATGCAAGACACTGAAAACCAGGAAGGAATCAAAATGTGGCACAGGAGTTTTGGGAAGATCTGAGATCTCCTGTATTTCCCGATTCCCAGAGTTTGATTATGAACTATTCATTCGAGGAAGGTGGGCCCTACTCCTTGAATAGATCTTACATCCTTTCATTATTTTCTGATATTCCGGAATTGTGTCTGATTTCATCAGTAGACATTACATTAATCGACTTTATTCATCAAGGTGGTGACAATGTTTGATTAATTATACCCTCACCTTTGGTTAGGTCTTTGCTGCTAAAGGAGGTAGGGTCCCTGCAGAAAAGAGGGTTTGATATTACTACTTTTCACCCTCCACCCTGTATCACTAAGTCCTTACGGAGGAGTACTAATTCCTCAGTTGGAGAGGGTCATACTCAAACCTCAATGTTGGAGTCCTGTACAAGTCAGAAATCAAAAGGTATAGGTGTTCAGGATTGGAGATGGCTGGCCATGTCATTACGAGACTCAATTTCCCAGCTGAAAACACTGGATCAACCCCTTTAGCTCACCAGGCAATCTGAGTTTACTCTCCTGGAATTCCAGAGGTAATGCTCCAATATTAAAGAACAAAATATTAATTGATGAGCTGTCTTGTTTTGATTTCATATTCCTGCAGCAGACTTGGGCCAGAGGGAACATGATATGGGACGGTTTTGAAGATCTCTGAGTTCAAGCAATGAGGGGTTTGCGTGGGCGTCCAAAGGGTGGCTTAATTCTAGGTTATAGACAGGGGAGACTGATACAGGAAGTGGCTAACTGGAAAATTTCTAACTCCATGTTGATTGCTACTTTTTGTTTGGATCGTCATTTGGGGTTCCTCCATCTGATAATAAATGTATATTGGAATCCCCTTGATTATACAGACAGACAGTTGAAAGCTGCCTTACTAACGCTAGGAGAACTAATAGATCAATGGCTTTATGAGAACCAAGGGGGTCAAATTGTATTAGCAGGAGATTATAATGCTGACTGCAATCAGGATACAATGGAAATTGAGGAATCGAGGGCTTATAGAGTGGAATGTGTTTCAAGGAATGGGAATAGAAAATTTCGAGGAGCACTATGGTTATCATTTGCAAACAGTTGAGTACTAGAGATGGTTGTTAACAATGTACCCACTTGGAATGCAAGAGGGTACTCATCTGGTATTGATTACATTTTTACATCTTGTCAATTGATCCAAAGTATCCAGAAATTTGAATTGAGACCATCCCTATGTAGTGATCATTCTATGCTTATTGTGAGTTTTGACTGTTAAGAGAGAAAGGAAAGTTTTTCTAATTTTTGTTAGGGTATAGAGATAAATGTAAGAGGTACTAGTGTCTAGTGGACTCAACAGAAAACCAAACACTTTATGAGAACCATGTTATATGACTATGATTCCACTGTGTTGGAAAAAAGAATATTACATTATTCAGTAGTAAACTTTCCTGGTTACGTGATCAAAAATTTGAATAATATGAAGAATCAGCAGATTATAAGGCCAAACAATAAACATAAACATAAGCATGTCTTGGATCTGTTAATGCACAAACAGAAAGTACAAATGCGTAACAAAAATAAGAATAATATGCAAACAGGGGGGGCTCTGACAATTCATGCTAAGGTAAAACACGCAAGACAGCAATATAAAATTTGGGTAATACATTATAGGGAGAAGTTATACCAGAAAGATTTTATTTATTTATTTCTAAAGTGCTGAAAACCTGCGGGCATCAGGGCGCTGACATCAACACAAGAAAAACAAAATAACTGGACAAAGCCCAAGCCCTGATGTTTATTTAAATGTCAGTGGAATTTTCAATTTAGCAGAAAAGGTAAGTCTTTAAGGTTTTTCGGAAGCATTTCCAATCAGTGATCCCTCTAATGGACGATGGTAGGGAATTCCCAAAAACTGGGGCTCTGGCACGAAATGATCTAACTAGGCCTCTGGTTCCCTTTGTTCTAATTCCTTGTAGCAGATTTAGGTCTGAGGATAGCAGGTCACTAACCGGACTCTAAGGTACAATCATGTTTTTAGGTACTGAGGGGCTTTTCCGTAGATAGAACGGTGAATTAGTGAGCCCATTTTGAAATTGATACGTTCCTGTACTGGTAGCCAATGAATATCTCTCCTGGTATTGGAGATATGGGACCTCCTGGCAATATTCATAGCGATGCGGATGGCATCGTTTTGGATTATACTTGGCATGACTGTATGTTAGACATTGTTGAACCGCAAAGTAGGCTGTTGCAATAGTCTAATCTCGCTAGTTCCGTGGTCCGAGCAATAGTTACTGCATTCTTGTTGTTAATAAATGGGTGTATGGTACGCAAAAGTGCCATACACCATCTCAGATGGTAATTACATGTTTTGCAGGGGTTTTGAACATGTAGGTCAGAATTTAAAGAAGCCTCCAGAATAACCCCTAGTTTTTTCACTTTCTCTTGCGTTTTGATCATATTGCCTTGCACCATAAAATGAGAATAAGCCAGATCTAATTTGGCCCTAGCCTGTAATGACTCAAAGATGAGAATCTCAGTTTTATTGCTGTTAAGGCAAAGCCAATTAGATGACATCCAGTGTGCAAAAGCCCTGAAGATGTTTTCCAGAGTTAGCGAGTCTTGCTGATAGTTGCCACTTAGCTTGATGACCAATTGTGTATCATCGGCATAGTTCGTAAAAAAGACTCCTAGCTTCTCTAGCAGTAAACACAAGGTACGCATGTACAGGTTAAAAAGAAGGGGCTATGGGGGGCGCTGTTGAGCGTCCCAAGATGGCTGCTTAGCTCGAGTGCTCCGTGTTGCACCGACAGAAAATTATAAATCACAGTGATTTCCCAGAGCTCCTAACCCTGAGAAGCGGACCCCATGAGTGCGAAGGTATGAGGAAGCTGCACTCTCAATTTCGTAAGGATTGCCTGCTCCACGACGAGATGCGAGGGATCTGTGTGGAGTGAGGATCCGGGGAGACGGTCACCGCCATACTTGGGCTACACGCTGCATAGTGAACAAACCCGCACGAACATCCTGCTTCCCGGACCTTGGAGCCAGCTCGCCCTAGTGGCGAACGTCCTGTAGCGGCACCTTGAGATCCTGCCTGAGCCGCGTAGGATTCAGCAGTCAACCCGACTGGGAGAGGGGCGACCACCACCAGCCCCTACGCTGTGCACAATTGGTTTAAGACCCCGGCCTGTGCCGGCTGGGGGCCGCGCCTCGGCGTGGGCATCCTTCTGCTCTCCGGCCGCTGCGACTGGCGTGCTCTGCCACCATCTGTGCTCCCTCCTGCTCTGAGGATCTGCCGGGGGGCTGCAAGATCATCCGGCTGACTGAGCGGAACGTGCGGCTGATGTGCCCCTAGCCAACCCTGCTCAAGGTTGGAGCGCGGCAACTGACGGCTTGGCCAGGGACGACTCCATTAGCTGGGTGCCACTCCTCTCCAACTTCACGGGCACCAGGGGTGCGTGCTGTGCTTCCCCCATGTGGGCATCCCTCTGGCCGCCGACTGAGCTGCTCCATTCAGATGCGGGGATACAACCCTTGAGGCGGCAGAATACTCCACGCTGTCTCCCTGAGGTATGCTCCAGAGACACTGGAAAGGAGCACAACACCACGGCGCAATCACAAGTAAGTGCAGGAGCTGCGGCTAGGGTGCAGGGCCTCCTGATCTCATTGGGGATTGGCGCGTCGAACTACCCAGGGTGTCAGCCTGGCCCGACCATTCCAGAGCTAGCGAGACTGCGCCTCGCCCCTGTGTGGGGGTATGCCACATAGACTGCCATATATCTGCTGATCCAGCTCGGGAACTCCATCCACTGCATGGTCGTGCTTGGTGTCTTTACAAGCCGCCGCCCTGCGCCTGGGACCCAGACCTAAGTTCCAACTGCTCCATAGCCCCAGCTGTACACTGGGACCATTTGCTGGGGACCCTGCTACCAGGAGGCCAGCTGTGCATTTTAGATTGCCAGGCTCCTTGGTGAATCGCTCCAATACTGCCACATCTAAATAGGCTCCAAGAGCTTGTGGGTGCACTGCCCAGCAAGTGACCTAACCTAACCCAGCGGAGCTAGTACCTCTCTGTTTCGAGGAGGGCGCATGACCCAACCTGGGTGTGCTAACCTGCAGCCTTACCAATCACTTTCATCGATCTTGAAAGGTCTGGACTGGTGGCTGGTCTACCGTTGGAGGGTCGACACAAAAGCAGATACCTCACCCACGGCCACTGACTCCTGGCCCACTAAATCCGACGGTGGACACAGCAGAGGAGCTGCCTCCTTTTAGATCTTCTCTGGCCACGTCTGCTTGCGGACAGGTGGGCGGCCGTAGATCTGAGCAAATATTCTCTGGGAAATCTAGGCAAGCCCCACTACACTGACCACCTTGACTGCACCCTCTGGATCTGGGCTGGGCCGGCCACCGTCGCACACACGTCGATGTGGCCCACATTTCCTGATTATCTCGTAGTCAACTTTCATCTAATCGGACGATGTCTAACAACCTCTGCCTAACCATGAATGGGCGATGGCGCACATAGATGCCCCAACCGTCGACCTAACCAGTGTGATGGAATCCTTGGCTAAAAACTTTGCATCCTTCCACAAAAAACTTGACGACATAAAATGAAAATATTTTATCGCTGCGGTCCAAACTGGACAAACACGCCAGTAGAATCACTGAGGCTAAGACAAGGATTAGCGCCAATGAGGACGGTCTACAAGCGCTACACAACAATGTTGCCACCCTGTCCAGGGACATGAAGCTCGTCAAAGCAAAATGCAATGGCTAGGAATCCAGGTCACGCAGAAGTAACATTCCCATTATCGGGGTCCAGGAGAATGCACTGAAAGGGCGGATGGAACTGGCAACTGAAAATTTGCTCAAGGATCTGTTGGATAACCCTGAACTATCACCCTTCTTTGCTGTCGAACGGGCCCACCGTGCGCTGGCCGCGCACCCCAAATCGGGTGACTTTCCAAGGCCCATAATAGCGAAGATACTGAGCTACCAAGACAGAGACCACATACTCCGCCTGGCACGAGAAAAAGGGGAACTCCACTTACACTCACATACCATCAGAATATTCCCGGACTTCTCAACCGGAGAGCAGCAGGAGAGACGCCAGTTCACTGGAGTGAAGAAAATGCTAAGAGAAAGAAATGTTCCCTATGCAATTCTATTCCCTGTACACTTCAAGTTCACCGTTAAAAATAAACTCTACTTCTTTACTATCCCTGATTAAGCAGTTAAATTTATCAAAGCGCAAATCCCGCTGAACAATCCTGCAGACGATTTGATGGAAAATGACTGAACAGGAATGAGATCACTGAATACGTGTAATCCCAGATACAGGGAGCTATTCTTTTTTTTTTTCAGTCCATGTGTTCCGTGTACCCCGGGCAATTGGGACTTGCCCAGTAGTTAGCAAGTTGCATGTTATGAAGTATGAGCTGCTGTTATTGAGATGCCCTAAGGCTAGCCACCGAATGTATGTGTTTCTATAGATATAAGGGACACGATACTGCTTGCTTACTTGTAGTACCCTGAAATTAACCGCCATTTTGTTGGAGTGAGAGTTCACATCAGCATTTCAACCTTAGGGACTGCTACCCAGTATGTAAGATCTCATTGTACAACAAGGGAAATCGAAGCTGCCACAATGTACAATAAGTAGTGGATTCAGTACACCCCCTTATGAGTCTGTAACGTGGCAGCGGCGCACCCCACTGCGGCTGCAATGGTTTTTCTGGAAGTTGTTCCATGCACGGGCCCCTGTTGGGCCCGAGATACTGATGGGCCAAGTTGGGGGTGGCCCGCCAGCACAAGGGAAGGGAGGCGAACTAGACACACTGCCAGTTGGGGAAGGGCAGTGAGGGTGGGGGGTGGAAGGGTTTGGGAATGTTATGCAAAAAATGGCGAAGGCAATGCAGAGCTACACATGGCGGGCGGACAACATGCTCTTACCCCGTGCAGATTCCTTCACACACAATGGGCCTCATTACGAGGTGTACGGTAAGGGATTACCGGCACCGGTAAGAGCACCGGAGCCGGTAATCCCTTACCGCCCTGTTACGAGTTCCCTTTGCGGGTTCTTCCTTAACGCCTGGTTTTACCAGGCATTAAGGATGGGACCCGCAAAGGGATACCGGGGTCAATAACGCTACCGCAATTTGCGGTACCGTTTTTGCCACCTTCCCATTGAGCCCTATGGGGGCTCAAATTGGAATGGGGAATGACTCTGGTGAATGGGGAATTACTGGTCCCGCCGACCTCGCAATGGACCGGTAATTGTTCCATCCACCAGACCGGAGTCGGACCGATTTTGGAGGCAGCCATGGCGCCAATAGCGCCATGGCTATCTCCAACCTCGTAATGAGGCCCAATGTGTTGCTGGTCGGGAGGTCCTTTACGGCACAGACATGGTTAATCAAACAAAGTCACTGAAAGCTTGTGAGATAGATTCCCACACTGAGGATAACGGAACTGTAGTGTATACCCAGGGGCACAGAGTGGTAATATCCTCACGGTTGGGGACCCATAAATCTGGGTGGGGGGACCTGATGCAAATAACAACATGGATGTACGAATAATGTCCTGGAATATCCAGGGGATGGGCAACTACACTAAGGCCTGAAGAATCACAGCATATGCCCTGAGGCATGGCGTTAAGATACTGTTACTACAGGAAACCCATGCCCAGAGCCTCCCTGCATCAAGACTAGCACCTTCCTGGGGTCCCAACAGGTTCTATACCACGTACTCCACGCAGTCCTGGGGTGTATTAACTCTTATGCATAAGTCGGTTAAGCTCACGCTGAAGAGGAGCTACATAGACCCCAATGGGCGGTATGTCATCTTACATTGTGTTATAATGGGCGCAGAATACCTACTGGTGAACACATATGGCCCAAATGTGGATACCCCTGACTTCTTCGATACTGTGTCCTCACTACTGTTGGGATTCATCAGCGTCCCAATAATATGGGGGCCGCGGGGACATGAATTTGATACTGAACAACGATCTGGACAGGAAAGGGACAGCTCCTAGGGCTCTATCCCGAGCTGCTAGGAAACTACAATCGCATCTTCTATCGCTCGGCCTGCAGGACGTGTGGAGAATTCTCCACCCCCGGGACCGCGAGTACACTTACTACTCCTCAATACGCGACAGCTCATCAAGGATAGACCTTTTCCTGGTAAAAGTGGAGATGGTGGGCAGGGTTGTAGACTCTCAAATACTCACCCGTACACTGTCCGATCATGCTCCAGTGACGATACATGTCGAACTGGGTTCCGCTCCACCCTCCCGCTCTACCTGGTGCTTTAAGTCGGAAGCACTGCTAGACATAGGCCCTCATTACGACCCTGGCGTTAACCAATGGCACTATTAACGCCATGGTTAACAACGGTAATTTACCAGATCCGCCATGGTGACATGGGGAATTACCGCCCCATTCCAAGGTTGGCGGGGCAGTAATTCCCCATTTACCCTTCCCCATTCCCATTTTTGCCCCATAGGGCTCAATGGGAATGGGGATGGCGGTCATTACGGTACCGCAAAATGCGGTACTGTAATCACCTTCAAGGTCCCTTTCCGGGTCCCTACCTTACGGCTGGTACAGACCAGCCATTAAGGTTGGGACCCACAAAGGGATCTCGTAATCAGGCATTAAGGGATTACCGGTACCGGTATCCTTACAGGTACCGGTAATCCCTTAACGCCAGGGTCGTAATGAGGGCCATAGTCTTTAAGGCGGAGATCCTTTCAGATATATCCATCTCCCGTGAGGCCGGGGTGCTAAAAAACAAAAGGAGGGATCTACACCGATCTGAAGTAAAACTCAAAGATCTGGAACATGAGTGCGCGACGGCAGCCAGCCCCCTTAAATTAGCGCAAATTAGGAATGAACTTGAGGCGTTCGAATTACATGCCCTAAGAGAGGTACGCTACCTCTCACACCCCTGTATGGTGATGAAATACAGGGAAGGAGATAGATCTGCGAGGATGCTGGCTAGGTTGATTAGGGCGGAGGGTGGTAGGGCCCAAATTGACTGCGTTAGGGATGCACATGGCACCCAGCAGTGATCAGACCAGCAGATATTAGAAAGGTTGTCCACTTTCATTGCCGACCTATACACACCACCTCATGAACGTAGCATACGGGACATCCAAGAACTCCTGGACCAAATCCCCATGACATATATATCGCGATCTACTAGGGACCAACTTGAAACGCCAATCACACTTGATGAAATTGTCACTGCCATAACCGACCTCCCGAAGTGTAAGGCCCCTGGGCCAAACAGTCTCACCTCTGAATTCTATCAGGAGCATGTGGCGCTGCTGGCACCAAGGCTGCTGGATGTCTGGTCCGAATCTCTTCGCAAGTCCATTCTCCCCCCATCGCTGCGGGAGGCGATCATAACCGTCCTGCTCAAGCCTGGCAAACCCAGCGATGAATGTGGGTCATATAGGCTACTGTCACTTATGAATATCGACACCAAATTATTTGCCAAGACGATCGCGAATAGGTTCCCTCCAATCATGCCGCATCTAGTACACTAGGACCAGAGCGGTTTTGTGCACGGTCGATCGACAGCGAATTTTTAATGTCATGTCTAGGATAGATCAGGGGGCCTCTGCCATCGCGGTCACGCTAGATGCACAAAAGACATTCAACATGGTGTCATGGCAATACATGTGGCAGGTCCTGGAGAAAATGGGAGTAGGCCCTTCTATGATACAATATATTAAATTAGTGTACACATGCCCCACGGCTAGAGTACTGGCCAACTCCATGTTGTCGACACCCATTGCATTACTCAGAGGCACCCGGCAGGGCTGCCCATTCTCCCCCATCCTATTTGCGTTGGTCATTGAGCCGATGGCAGACTACATAAGGGCGAGGCACTCCTGGAAGGGTATACTCCTAATTGAGAACCCAGTAATAATATCATTATTCTCAGATGACATGTTGTTATACGTTAGAAACCCGACCTCTCACCTGAATACTATCCTTCGAGACATAACAAAAATCAGGTTTTACTATAAACTACTCTAAATCTGAGATATTCCCGCTCACCACCTCGAATCAGCAACCACTCTGCGAATACCCTCTCTGCTGGTCCCCAACTTGTATAAAATACCTAGGAGTTCAGGTAACACTATCCAGGCCATCCCTGCTTGCTGGTAATTACACTGTGACCGCACGACACTTAGAGTCAAAGCTGTTGAGATGGCGGTCCTTGCCCCGGTCTTTGGCCGGGAGACTATCCCTGATCAAAATGATATTGGTCCCCAAACTTCTGTACATCTTCACTAATGTCCCGATATGGCCTGGGAAAGAAATACTTTGTCAACGTACACAAAAGATGTGCACAATTCCTATGGCACGCGGGTGCGGTCCGTAAAAAGTGGGAACACATGACCTTACCCTATGATAGCGGGGCCTCACTGCCCCCGATTTAACCTTATACTGGTACGTGGCTCAAGCTCAACATGCTACGTACTGGTACAAACACCCAATAGCCCTGCCCCATGTCAAACTGGAGAAACTGGCGACACCTGGACTACACCCCATGGCCCTAGTCCTCTATTGCAACTATGAAACTGAGGAAGTATCTGACCCTGTTGCATCTACATTACTGGTGTGTCATCGTCTTATCAACATGTCGGCAGATCCACACCCCTACTACAGGTGGCTCCCCATTTGGGAGTTCCCGGGGCTGGAACCCACACACGATAAACTTCTCTCCCACCGATGGCAGGGGTTGGGATTCCATGCTTTAGCAGATCTATTCCCAGAGGGTACATTTATCACTCCACAGACGTGGCGACCTGGTCACTCCGGATCGGCATTAGAGATGTTGCAATACTACAGGCTGCGTGCGACGGTCAGGACCATGTGGTCCTCATACCCAGACAAGCCCCCAGAAACCCCCGAACTGCAATATGTTGCCAACTCTAGGAATAGTCGAGGGATAGTCTCCTCCATATACAAAATGCTGTTGACAAAATCTCCGGACCAACCCGCGCAAGCCCGCAGTGAATGGGCTGGTGAGCTCGGTCTTGAGATATCAGATGGGTTGTGGAAGAGGATGTGCTCACATACTTGCAGAGTCTCTCTTAATTTTAAATTCCGATGTATGCAGTATAAGCTTTTGAACAGAGTGTATTACACCCCGCACAAACTAAACAAGTTCGCCAAAGCCCTGGCACACACCTGCTCTAGATGTCATCTTGAACAAGCAGATAATTTACAAATGTTCTGGCCATGTTCCACACTCAATACATACTGGTCTGAAGTATTGGGGGCGCTTTCTGAGATTGTGGAAATTGAAGTGGACCCGGATCCGCTGGGTGTGATGTTTGGGATTTGGGACAATGATGATGTCATGAAAGTATCCAAGTTTTTAAATGTAAGCACCATGGTGGCCAAGAAGTGTATATTGCAGTTTTGGAAACGCTCATCAACACCTACATTTACGATGTGGTTAAGTGCACTGACTTGGACGCAAACCTGCGAAGAGGAGTACATTGCAATGCTCCCGGGGCACTCGCGCCCTAAGAATGTATGGTCTGCATTTTGTAGTTACCTCCACAAACGAGCCGAAGAGACACCTGATACCCCCACTTCTCCGTGCACGAATAACAGAACAGAGCCGTGATCTAGTAACTGTACCCCGTATTTGTAATACTATATGTACTGTACACTATGTCACTGCACTGGAACGTAATGTGCCTACTTGTTTTAAAGTGAATGCTTACTGTGTGTAACTGCTGCTAACCTTTGCTGCCTAAAAAAAATAAAATAATAAAAAAAAATAAAGAAGGGCCGATATTGATGCACCCTGCAGTACTCCATATTTATTTGAGAGGCTGGGGTAGATGCCGCATCCCATTGTACATTGGAGACTCGGTTTGACAAGAATGATTTTATCCAATTAACTGCCATCTCTGAACAGTTCCCTTGTTGTTGCAACTACTCTAATAATCCCTTGTGATCAACAAGATCGAATGCCACCGATAGATTCAACAGGATCAGCATCCCAGCTTTACCAGCATCAATAATGTCCAGCATTTGATTCTGGGAGATCAAGGAGGGCGGTCTTGGTACTGCATGTTGGACGAAAACCAGACTGTCTATTGTGTAGTTTATCATTGTTTTCTATAAACAACTGAAGTTGAGATGTGGAAACCTTGTCCAATATTTTTAAAAAAACGGACTGTGTGTAATTGGACGAAGGTTGCTTGGGTCTGTAAGATCCAGGTTCATTTTCTTTTGGGGATGGGAGTGATGTCACCTTCTTAATGTCTACTGGGACTTCTTGGTCTTGAAAAGAGGCATTAACAAACTGAGTTAAAAATGGTTCAAATAAGTATCTGTGCTGTAGGATAATTTTGGGTGGTAATATCTTTAATGAACAGGTGGTAGGGCTCATGACTGCTAATAGCATCTTCATTTCTGTTGATGAGATGTGTGAAAACGGGAAACCCAGGGAGTGAGGAGAAGAGGAAGAATCCTCAATTTCATTGGGCTCTTTAGCATTATTTGGGTACACCGTTGAATTATTACAACTCTGGGTTACTAGAATTGTATCCCTTGCCTTCGAGATGTTCTCTTCAAATGCTAGTGGAATTTGAACACTGTCTTTGTCTGTGACTATCATGGGAAGCCCTGCAGTTTTGGGTTTTTCTAAGGATTTTAAGATGCTAAATAATTCCCTCGAGGAAGTACATGCTTGCTCAATGCGGCTATTATAATAGTTGTTCTTGGTAACCACTATCAAATTTCTATAGGATTTGTCTATTTTTTCCATTCTTGGTGTGTGGTGTCCGAAGGGTGTTTATTCCAAGTCAGTTCTAAGCTCCTTTTTTTCTTTTTTAACTCATCCAGCTCAGTTGTGAACCAATTTTGGTGGTTAGGAGTTTCTCTAACCATTTATGTTCGAATGGGGGTGACCTTGTCAAGTATTGTTGTAAATGTATTCTTAAATACTGTCAACATGTCAGTTGGTGCTATTTTGGCCATGATTGTCTCGATTCCATTTGTGAAATCCACTGAGCTAATTTTCATAAAATAACGGCTTCTAACAGATTTCATATTGTTAGTCGATTTGGTACTTGGTGTGGGTAAATACATAGTGAAGCTAACCATAGAATGGTCAGACCACAAATACAAGGAAGGGTAATGATGTCTTTTGTTACAATGTTCTTAGTGACCACCCAATGCAGTATATGGAAGTTCTCATGTGTTGGTTCATTATAAAGTGGAAACCATTGTCTGTAAGTGCTGCTTCAAGAAGTGTTGCTTCATTGTCTTCTGCATTACCCTTCCATCGAATGAGGTCACCCAGGGACAGAGTGCAAGAGTTTGGGCTATTGTGGCCATTAAGTGTTCCCATAATTTCATCATTGAATTCGGGCATTTTACGAGGGGACGATAAATCAGTATTATATTGACACAATGACGGTACATTGGTGTCAATTTGAGATGTAAAATCTCGACGTCTGAACAACTGATAATAGCTGAGAAGAGGCCTAGAATGGATTTGGCTATTATGGCCACCCCTCGTCCCCTTCCTTCCTTACGATCTGCATTGTAGAAGGTATAACCAGGGGGGGAGGCATCTGATATGTTGGGGGTCGCTTGTGTCTTGTAACAGTGTTTCGGTTAAACAAAACAAGTCCACTTTACTGTGGACTATATAGTAGTGAATGTCACAAGAGTGTTTGACTAGAGATCGTGTATTAATGAGCGCAACATTGATGGTCGTAGAGTGTGACTCAATATTTGTGGAGGGCCCGTGCATGTCTGGGTAGTTTCATCTGGTGCTGAAATCGTTATGTAGTTCCTACTTTCAGGGATGGAAACTTGATTAAGAGTTTCTTTAGGATAATTACTTTCTGGCCTGACAGCTGTAATAGTAGGCTCCTTCATCACGGTATCAGGTAATATTTTCCCAAGCAAAAATATCGCCGAACATATGGTCGTCGGGAACAGCCATAGGCAATATTTTTGGTGGCGAAAATATTAGATGTGGAGGTTGCGGGGGTGTCCCCCGCAGGGTCCATGTGTTATTTTCGCTGCAAAAATATGGTGATATTTTTGCATCGCAATATTTTTGCGGCGAAAATATCACATGGAACCCTTCATTACAGTATTAACTCGTGTAAGGTCTATGCATATTTTATTCTTGTCTGGGTTAACCACTTGGCTGTCCAGATTCATTCTTTTTAGTCTATCAACAAGAGCTAAGTGATTAAGGCGTACTGTCTTTAGGGATAATGGTTCTTGTTTAATGAATCCCATATTTGACTTACTGTCAATGACGTTCGTAGTCCAAGGGCATCTAAAACGCTGAGTAACGCTGAGTCACGGCGAGGACCGGCAAAGACCGGCTTGGCTCCTGAAGTGCCGGCGCTGAAGCGCCTCACGTTTCGGGAAATAGAGTACAAACGGGCACCTGGGAACTGTAGTTCATCTTGGTATGAATTTCCCATACCAAGATGGCGCCCTGTGAATGTGGCAACCGGCGTGCATGTGTGCTGCTGCCATGGAAACCATAAACATAGTGGGTGTTCGAGCCTCGCGTCATGTAGACGGCTGGCTCGGGCTCGGCACTGTGTGAAGCTTAGTAAGTACCCTAGATACTTCGTTACACAACGGTTTATGATGCCCTTCGATCACGCTATGATACTTGCAGCCTGATGATTACACGTGACAATTATTTTGAAACAGCTCAGGTATTTCCATTTAGACCGCCAATCCGTTCACAGATAAGTGGTAACAATTGGTGATTATCACTGTGCACGATACAGTTTGTGTAAACACTAACACTATCTAAGTGATAGATGAGAAATACATCACTTATACTCCATCTCGTTTGGGAGACCCTACGGTCGTACATGATACTACACGTAACATCGTATGTAGCACTAATAGACCAGCCATATATTAGACTCCTTTTTAATGTTGGAGATGGCTTATCTCTACCTGCATTCTTCTTATTCCTACCAGTTTACACAGTGGGACCGCGACAGTTCTACATTCCCACTACCTGGCTCCTGGAGTAGTCAGCACTGCCGGGGAAGTCATGTATCCTCTCTTTTTTAGCACACATTCTCGTTATTTAGTAACGCAATTAAGTTTTGCCTCTATAGAGTGACGCTATCTATTTATTATACAGGTCGGATTCGTGAACAACTTCTGTCCTAGCAACATAAGGTCAGTATATTCTAATCCAACACCGGCACATATACCTAGAGATCCCTTCATATGGGAACAGTTGAACTAAAACAGTGTATTTCCTATCCTTTAGGCTAACCAAACGCTCCCAGCCCTGAAGATGGATTCTACTGCTTATGCCACAACATCCCATAAAGTGCGGGAATATCTTGCTTAAGCACAAGAGGCATTTAAGGCTTTCAGAGCCATGCGACCAGTGGAAAATACTCTTTTACCTAAGACGTGAAACTTCTTGTCATCTCTGTCAGGCGGAATTGTAGGGTAGGCAGCTGCTTTTGATGTAGCGGTAGCAGCCTGCACTCCCAAGCTCTCAGGTGTAGGGTAGGGTGCCTGGCAACAAAAAATACGGGTCAATTGAAGGTCTATATTTTCTGGCCAGATCCTTCCACACACTGGGCGAGGGATCTGGTTTTTGCCAGTTCTCAAAAACTCTATTCTTTAAGGCTGAATGAAAGGGTAAAAACAGGCTCCTGTGAGGAGGGGGTCCCTTGTTCAGGATGCTAGATCCTCCTGCACTCTGTCCTTGGCAGGACGACCCCCACCTCAAGTACTCACAGATATATACCACTAGAGTGAGCAGAAGGATCTGCTGTGGCAAACTCCACTGCAGGGGAAGTGTCAAGCCCACTAGCCTCCTTTAAGCATGATGCAAAATCTTCCAGTCTGGCTTCATCGGAAATAAGCTGATCTGGCACATTGTGATTTTATTTACTGGCTTTGTTCTCTTGGCTGTTTTTATTGTTGTTTTTACCAATTGAATCTTATTACTTGTAATTTCTCTTCATATTTGCGGTCCCTATTACATCTCTTGTTTTATGCTTGCAATTCTTGCTTATGTTTGATATTATGTTTGTTCGCTACAGCGCCCGTTTACCCATGGGCCTAAGGCGCTTTATAAATGTGTAAATAAATTAATTGGGGTGCAAGAAGCATAGCCAAAAGAAGATTCAGTCTAATCCTCTTCCTCTTTCTCAAATATAGGCCACAGGGACTTGAAAAAATGTTTGACAACGTCTTGAAAGCCACTGGCGGGTCAGAGGTAGATGACGTTGGCTTCGAAGTCGGAGGTGATGATGACAAAACATTAGTGGACGAGGGAGCCAGATGCTTCAACTTCTCTCGAGACGAAGACAGTGTAGACGGCTCTCGAGCAAGAGCCTCTGGCAAACGGCCTGGGCCCTTGGGCGTGCAAGGGGTAGCCTTTGATGACTCCCCGTCAGCCTTTTGAGGCGTGATGGGGTCGGAAGCTTTCTCTGGCTTCCGAGGGGCCGATAGGATTCGCCTTCAAAAACACCTCAATCATTCTGAGTCGAAACTCCTCCCACTGGAAGCACATCTGTGAGGAAATTTTACCTTCTTCCCATCGGGCAAGGATTCAGAAGATGAAGAGCGATGAAGTTTCCTTTGATTTTCATCGAGATGACGTTGACAAAGAGTGGCGAGAGTCGCTCCTAGAACGCGAGCGCTTTGAGTGTTTCAAGCGCTTCTTGGGACTTTGCTAAGAAACACCCCAAAGACTAATACCTTCGGACAACCTCCTTTTGAAAGGAGTTTATGTGGGGGATTTAGAAGCCGTCTGGTCTAATGTGAGTTTTACCCTCCTCTCTTTTAAGGCCTTGCTGGTCATGGATTTACACGACCTGCAATCATCAACCCTATTGCTATGTACCAAGAAACCAGAGGCAAATTCTTTCTGGATCTGTGATAGACATTTTCGAATCACAGCCTGCACACCTTTAAAAAACCTGTCTTCAGAGGTGAAATTCTCGAAAATTTGCAGAGGCGTTTGAAGCATGATGTGCATGTAGCAAAAAACAGTACTGAGGCAACGGCCGCAGTGCATTCTATTTATACCAGTGTCGACATCATGGCAGAGAGGGGAATGGAAGACGCAGATGTACCTTCAGTTGATGAAGAATGGCGCCCTCTGCTGTTGAAAACTTTCTGAAGCTGCACAAAGGATATCAGGTATATCAAAGATGAGGAATCAGTGGGAGGAAACAATCTATTACAACAGCAAGGCTAGGGGTGCTCTTTAAGATGCTTAGGTAGCTGCAGACAGACTTAAACCGTGGCTGCTGGCAGTTGACAGCTGGGTGTGGCTTAACTGACTGAAGTTAAATGGAAAGAACACAGAGCTACAAATGAGAAATGCGGCAAAGGTTTTTGGCCATCAGGAAAGTGTAACGGTCTGCAAACTGTTAGTGGTAAGGACTCTTGGAGTGAAGTTGGATTGCAAATCTCTACACTACTCCAGAGACTCTTTTTTTTTTCCTCTGCATAAACTCTGCAAAATCCTGCATTTCTTGATATTCCTGGATTTGCAAAAACACTAAATAATTTCATATCTTCACGTTAGGACCGTTGCAATGATCTGTATCTAAGACACGTCAGGGCCGTTGCAATGATCTGTATCTGGGACTCACAAAATCATCTGTTAACAGTGGCAAAGCCTCCAAAATGTGGCGACACGTCTTCTGTGGAGAGTTATGCCTTTTTGTTTGTCTTCAGCGCACTTTGGGGTGCACATCAAATGTAGTGCATTGTAATGAGAGGCAAATTAACAAAGGGGGTCCTTGAAGTCCCTCTGCCAGACATTAGTCCTGGTTACGAGAGACTTACTCAGAGTCTTTAGCTCACTATTTTTCACAGAGGAGAAATATCTCCCAGGACCCCCCCCTCGTTAATTTGCATATTTAAGTAACTTTGGGTCTCACCCTAAGTTACTAGGGGAATCCAGACGTGGACCCCTTGCTCACTATTCTTAGAGAGGCACAGCTCCACCCTACTGATGAGGTCTAACCAGACCGAAACAGGTGTCTGGGGTTGCTGTTGGTGCTCTTGTTCAGAGGAGAATTGCCTAGCATTATTGCTGGTCTTTCTGCGAGGCCAGAAAAATAACCTACGTGGAAATAGAAGAAGGTGTAGTGTCCAGTCTTCTGCAGGGGGTGCAGATAACGAGAGAAAAGAACCACTGTCCCCACAAGTAAGTCCCATTACCCATGGCTAAGAAAGGGGAAGCTGGCACCAGGAGTAAAGCCGAGTAAAGAGGGGAGCTGCAGCCCAGTATATGATCCAGTGCTAACAAACTTTCCAGAGTCAGGGAAACAAGGAGTAATGACCTGCATATGGAAGCCCCATTAAGTGGGCCAGTAGAAGAAAAGGGGGAGCTGCTGCCTCAGTGGAAGAGCCAAGGGAAATGGAAAAAGTGTGCAGTAATGAAAGAGTTCCAGAGTAAAGAAGCATTGCCAGAAGACAGAGGGCTATTAACACGATAGGGTTCTGCAGCTCAACGGACACCAGAGCATACGTCGTTTGTGCCGAACTGGGCTTTACTGTCAGTGTAGAAGCACCAGATGAGCAGCGTTATGTATCTATTATGGTTGGCCATTGGTAGCAATTTACCAGTGTTAGAGGAGCGGGCGCAGCTGGTCCACCAGATGTTTGGTTTTGTGCCCATGAGGAGAGTTATGACAGGAGCCTTGAGTTTGAGCTCTCTGCTGGCCATTGCGACGGTTGCTTCAGGAGAGCTCCGATGCGTGCTGTGAAAAGAAAGCGAATGGTGACGTCATGTTGCCGGTGTGGAGTATGGCGAAGATAGAATGCCTCCATTGTTCATGTTCCCCGTGGAGATTTGGATGGGACCTGCCGAGTGAGGGAGGTTGAGAGTAAAGCACCCAATCACTCTCTGGCACAACGTTAGTTAGAGACATGGAACGCAGAAATGCAAAAATGTAATGTACCACGTTTGCTAGCGAAGAAGGAAGTACAGCAGCCAGTCCGTTTAATGTTGCCACATGATTAAAGGACTACCAGGGACTGAAAAGGAATACCTTCAGGCTTTCGGTAACAGATAAAGGACATCATGGCATTGGATCGCTGTGCCATGTATGTGTCTCCTTCTAAAGGAAGCTGCAACTGAGGGTGAAAATTATATAAGCTGGTGTCCCAGATCGAACTGCTTGTGGCTGTTATGTTCCAGTGCACAAGAAAGTGATTGTGAAAGAAGTGGGACACTAGAATATGAGCAAGAGCAGGTTGCATGCGAGGTTGCACGCGGCGTATGGAGAAGGATTGAAGTGAAGGAGCAGCATAGTGGAACTACAAGTGCTAATGTTTGCACATCATTGGCACAGGGATTGGAGGTTGTTTGAGTGAGAGTAATATGCCGGAGGTGACACTAATGTACACTTGACATGGAAAAGCAGCTGTGACGAGTTGCAGAAAGGAGGACAAGCTATGATGATCGCATGACCTATATCCTTTTTAGTGTGTTGATGAGCTCCATTAAGTAGTTTCTGAAAGAAGTTAAAGAGAAGCAGTTAAATGTTTATGGGTTCGGTTTGAGTGTCATGTGTGCTTTAAATGCATAGAAAAGCATTAGGCTTTGCCCAGCAGGTTTTGGTTGTGGCGATTAGTTAGTAGTTTTTTGTTAGGAGTTTTTTTTTGCATTTCGGTTTTATGTTGCTATGGCAGCAACAAGGACTCTTAGATTTTAGGACACTGCCAACTGGTAAAAGCCACATAATAATAGTGCAAGTGGCAAGTGTGTCAGATGTGAAAGTGATGAAAGTGTGCTAGCTTAATCTTATTGAGGAATTGTAGGTAAGGTACAAAGGTGGTACATAGCTATGGACTTTTATGACACTGCCAAATAGTAAAAGTACAAAGCTGGTACACAGTTTTAGGACACTGCCAAATGTAATATGCCATTGTGTGAGTATGTCAAGAGTGGGTGGTGTTTGGGTGGAAGCATAAGTGAGCTAGCTTAACCCGATTGAGGAATTTAAGGAATAGAGCTGGTACACAGCTATGGACTTTTAACACATTCTGAAATATTTAAATGTCATTGGGTAAGTGTGTCAGGAGCGGTGTGCACCCATTGATTATGGTTTGAGTGAGGAATGTATGCTACAGTGTGGGACTTCCCCTGTGTGAGGGTTGGTTACTGGTTCGTGGCGACACCGCGCCAACACATATTGAGGGTATGGTATGGAGTGGGACCTTTCCTCCGGTGTGAGTTGTGGTCACTGGTACTTTTGGACAGTGAGTGTTCAATGGATGTGAGGCATGGAAGAGATGCAGTTGGGTGAAGAAGGGGTACGCCTTCCTATTCATGTAAGAGGGGGGTGGCTGGTGGGGGTGTAGGTGTGTGTGTGTGTGTGTGTGTGTGTGTGTCTGTGTGTGTGTGTCTCTCTCTCTCGTATGGGTAGATGGGGGGGTGTGAGTGGCTGATGTGGGGACACAGCCATAGTAGTCAGGGGGGATGCCCTCCGCCCTATCTCTGAGTTGCACCTCTCACTAAAAAGGTGCCCCGTGTGAGTGTTACCCGTATGTTTTCCTCTTGTGGATCTGTGTGTGTGAAGAAGGGAGATGTGTTGTGTTGTGCTTGGTGTGAATGCAGGTGTTTGCTAATACATGGGAGAATGTTGGTGTGTTTGAGAGAATGTTTAGGTGTGAGTGGAGGAATGCTTGTAGTGAAGGTCCCACAGAGAGTCAGTTGGAGAGCTCCTGCCTGGGTGATGGGAGCCAGTGGTTCAGACTGTGCCACCTTACAACAACCTAATGTAACAGGAACAAACCTAACTGATGGTACCTACTGATGTGTCCAAAGGATCTTTGATTATTACACCAAATAAAAAAATCCATGCCCCATTAAGGTATGGGCAGACTGGTAGTACTAATAGTACATATACATTTGGCATGGCATGATCTAGGTTCATTAAGAATTTAATCTTGAAATGCATCTGAGACAACTCCTTTATTAAAGAACAATATTCTATTAACTGTGTTTAATTGGGATGAGTGAGATGGCATGGGCTCTAAAGGCTGAAGAAGGCTTCTACAATGTGGCATGCATTATGCCATCCTGAGACTTGGAGAGCTTTTTTTTTTTATCACAGACTTCTGAATGAGGCATTGGACAGTTTTGTTGAATCTTTAGTGTGACGGTCAAGCAGAACATCCCATATTTCATTTATATTGCACTGTACCTTTCAGTGAGCACAACTATTCAAGGACTGTGCAAGAATTGTAGTCTATGAAAGAGGCTTGCATGGGGGGAGTTGGTTGTTGGGAGTTTCCTTTTGAAATTCAAATTGAGCATGGTAATTTCCAAGTATTTCAGCAAGTGAGGTGCCTAAATACGTCTCAGATAGACTGGGCATACCGTTTCATTTCATATGACGTTCTAGTTCCTTTATCATAGGTATGGGTAATTTAAAGGCTAATTCTTTGTCTAGAAGATATCCAGAATTGTTGACAGGGTAAGCCTCACCCCGAGCAATACCGCACCTGAGCAGGAAGTTGGTTTAGCAAGTACTTTCTTACCAAGGTTAGGGCGGCGATAATGTTTGACCTTGGAATGCTTTCTTCTGTTCATACCAGAGAATGCTTTGAAAAAAGGGAAGGGCTGTATTTACAGTCATTCCACATTTGTATCAAGTCGCACATTACAGGCTCAGATGCTTAGAATGTGTCATGACAGTGCGTTAGTGGCCATAAAAGAGCCACGTTTGTCAAAGAAGTCATTCTGGCCGAGAATTCTAGGGCAAAATGTTTGCAACCTCCTGCAGGTTTGCAGGTCTTTGTGCGCCCAGGCCAGGTATTTCAATCAATGAATATTAAGATCAGCGTGGATAGCGTAGAACCACTGCACAAAGCAGTTACAGATTATGATGTGGGATCACCTGAGAGATGAAGTCACGGTGGGTACATCGGCCATGCCAGACTGGGGAACTCTGAGTTCAAGAGAGATCCACCTGTCTCGTGATGTGACATCTGGCGGTGGTAAACTGGAATCCCAGTTCTCCCAATGGAGGCCTGACGGCCTAGATCTCCTAGTGATAGTCAGAAGAGAATCCATAGCAAAGTTAAAAAAACATACATAGGGATAAGGAACAAGCTAATTCCCCATTAACTGCCCAATTAGATCACTGGGTAGGCAGTGGCCATGGCACTTCTACCTCATCCCAACATAATGGGGAAAGGACCTCAAACAGTACAAAGTGTGCTCCTCTGGAGTTAAGGAGGGGGCACGTTTATTCAGATGTGAAAGAGGTGGGCAGAAGGGATCAGCCGCAATTAGGGCAATGAAACATCAGGGAGGAACAGGCCAGCTAATCTTGGCCTGCATTACCCCAAAACACCCTATTAGCCATGGTATAAAATGCAGCCCGTTTTCACTACCTGTGCAGGACGAGGACAGCATTCCTGATAGGCGATGTTGTAGAGGAAGAAGAAGAGCAGTAGAGAGAGGAAGAAGTATTAACAAAGGGATGAGAGATTGAAGCTGGTGACAGGGAAAGCGAGATTGGGAGGAAAAGGTTAAAAGAAGGAGGAGAGAGGGGGAATGGTTGGAGTTGGAAGAGGGAAGAGAACATTTGAAAAAGCATCAGAAAAGGCAAAGGAAATGGTCAGATTTGCAGGAAGAAGCACATATTTATGTAGAGGGGGACAGAGTCGCAAAAGTAAAGAACCACCATTGGCAGAGCCAACATGACTACAGTGCAGGAGTGAGGGTGACTAGGGGCCAGTGTTGAGAAAAGTGGGATGGGACTGAGGGGAAGTCCGATTGCAGAGGTCAGACTCATAGGACCTTCAGACGGGACCCAGAGAGCTACCTACGAGCAGAGCCAGGGTCTAGGAGCGTGTGAGCTCCAGAGTTCAACAGTGACCCAATGCCCAGAGGATATCTAGGCTAAAGCAGAGGAGTTCCATGCGTTTTTACCACTGCATGTTGTAAGACTTTTTTTTAACACCACCTGCAGCTCGTTTTAACCCTCAACCCACCCCCAACAATGTAAACTCAAAATCCTCTTTCCCGAATCATCTGTTTTTTCAAATTGTTGAATATTTGGTGAATTTCATTGTAATGAATATTCTGCACTGAATAGTAGGTGGTGTGAATATTTTGCAATGTAAACACTGGGTACTGTCAGAGGGCCTATTGAGAACTTATTGACAGCAGCTGGTAGCGGCCAATCACAGAATACTAGGTTGGCTGCTGAAGCAAGTCATCTGTTTTATATGCTCTTTATCAGTGATATGAGCAATGTTATAGTGGGTTTATAAATATAATTCTTCTCCCGAAATGCGAAAGAAGAATAAGCCAGTGATACAAGAAAGCCAGTGAGAGGTTCATACTAGCGCAGCAGTGAGAAGCCAATTGGGGAGGATGTTCTATCCAGGCTAGGTGTTGCCTACCTAAATTGTCCCATACAGGGGAAGCCAGGACAAGGACGCCAATAGATAGGAGGGAGAACTACACAACTAACCATTCCACGAATTGTCGAAGGTGGAAAAACCAAGACAACAAAGTCATGGAGCAGAAGAGAGAACCGGGCACCCGGCAATGCCAGCCACCAAAGGACACAAGGGGTAAACCAACAACCAGAGACCAGCTACCATGCCAAGAAGTGACGCAGGTAAAACAGACTAAGCTATGACCGGGGCGTTAGAGGACCAGAAACTGTGATCTGCTGCTTCGGTCTTGTAAACAGAAGCATGCCGGGCCTGTGATCTCAGTGTGGAATGTTGTTTTAGAATGCTGGTGAGAGAGCTGAGTGAGTGTTGTATTGGTGATAGTTGGATCTGGATGTTGGACGGATGTTGATGGGCCAATGCTAGTCTCCCTACAGACTTACATATGTACTTACCTTCATGTTACTGGCAAACCAGTGGACAACGAAGCATAAATTTACATTGACTCTGTAACCTACCAGACCATGGTTACTTCACCAGACACCACTACATGAAAGGAGGACACTGGGACCCCACAAACCCGAGGGCAAGGAGCAGATTACGTTAAGACATTTGAATCTTCCTTTCTAGAACAGGGCATTGACTTTT
Organism: Ambystoma mexicanum; assembly: GCF_040938575.1. Classification (NCBI taxonomy): domain Eukaryota; kingdom Metazoa; phylum Chordata; class Amphibia; order Caudata; family Ambystomatidae; genus Ambystoma; species Ambystoma mexicanum. The sequence continues at coordinate 467,972,225 of NC_090929.1, read as the reverse complement.
GGACTCATGACCATAGGTCATTCAAGAGAAGAGGATACACTGTTTGGTTTAAGCCACCCAGATATTGCTTTGATTGTAGAAAGCTCCCTTCTTCTTTTGTAAAAGGACACTGCAGTTCCCCAAGGAATTCTCCCAACCCCCTCCTTGTAATCCTTATTTTGTGGCTCACCAAGGCTGTGGCTGTCAGCAGACATAACCAGAGAAGGGAGACTGTGGAAAGGAGGAAGGGTTTTGTGCTATAATATATTTTCCTATTACCCAGAGGCTTTGAAATATTTGTTATTCCCCAAGGCCACCTTCGTGTAGGTGTAAATAAACTTGTGTTGAGAACTCCAGAATCCAGTATCCAAGTGTTCTTTTCCTCACTCTTTGTGATATGTGTTCTGGAAACACGCAGCATCCCCGCAGACCAGGCAAACCTTAATGTGCTCAACCTTCATTATCCCCATATTCATAAGGATAGAATTCAGAATTAGGCAACTGATGCTGAAATTCTGGAATTGTTCACAGCCCTTGGACTAGCAATATTGATGTATAGTCTGATACATGGATGGGTGCAGTTATGAACTCCTTATGAGGGTATGACATTGCATCCAGTGTTCTGCCGCATCTATCAATACATAAAGAAAGGGATCCTAGGAGACAGCCCTAACATACTGTTATGTAAAGTCCTCTGTATTGCTGGGGAGCCGTAGAATGCTTTTCAACAGCCGCTGCACTACAGAGAGGGCCACATTATCTTGGAAGTCTTCATGTTCAACCACTGACACTCCCATTTGCACAGGCATGGCATTGACTGTGGCAATGCACTGGTGTTCTCTATGCAATCACTGACCATTCCTCAGATGAACAAGTTACTTACCCCTGGTAACGTTCTTTCGACTGAATGTCCCCCCACCTATGATATCTAGCTTCAGCTACTTCGGAAATAGGTTTTCTCTTGGCAGAGGGCGCTGTGTGTCGAGACGGTTGACTCGATGTCCCTCGAGGGCTTCCATTATCACCGAGTACATATACCATGCACAGCACCCGTTGGCTTCAGTGCTGTTTTTTCACCACCCATATGCAGAATGACCAGCCTTGATAAGTGCCTTCAAATTATCAGACCTTAAAAGAGTGCAAGGTCTAAAGCTCGGAAATTCTACAGTGGGGTAGGTTGGGAGGGCGAAGAGGACTACGTGGGAGGAACATCCAGTCGAAAGGACGTTATCAGAGGTAAGTAACTTTTTCTTTGAATAGATTATGTCTTCCCACATATTCCTCATCTATGACAGAATCCCAAAGCAGTATTTGGGGTTCCTTTGGAGGAGGGAGTAAGAAATTAAGAGTTAATGTTCGTCTAGAATGGAGCATAGCGCTGCCTTCCCAAATCTTCCTCATTGTTAGATGTGTCTAAATAGTAATGTGTTGTAAATGTGTGGGTGGTGGACCAGGTTGCTGCCTCACAGATATCCTTTATCGGAACTCTCCTCTGAAGGGTAGAGGAAGTTGCCATGCCCCTAGTGGTATGAGCTCTTAATCGTTCTAGTGGGATCTTTCCCAGCTAGCCTGTAGCACTCCGAAATTGCCAGTATGATCCATCTGGATAGAGTCTGCTTGGTAACTGACAGACCTAGTTTATGCTCTTTATAACCAATGAAATTTTGGTTGTGTTGTCGCAACTTTGACATCCTTGTAACATAAACGCTTAGAGCTCTCCTCGGATCAAGTCTATGGAATCTTTCCTCTTCCTTGCCAGGTTGAGGGGGGAGGATAGAAAGCTGGAAGCACAATTTTCTATGCTAAATGGTAGTCTGATACAATTTTAGGTACAAATCAGGGTTTGACTTTAAGGACAACCCTATCCTTGTAAAAGGTGGTAAACTGAGGTTTACAGGATAATGCTTGCAACTCACTCACCCTGCAGGCTGAAGTTATCGCTACTAACAAAATAGTTTCGTAAATTAGCAGTTTTAAAGGGCAGGAATGGAGTGGCTCAAAAGGAGCACAAGTCAAAAACTTTAAAAGCAAGTTAAGGTTCGAAGTTGGTATTTGGAATGGTGTAGGAGGAAACACATTTGTGAGTCCCTTAAGAAATTGAAATATTAAGGGTATTTTGAAATAGGTTGCCCCTTCTGAGGTGCGCTTGAATATGGAAAGCGCTGCTAGGTAACCCTTGATTGTTCCAATCTGGAGACTCAGATGTGTAAAATGTAGTAGAAACGATAACACTGCAGGTGTATCGCATTGAAAAGGTTCCCCATCTTTTTTCCTACACCAGCTGCAGAACTTGTTCCAACGGCAGCGGTATAAGGATTACGTACCTGGCCTTCTGGGCGAAAGAAAAATCTCCATTACATCATCTGGGAGGTCCCAATCCTTGTACATCAGCCTCTCAGAAACCATGCGTGATAGCTGAGTGTCTTGACCTCTGGATGGAGAACCCGACCCCCATCTCGCAAGAACATTTCGCACTTCCGGTTGGCACTGGTCGCGAAAAGCTCTACTTGAGGGGTTCCCCAAAGGGTGAAGATCTCTTGAAGGACTTCCTGAGCTAGTGCCACTCGTGGGAGACTGTGCTCTGCCTCTTTAGAGCATCCGCCGCCCTGTTCTCCTCTCCGGCTAGGTGAACTGCCTATTGAGAGACACCTTTTTGAATTGCCCAGAACCAGAGCTGCATCTGAAGGATCTGAGAAAGTGTGACCATCTTGAACTTGTCCTTCCTGAGGAACTCGTTCAAGTATCTCAAGTCCAAGATAGGTCTCAGTCCTCCGTCCTTCTTGTGGATTAGGAAATAAGGAGAAAACCATCCTCTGTTCCTCTCCATCACAGGTACTGGTTCTATAGCACCTTTCTCCAGCAGGGTCAAAATGTCCTGAACTAGGAATGGATCTGGAACTTTCCCGTTGGATGATCCCGAGGTCTTTGTATAAAGGGGAGGCAGTAACCCTGGGCTACTGTTTCCAGTGCCCATGCACCCGAAGTAATACCTTTCCATTCTTTCAGATGCTGTGACAGCCTGACTCCCACCGGGGTGTCATGAGTCAAGACCTCAGAGTGGTTTTGAGGTAGCCGAAGCAGCGGCTGATGGTAAAGAAGCAGCTGCTTGCGCAGGCTTTGCACCACTCGCTCATCCACCATGAGGGAATCCTTTCTATCTTCTTTAACGAGCCTGTCCTCTCGCTCTTCCAACTGAGGAGTAGTAGCGAAAAGACCTACACCTCCAAAGTGATCCGCTGGGGTGAAAAGGCTGTGGCTGCACAACTGCGCCACTTAAGAACTTGGCTGCAGCCTTTGAGTTCTGCAGCTTTTCATGGCTTTCATCAGCCTTATTTCCAAATAAATGGGAGCCGATAAAGAGTGTATGAAGGAGTCTGGACAGTACACCAGGTGCAAATCCTGACTTCCTCAACCACGCAAATCTGCGTATGACAGTGCTTGCCGACATGGCCCTGCTGACGCTGTCAGCGGTGTTCAGACCTGACTCACACATGGCCTCTTTGCCGTCCTTTTTCAGATTCAAGAAGTCATCTCTTTCCTCACCCTCAGGGATGTGATGAGCTGCCATCGCTATGCAGTCACAAAGGTTGAATGTAAACTTTGCCATGGCACATGTGGAATTGGCAGACTTTAAAGCCATGCTGCTAGCACAAAAGACTTTCTTTGCCCATGAGTCAACACGTTTGTCATCCCTATCAGGGGGTATGGTTGGGTGTGTAGCCTACTTGGAGGCAGAAGTAGCTGCTTGTACTACTAGGCTTTCCTGAGTTGGATGAATTGACATGTAGCCTGGGTCGCTACTGGATGCCCTGTATTTTCTGGTCACATTTCTATTTACTGCAGGGCTGGACTTTGGAGCCTCCGAGTTTGTTGCAACCCTTTTTTGCAGTGGCACATGGAATAGGGTCATATTGAGGACCCTTATCCAGTATGTCAGTCAGGTCGTCCTATTCAAATGCAGGAGCTGGTTTACTCCATCCCAGAAATTCCACCACTCTGGACATTAGGCTTCTGTAGGAAGCATCTGCATGATCAGCCGGGTCCAGTTTCTGAAAATCTAGTTCTGGGGAGTTGTCCACCCCACTAGCTATATGAAGGGTGTCATGTAGCTCCCTGAGCCTGGTCTCTTCTGAAATAAAACATTCAGGTATATTAGTATTCTTTTGAATACTAGGTGTATCCAATTGGCGACCACATGGAAGGGTATCATTAGAGGCATCATAGCCCTCATATTTAGAAGTCAAGAACCTCAAGAAATCCTTTTTAGGTGAAGGTTTAAAACATTTTCTTGGCTTTTTTGTGCAAAAGGTGTTGAAGAATGTACCACCGGCGTCAATGTTTTTTGTATCGATGTCAATGGCGTTGACGTCAGTTGCATCAATAGTGTCGAAGGCTTTACTTTGGTCTTGTACTTTGAGCGACCTGACCCTCAGCTCGACGGTTTATTTGACGATTTCTCATCTCGTCGAGTAATCGAAGATTCTCGAGTAGACTTAGGCTTATGACCCAGGCTCGAGGGCGGTGGGTTTCACCTTGGCTTCATGCTTTGTCTAGGACCGCAGCATGGCCACTTTTCTTATGCTTCGAGGAGGATGGGGCCAGATCCTCAAAATGTTCTTCCTAAAGGGTTCCCACACCTCTTTGGAGGAAGATTTTGTCGGGCAGACTACGCTCCTTTCCGAGGAAGAAGACGAGGAATAAGGTGATCTATGCCTTCTCTTCGATTTCTTTGACTACGAGAAGTGTCTGCTCCTCGAGTGGGATCATTTTGTCGATCTTTGTTAGTGAGGAGAGGAATCTCTCGACTCGTGGGATGACCCAAATTTAGAATGAGTGGAAGGGGATTTGGGGTCAGTCCTACCTACTGAAAGCTTAGCTTTGCGCTCTTTTAAGGCCTTCGACTGACAGTTACATGTTCGACGCCCAGGCACCAGAGGCATATCTTAGGCGGGTCCTTGATGTACATCTTGGCGCCGCATTTTAGGCATTTTTTTAAGCCTGTCTTCGCGATGTTCAGAGCTGAAGACAAGTCCCTTTTTCGATACGTTTTCTAAGAAAACTGATGCGCACCGTTAATCTCGAAGCAATCGCATTTGCGGAAATAACAGAACTGAAGACAATGGCCGCTGCGCGTGGTATACTCAATGCGTCAGCCGAGCTGGAAGCCCTCGAGAGACATCGAGTCAACCTTCTCGACGCACAGTGCCCTCTGCTGAGAGAATTTATTTCTTGACGCAGCTAAAGATGGAAACGATATCATTGATGAGGAATATGTGGGAGGATACAATCCGTTCAAAGCACATATCACAAAGAGTGAGGAAAAGAACACCTGGATACTGGATTCTGGAGTTCTCAACACAAGTTTATTTACACCTACATGAAAGTGGCCTTAGGGAATAACAAATATAGCAAAGCCTCAGTGTAATAGAAAAGTAAATTATAGCACAAAACACTTCTTCCATTCCACCGTCTCCCTTTTCTAGTTCTGACTGCTGACAGCCTACAGGCTTGGTGAGCCACAAAATGAGGATTACAAGGGGGGGGGGGGTTGGCAGAGTTCCTTGGGGAACTGCAGTGTCCTTTTACAACAGAAGAAGGGAGCTTTCTACAATCAAAGCAGTATCTGGGTGGCTTAAACAAAACAGTATATCCGAAATGACCTATGGTCCTGCGTCCAAAAGTCAAGGCCATATTCTAGAAAGGAAGATTCAAATGTCTTAAGAAAATCTGCTCCTTGTCCTCTGGGTTTACGGGGTCCAAGTGTCCTCCTTTTGTGGTGGTGGGGTTTGGTGAAGTAACCAGGGTCTGGTAGGTTACAGAGCACATAGGATCCAAGAGTCAATATAAAGTTATGCTTCATTGTCCGCTGGTTCGCCAGTAACATGACAAAGTAAGTCCGTAGGGAGACTAGCACTGGCCCATCAACATCCGTCAGCCTCCAGATCCAACTATCACTGATAAAACACACAGGGTGAGAGCCCTCATGCAATCTAATTGCAGACATCATGGTAGAAGTGCTCTGGCAATTTATAGACAGAGATCATTGAAGCAGAACAACTGAGGTAAAGTGGCCACTATCAGGAGATGGAGTCAAAGATCAGGGCAGGAGCCTATCCAAGTTAAAGTGACACATTTCAGCACAGAAATACTCCTGTTTTTTTTAAAAAAAAATTTATTATTGTTGCATTTATGGTTTACAGCAAACCTTACACAACATAGAACATTACAATCACACATTACTATACAATTGATCTAAAATAACATTTAAAAAAAGTTATTCAAAGCTAAAATTAATGATCATTAGTCCCCCACATTAGCCTACACCAAAACAGAATCATAGATGTATCAAAATTGTCACCACCTTTGCCCTTAAAACACGACATCCTAGTAGTAACAAAACACAGACGTGCAGTGATCGAATGTTTTAGAGTTTGTATCGTATCAGTATCTCTGCAAGATCTACAGAGTAGAAGATTGACACTCAAGAGCAAATCTTTCCAATGCTTTGTTCTTTCCCTTGAGTGGTACTGGTTAAGCCTGAAGCGCATATAATTTGCACGTGCCTTCTCACATGGAAAGCGTTGCGCATACTGTGGAATACGCTCTCTCACATTAATGAACTGTCAGTTCCTTGTATGTGGCATAAGTGGCAACAGAGTCAACTGTCTCAGGCCAATAATACTACATAAGCTTCTTTTTACGACTCCTGGTCGCTGTATTAGATCGAGCTCAGACACCCCGATTGAGAGTAGTATGCCTTGCATCCTGCATCTAAAGGAGTTAACAGAAACAATAGATTCCTACTTCATAACACTATATTTATATCCTCATACAATGAGTTCCCAAGTGGATCAATGATTTTCTTATAGGTCAATAATGATTCCCAACGGGCCTTCAGTGAGGACAGGCATAATTCATGTCTGATTATTGCATTTGGGGTTGCCAAGGATAATCACAAAACCTTCTTCCACAGTTTGCCTTTTACTGTATTAAGCAAGTTCCCCAGATCATGTAGACATATGTCTAAACCAAAACGTAGCACTGGTTCTTTCTTAGCCAGGTAAAAACGGTAAATTGGCAACATGGAAAATGTACACAGTCTAACTAGCAGACATTTCATTTGGGGAGCAAGTTTTCCCATTTTAGCGTAAAGCATAGTCTACCACGCCTCCACTGAAACCTTGTTGATGAGGTTATAACCCAAATAAGTTAGAGAAAGTACCTGTTGTTCAGAACCCATCACCAAACGCCTAACCTTCTGTTTAGAGCCCTGTGATTTAGACACATGGCTTGTAGCACACCAGGGAACTGGTTACAGAGATAGGTAATGGAGCATACCTGAAATGGTGTGTGGTAAGGGGAACTATCAGGGTGAGAGCCCATCTGAGAAAAATAAAGAAGTCAGCTCATAAACACCCCTGTGATCTAGACACAGATTCTGGGGTGAGATCCCTCCTTGAATGTAGTGACAGACACCAAAATGCAGACACACTTGGAATCTACTGAGCAAGAGAAGGCTTTGAACACTCCTGGGATTTGCTGATCACTTCATGCTGTGTTTGGATTGAAGGGCCATCATAGACAAATTCCATATTAAGGCATGGGTCTTTTTTACTGAATAGGCAGGGACTGGGAGCATGAAAGTGGTGCGAGGAGGGAAGATGAAACTAGTCAAGTACCAGAACCAGGGACAAACGCAAGAGAAACATTATTGGTACAATCACCATCTGAAAAACTCAATGGTTGTAGAAATGGTAAGAGCAACGAGCTCGGTTTTTCCAAAGCACACAAAATCTCAGCTGCGGGGAAACGGAAAAGCATGTTTGCCAAAGTGAAACGATTGCATGATAAACAATCGTGAGAAGCAGGGCTCTTTAATGGAAGATAAAGCTGCACAGACAGTAAAACAGGGTGATAAAAGCTTTTTGTATCGAATACAACTTGATTCGAATTGTACAACACATTTCATTAAAGCACATAGTACAACTTAAAATAGATTTTAGAAAAAGAAAAAAACAGATAAAATAATGCTATTCAACACATGAAAGACAAGATCAAAAGCCATCTATACAGTATGATAACATTTAACGAGGTAGTTCGAAATCGGAGTGCCGTCAGGCACGTCATTTAGGGGGCGACCCCTGAGGTCTACCTTGCTACCCTTGTGGTCTCCCTGGCTATCCCTAAAAAAAGGTTTTTTTAAAAGTGTCTTTTTTGACTTTATTTTTTTAAATGCAAGCTCCTGGGCTGTGACCAGGACCATGTGGCTCTTTGCTTCTGGAGTCGCTGGCTTTCTTGTTCAGGCCTCATAAAATAAAATGAACAGGTGTTCCACAAGTCTAACACTTTCAGCAGTGAACCTAAATAAGAGAGAATAGGAATACCAAATAATGTGTCTTTCTGGAATTACATACAATAATTGCTAGACTCATTAAAGGTTTATTTCAGGCACATTTCAGAGGGTGAGTCACTGAATTAGTCTGTTCTTAAACACCTCAACTCAGCCTTTCATCCTTCTGAGGTCGATAAATGAGTAGCAACTCAGTGTGGGTGATATTGTATGTATATTTTTTCTATATAAAGCCCTTAAGCGTAAGTGCTATATAATAAAACATCAATTGGCCATGGACGTCTGCTTGCATTCACAGTAATTTGGTAATATGGCCAATATACAATATGGCGATCAATTCTTGTATGAACTGTATATCACAGTATAGTCATATCATAACCATATTTTTCATAGTGTACTTAGGAACAATGCTATGTGATGCCACTTCCTGTTTTGTCAAAGGGTGAAATGTTGCATTCCATCGCTTTCTGCGATATCACTGTGGAGTGAGGTCAAATGACATCACTTCCTGTGATGTCAGAGGTCAAGGGTCGTGCGAAGTAATTTCCGCTACCCCTGGCATTTTGGTGAAATGACGTCCCTGAGTGCCCTGCTTACATTAATACTCAGAGGACACTCAACGGTTCATTGCTAAAAACCAGAAAATGAAAAGTCAGAAGACATTTCCTCATTAATCGATCTCATAATTGGGATCAAATATTGTGCACACAAGTTAACAAATGTCGGACAGAGTGTAGGCTTGATTAGACCTTTATCAAGACAAAAGGGGCAGCAACTTTTTGGCAACCGTGCCTGGTTATTCCATTAATCAAACCATACGTTTAGTGGCAATAAGTTGAAGCAAAACCTATTCAGAGTCCAATGTTCAACAAATGCATTGAGGAATTTAAACATGGCTGTAGACCTACAGATGAAACAGATTGTTAATCTAAAAATGTTCTGTGTTGGGTCAAACCAACCTCCATGTTGCCACTTAAATTAATTCCCAATCTGATGGTTACCTGTTCAATTTGCAGTTTGTGGAATGCAAAGTTGAAGGACCACAAATGATGCGCTTGAACAGCTTCTGAGCATTTTAAAATTAGTATACATCAAGGAATCTTATTCGCACCCGGATGGGGCATGATATAATATAGAATGATGGTGGACAGCACGGCTTTGGAGCTTGAACAAGAAGATAACCACAACAATAGAGGTGCACGCAACCAGAACTGGGAGGTGAACGAATACCTAATTCTATATGTAATTTAAAAGCTGTGGAACACGTTGGCAGGACTAAGATCTTACGACAGAATACATTTTCCTCTGCACCATTTGACCTAGTTGCCTTAGGACGAGCCACATAAATTCACATAATGATGGATAGTGGTTGGAGTCAAAAAACAGTGGCAAACTTATTAAGGGCTCCAACACTTTTTGCCTGATACATGGAAGTGTTTTATAATGGCGCAATCCCATAGGAAAAAGTTCCATGAATCAGGCCCTTTGTGTCAATTTTTTTGGCTGCAATATTAAAATGTGCAAAGTCCCTTATGTTTTTTTCAAAATTGACCCCAGATAAGAGATGCAATCTTTCTCTGAGATCCTTCCATCAGGCCCCGTAGTGTAAATGAATGCCTTCAGTTTTTTTTTTTAAATGTAAAACTAACAACTACAAAATTCACATATCTAGCAATGAGTTTTGGAAGTGAGCGCAGTGTTCTGGCAATAGGAGCCACATCATCAGCATGCACCAGAATGGACATTTCTGTGGAACGAAAACACGGTACATCTACTTGACCATCAAATAATACATCTTCTATGTTGTTGGTGTAGAGCGAGAACAAGAGTGGTGCCAAAACACACCTCTGCCATACGCCTCCTTCAAGCATAAACCATGGAGTGCAACCCTGTAGGTGTCCAACTCTGACCGCGGCCCAATTTCTTCTATGGAGTTAATTCGGGCCGTATATTTTTTAACCGAGTCAAGAGCGGTGGGGAGGTCCATGTTGGCAACATACATTGGTTCATTGTTAACATATACAGAATTGGCAAGAGCTCGATTCGCAGTGCCAATGCTGTGCCAGAAAACCAATTGTGAGTCAGATAGATTGTTATGTGACTCCACCCGTTCACTGAGATAAAACAGGAAAGTAGGGATATAGGTCAATATGAGGTTGCAAAGGCGTAATGACCAATTTTATAAACTGGGCACAATAGCGCATCTTCCAAGAGTTAGGAAAAACATTTAACTCAAGCATAGCCTTACAAATATTTTAAAAAATGAGAGTCCAAAAGTAATGGTCATGTTTGAAAATGTCCTGGGGTACTCTGTCTGGCCCCGGAGTGTTGCTAGCTCTTTGTGCCTGGGTGGACTGCAGTATGCGATCCCAGGACCGCGGTTATTAGGCCCTTCTTCAGTAATAGTAGTGTGATTACACAAATGATCTAATTCTTCCAAGTCACAGGCAATAATCGAAGGTGGCTCCCCGAGTATAGTTCAGTAAAATGTGCCATCCATGCATCCACTGAAACAGCACATATTGGTTCCTGGCCTACGCCAAAATGAGGGCGGCCTATGTTCACAATTTCACAGCTCACAATCTCTCAAAATGTCTTACCATCTTTCATATGTTAGGCTTCCAGGAGCATAGCCCATGTAATATCCACCAGTTCAAGTTTCCCGAGTTGTAATGGCTTGTTTATATTCAGGTGAAAACGATTGGGTGAGTGGGCACTGCTTGTTTTATTTAAGACGGTAAATATAGCAATTCTTGGAATTAAATTAAACCTGTGGTAGCCAACAAACCTCACATGCACACTGAGGTGTGGAAATTCGAATGGGATAGTGATCCTAGGTGGGATGGCCTAGGAAGTTGGAAGGACCCGTGTGTGTATAAACACATTAAGTTGTAAATATTTATACTCAATTCAAATAATCATGTGACGAATTAACTTTCGGGGCACCAGTGGTCCAATGGTGAATCGGTTGCTAAACCATCAATCAGCCCCATACCTCGAGTACACCAGAAGGGATCTGAAGAGAATGGAATAATAAGCAAATTATAAAAACCTCCTTGTCCAATTTTGGTAACGTGGATGGAATCGCAGGCAACACAGCGAAATTGCAATTATTACCCAATGATAAAAAGGACTGTCCAGTCAAGGTTGTATAAAAAACATCTACTTTATTTATATCACAACAGACAGTCTAACAACACTAGTAAATACAAGCCACCATGTAAGGGAATGCAAGGGACAGACAGTTTCAAAGAAGGAAAAGGGATGCACTCTGGATACTGACAGGAGGGTAGTCCATATGGTTAATAACCACAACAGTTTGTCAATGTTTCTTGTCTTTAGCACAAGGGGAGCATTGGGTCTTAAAATGTCTCTAGGGGCGTGATGGGAAGCCCAATGTACCATGTGCTGTAGATGTTCTTGGTGCGCAAAAGGGTCAAGTAGGCTTCAGGGCGCTTTGCAGGATTCTGTTACATAGTTTGAGACGTGAGTCGCTGTAGGTATCAGGCGGCATAACGGTTCGGTGAGCAAAGCTGGACGAATGACTGCAGGCTGGACTACACAGCAGCTAGGGGTCAGGAATCTTCATCTCAGTGCTGGTTGGCGGTTCTGAAGTACTGGTCGAGACATCTCAGAAGTCCTTTAGGCGATGGCGGCTTGACAACGGACAGCTTTGCCGTCGGTTGCAGCTCGAGGAACTCGACTGGCTTGAAAATGTCCTTTAAGGCAGACATTGGTAGATGCTGGTCGAGGCACTATGCCCAGCTTCCACAATGGGCTTGTGTTGTCCTTTAAGGTGGGCAGCCCACAGCTGTGGAGTATGTTGCAGGCAGCTGCCTTGTCCTTGGTTGTAGGTTCAGAGAACTTCTGGCACTTCCTCTCCAGGAAGCTTGCTGCAGAGCCTAGCAGGGCACGTTGTGTGCTGGATGAGTACCGGTTCTGTAGGGCTGGAGAGTCCTCTGGGTCTTTATCTCCCTCTGTTCCCTGGCAGATGTCTAGGGGAGGGCTATTGCTTCCCTCATTGGAAATCCTGGCCTTCCTTCACTGGCGGAAGATGTCAGGCAGACTGTACCTTCAGCCAGGATCCAAGGTTGAGTGATATTCTAGGCCTACCTTAGTGAACCAATCCTGGGTTCCGTACCAACAATTTTATATGTGGGCAGTCAGGACCAGAGTGCTTTGCAACAAGAAAAGGTATAGGGGTGAAAACCTGTGATACTAAGTACCACCCATCTTCCTGTTGTTGATCAACGAGTCTCTTTGGTTAATGGATCTCTCTACAGTTCCTTATTAAAGCAGCAGGCCACCCTTGAAGCCGTGGTGAAACCAGACTCTCTGGATCCTGCAAACCACATTCTCGTACCTTATGAATAGGACCCCCCCGCTACAGGGGTGGCCTACTGTAAACACATAGTCCCAGAGATAAAATCTCACTGTCATTGATACCGAGGGCGGGAACTGGCTTCAGGGACACTCAGATGCATATGAAAGGTTGTTGGGTTTCTTGTCTCCTTTGTTAACCTCTGCAGCCAAGCCCCATGTGGGCCTGTTTGAAGTACCCTCTAATTGGTATGTTAATCACTGCGATGAACTGCAGGGCTGAACAAAATAGAGGGCAGATCCATAGAGCCTTTGTTAGTTAATCAGGCTGGCCATGGCAGGGGGGAAGCTTGGTCCTCCCCCTTTCTGGAGAAGACATAGTGTATAGTGGCTGTCACATTCCAACTAAATATGAAACTAAATATTTCCCCAGAGTACATAGGTCTATGCATTGCCGTTCTGTGAGCATAGGAATATATGTGTGGATTAGCCCCAAATATTTTCCTGAGGTTGGTCTACCATCATTTCATTTAAGTAAAAATGTCAAAAAAGCCCAGGCGAGCACATGTCCACCATGCGGATGGTCGAATTCCTCACAAAGCATTTCAAGTAAACAAGTTAAATAAACATTTGTTATATCAATCTGTATTCTTTTCTTGTATAGACTCGTCATAACATTGGTTCAAGGTTTAAAGAAGGGTGTTTTAGTTCAAAGACGAAAGCAGTTCCATGTCGTCCAATACATTTCGATCCTTAGACCATCTTCAGGGACCCAATTATAAATAAAATGAACAACAATCTTTGTAACTAAACTTGATATTCAGTGTATACAATCTTGCTGTCTGTCTCTGCATATTGCAGTACATTTTACCGGTCTGCTTTGTCAGGTGTATCTAAGATATAGGGCCTCATTACAACCTTGGTGCTAAGTGCACCAACTTTACCACCATGGTGTAAACTCTGTTTACACCATGGTGGATGGCGGATTTACCACCCCATTCCAAGGTGAGTGGGGCGGTAAATCCCCATTTCCCATTTTCCCTTCCCCATTCCCATTTTTGCCCCATAGGGCATAATGGGAGTGGGGAAGGCGCTAATTACGCCGCCGTAAATTACGGCGGCGTAATTAGCACCATGGCAGGTTAGCGCCATGGATTTTAACGCCTGCTAAAAGCAGGCGTTAAAATCAGAATCAGGCGATAAGGGTTAACGGTGGCGTTAACCCTTAACGCCTGAGTTGTAATGAGGCCCATAGTGTCTTCATAGACTTTCTGTAAGCTTCTTGCTTACTTGCCTAGGATCTGTGGTCAAATCCTATAAATACATGTATCTCTTTCAGTTAAATTAATAAAATAAGTTGAAAGAAATTCTGGTTGTTTTTTTTGCAATTTGGATCTATTATCAGAAAGAAATCGTACCTGTGCTTTCTTTTTCAATATTTGATCCGTGTTGGTGTGTTTGTCTCCTGCAAAATGATGCATTATCGTTAACCTCTAATACCATTTTATACACAATGGGTACGTTCTGAAATCTCTGCTGGGTTCGTCCTAGTCAATTTCACTTGCCAGTGTTTATATATGTGCCTTCTCATTCATATAGCCCTGCTGTTAATAGGGTTTGATTTTAAGGCAGCTAGACGGTTAGTTTTTGCTAGCCTACAGGGTGTATCAAACAACCCCTTTTGGGAACGACTCTGCCGGACCTTATTACGACCTCGAAATATCCAATAAGGGAATGCAGAAGCCCTACTACCTCCCCATTGGGAATAAAGAGGGTATTACTTGTTAAGGCCTGTGGGTTCTAAATTTTCAATAAAAAAACAAAGCGTTCAGTTATCACACAATCAAAAATACACGAGGCGTTCTTGGGGTTCCAGCATACAGTACACTAATTGGTCCTAATAAGCATTCTAGCCTAGCTGGTATTTCTTTTTGAGTACACGCAACAGGGCTAGCAACCGTTTTAAAGATGAGCCTAAGTGTAAGATGGTCACTCTCTAGTCTCTTCACTATACTAATGTCTACAAGGTTGGACTATATCTGTATCCCACTGGTTCACTGGCCTATCAGGCTCTTTCCTAAATGACCTATAAAAGAATGTTTTTCAGGTTGGTCTGACGGTAAACGACAGTGCAGCACCCTAAGACTGTGTTCAATTAGCCATAGTCCCATATGAAAACCAGCACTATCTGATTGATTATCTACTAGGCTAGGTTTACCAATACAAAGTCCCTGATCACACTCAGAGTCATACACACAATCCGCTAGGCCCTCTACCAAACACATTTTAAAATTGCCACCAAGTGGTTTCTGGCATACTCTCTATCAGACCTTGCATTATTTCATAAAATACATCTAGGGATGCGCCTTTGGTAGATGCTTTCCTTTATACAGTTGGCTCACCCAATAACCTGTTGAAACTTAGCCCCAACTATAACAGGGTCATCATCGATGGAAATACCATCCCCATTGTTAAAAGCGTAAAACCTTTGGCTTTTATCTTGATGCTAACACCAACCTTTCAAAACAAATTAACATGACTGCCTCAGCCACTGCCTACACAGCTAAGCTGATTAGGGCCTGCAGACCTTTCCTGTCCTCTAATAGCTGCCTCACACTGGCCATGGCTCTTATACAATCCAAATTGGATTACTCTTACAGTCTATACCTAGGTGCAAACCAATCCATAATTAATAAACTACATGTACTCCAAAATAACGCTCTACGAGCGGCATTAAACATTCCCAGGCGAGAGTACATCTCTACCACTAAAAAATCGTGCAAATGGCTCTCCATACAACAAAAACCCGATCTAAAAACCATCTGTCTCACAAACAAAGCCCTGACCACCTAGCTTCTCCGTATCTCACTAACACATGTACCCTGAAATCTGCTGCCAGAATCACTAGATCCACTAACACCTTTTGCCTAACGGTGCCCAGATTCACCTTAAAAAGAGCTGGAGGATCTAGTTTCACGGTCCTCGCCTCCCAACTTTGGAACACCTTACCATTGAACATCAAATCCATCGATCCCTTTCTATCATTCAGAAAACATGTAATTAGATGGCTACTGAATAAAAACTAACACCACCTTTATCTCTCTCATGTTCAATGATATTGCCTTATACCTTAAATGTGCTTATTACATACAAACTGTATAAATGTATAACTTGCAAAATGTATATAATGTATCCTGTAACCACTTCCTTTGCGCCTGGGTCTGGAGCGCTATATAAATAAATAAAACAAATAAACAAATCCATATGTTGTATGAGAGCCAACAGTGCTCAGTACGACACACTGGAAAATCCCATGTTCGTTACGAATCAATTTAGGGATACCGCTGAGAGAGGTGACCGCCAGGACTGGCAAACCACCTTCATCTCCGCCTCTTTTGCTTTTAATGGCTGGTAAAGAAAAGATACAAAAACCCTCTAAAGCAATATCATTTCATTGCCAGTTCTGCTGCAAGAGAACATTGTATTTAGTAAAAAAACTGGATTCACTCATCCTCCGATGCATTGTGGGGGGCCCCGGAATACCTCCATGACAGAACCTTGAGAAGGGAAGGGTCAGGCCCAAGACCTTTCCGGAAAACAAGCCACCATTCTGCACTGTTGGGGCATCGGTAGTTAAATGATACATAGAACATATTTACATACAGTATCACCGAACTGAAGTTGGGACTCATTTATCAACCATGGAAGGATGAAAGGCTGAGTTGGATTTGCCGGGATTCGCACCTGCGACGTGCAGATCACACACAGATCGCAACAGTGAGTGCTCAACCTGCTGAGCTACCTTACCTGCTGATGAGCACTTATCATTGTGTGCCACGCCCACCCCCAGGTTGTTTATATCATCGGCGTGATGCTGTGATGAAGAGGAGCTATTCTCGGGTGTTATCTGGTCACAATCCAGCGGGTAGCATGGCAAACCAGCTCCAAATGCTGACAACCTGAGGGGTTTATGTCAGTCTATTTCCTTCAGCGAGTCCAGGACTTGAAATCTGTTGTGGAAGGGCAAAAAACCCTTTTACACAAATGAATAAAAGGAAATAGGTATACTGGTGGGATATTGTGAAAAGTGTAGAGGAGGACTGGGAATCTACCTTTGTGATTTGTTTCCAGAGCTGAAGAATAGAAGTACAAAAGGAGAGAGATGGATGTAAACGTGTCTGTGGAAGAAAGAGTTAGTCTACAACTGGCAAGGCTTGGTGAGAACATGGTAATAGGTCAAAGAGAATAATCAATGGAACGCCAGAGATATCCTTTACCCACTCACAGGAGACAAGTGTGGTGCACAGAGGTGATCAGACTTCACAAAGTGGAAGCCTGGAAAAGGTTGGCAACCACGGGCATACAACTGACCCCTGTGACAAATTAATAAAACACAGATTATGAAGGAAAAAATAGGTAGAACACCTTGGATCCAAGAGATTGGAAGCAGTGCAGCAGGTAGTAGTGGCAGATGAATGTAAATGACATTATTTTTGGGTGGACGGACTAGGATTCTCGTGGTCTCATACCATGACCACTTTTCCAGACAACATTATACAAAAGCAAGTAATGCTTTTGTGCGTCGAACGGTGCTTAACTGGTACACAAGCAGCTCAGTAACAGGTGGTGAGACTGCCGACAGGGGGCGAGCAAGAGTATGGATTTGTATGTCTTGGTTTGCAAATTAGTTCGTACCCTGGAAAGGAGTAGAACAATTACGGATTTAACAAAGTACAATCATACACCAGAGGGTGTTAAACTAAGATTCAATGCAGCTGAGAGCACAGCAGTCAATTTGGAAGGGACTCCAGTTGGCAGTACATAATGGATGGGGTTAGAGAGAGAAAAGAGACCTTTACAGGCTTCCAAAATACATTTGCCATGTTCAGGTTCACAAGCAGAGGTACACGTACAATACAAAATAAACGTGAGTTGCCACTGTGCCAATCAATGCTAAGGGCTCATCTAGAGCACTGTGTGCAGTACTGTCAAGAACGACGTACAAGGTACTGTTCCATGTGGGGTGTGGTGTCCAGTTCATCTGGAGGCCTTATGTGTGAAATATCGTGTCCAGTCCTGGAGGCCTCATTTGCGGTATGGTTTCTAGATGTGGAGGCCTCATCTGGGGTAGGGCGTCTAATTCTGAAGTACTCTTGTGACATGGTCCCCTGTTCTATGGACACGTTCTAAAAGGATATGAGGAGGGTTACCAAGATGCTGCAAGATCTACAGCCGAAGAGCCACACACACAATTACATACTTAAAGTATGTTGGTATTACTATCTAGGAGAGGGAAGATAGAGACACTTGAACACCTAAGCGCTATAAAAAATAAGTGCAAAGGGGAGCAGGGTCCATTGGGGGAAAGGAGAGTTCTGCCTGACCAGTCTGACAACCAGCTGGGATTCTCGTACACTCTGCAACTCAAGCTGCATTGGAGAGTGGTGGTAAGCTTGCCACATGGGGGAGCTCTGGGGTAGTGTGGAAGTGGCATGGGGAACATCTAGAGGTAAGGTTAAGTGGCTTGGGGAAGTCTGGGGCAATGTGACATAGCAGGGAATAATTTTCTTGGGGAGTGTGGTTTGGCCATTTTTTAATAGATGATCTCACTTTCTGGGTACAATGTGGAAAGATATGATTGTAAATGAGGCAACGCTGGCGTTACATTGGTAAAACTGACATGATCACTTACAATGAAACTGGCATAGAAATCGTCTGGAGGCAGTGTGGTAACAAGGGTTCCGTGTGTTAATATCCCCGCAAAAATATTGCCATACAAAAATATTGCCGCACAAATATGGTGATATTAAGGCATGGAACCTGCGGGGTACACCCCTGCAGCCCCCATCTTATTTTTAAGAGAGCAGGGGACACTCTCGCAACCCCTGCTCCCAAAACCCCCAAATATTATCCCCACTAAAAACATCGCCCATGGCCGTTCCCGACGACCAGCGATATTTTTGGTGGGGATAATATTACCTGATACCGTAACTAGCATGACGACGTGCAAGATTGGCATTGCACTGTTAAACAGTAATTTTGGGGACTATTATGAATCCAGTAAGGGCATTTGCCATCAGCATCGTGATTCAGGAATATCAATTTTCTATGGGCAAAATAGAAGCTAGAATACCAATGCACTAAACTATAGACTAAAGAATAGCTAGCATGGAGCTGCTGAAGCTGGCATGACAATATGCGATTCATTGCAACAGTTTGAAACTGGCTTGGGAGTGTGGAAATTGGCATGCTAATGTTTTAACGCACAGGTTGACGCTATGCGCTGAATACTGGCCTATTTATGTTTTGAACAACCCCCACTGCAGCTTAGCAAATTGATAGTGGCATCCTGTAATACTTGAGCAAATACCTAATGTTACTAAGCACTCTGAATTATTAAGATATGTTTGAGAAATACTAATATATACTTTGGAAGTAATCTGCCATGCAGTGGAAGCACATTTACATATACAAACATATTTTATTTTGTATTTATAATCTGGGATTTATTGACTAGGACAGGGCGATTAATGGGCATTAAATCTCCTTGAACAATAATATCTTAAACTGTTGTAATTATATCTTCTTCCACAAAGTTAAAACTGGGGTATTTTATAATGGCATACCATTAACGATTAACATGTTTAATCTTATGGCACACTGTATCAAGCACTATGTGATTTAGGTGGCAAAAGTTCTTGCCTTCAAAGCACCCAGTTGTTTCCCACAGTTGCACAACGGTCTGATGAACTCATACATTATTCGATGCTGTGAAATGCGCATGCGCACTGGGGCAGATCTTGCATATGGAGTATTTAAATAGCTCATGTTCTCCCCTTTAGAAGTGCCTGCAAAGCCAATGACTTCGTATTCAATATCCTTTGTAAATTGTACTGTGAAATGCACACATTTGCCACATTCTTTAAAACATGTTTTTGGTCGGTGGGAACCTAACCCCAACTGTGGATGGATCAGACGCCCTTCGTTCAGTCTCGCAAAGCACTTCTAAGTGGGTATCTCTGCCCGATCTGATTCAAAGATCTGCAGCCACACCAGAGTGGGATAAGAAAGATGTAAATACATGTGTGGTATAAGAAAGGTGTACGCGGGCGAGGTCAAGAGACTGTTGTAAACCACAACTGTACAGGAAGATGAGAGGGGGAAGGATAGTGGCATTAAAGTACCTGAATGGTATAAGAAAAGTTCAGGAGGTGGAGGGGGAGATAGGTTTAATGATGTAAATACCTCTGCAGTATAAGAACAGTTTGGGGAAAGAGAGAAACATGTTTACATCATCATTATTGCATACAATGCTGGGGTACTATTGGGGTTGCTGCGCACCACCAAGGTCTGTATGACATTTTATATGTGTGAAAAAGCGAGTGTATGGGCCTGCATATGAATGTTGTTTAAAAGTGGGTGTGCTTGCATTGGTGCCGGGGTCTGCTGATTTGTGGGGTGGGGCAGAGCATTTGGCAGCTATCTGTTCTGGACACAAATGCTTACTGTTACACAGCATTTTTTAATGGGTATCTATGGAAAAGCAAACATGGTGATAAGTGTTATGTGCCCAGACTGGCCCCACTTTGGTGCAGCCAGTATGGCTTTATTATCTTAAAGTCATTTATTTACTGGGCATCAAGAGTAAAACAAACATGATAAATGTTGTTACGTAGTTAGACTGGCCTACACTGGGGCATTCAGTCTGAAATGTTTCTTTCTGTGGCATGACATTTTTTACTGCGCATCAAAGGTAAGGCAAACATGATGTGTGTTCTTACCTGACCATGCTGGCCTACATTAGTGCAGCCATGCTGCACGTTTTCTTACTGTGTCATGGCATTTTTGCTGGCAAAGCCAGTAGAATCATGTTCTTATGTGGGGATATCGGTATATATTGGCATAGCCTACATGGACAACTTTGCTTATGGTCTCATTACTCGCATTATGCATAATGCAAACATGAGTATGTTCATGCGTGGGAATGCAGGCATATGGGCATTGGCAGCCGAAAAATGTTTTCTGTACTGGCATACATTGTGGGACAAGGCATCATGAAAATGCATTGAAAAATGCTATTGTCCATTATTGGTGACTAGCAACTATTGTTTTTTTTTTGTTACTCTATAAAATGAATTACAAACGTTTGCTTTTTACTTAATTTTTCATAGAAAGTGTGCTTGTAAAATGAACCATGTTTACCCATTATTTTAAAAATATTCTCGGCGGAGAATTCCTTTGACCCCCGCTCTTGGTTGGTCCAGGCTCCCTTGCTATGCTTGGGTGCTTCCACATATTTTTGGGAAACATTTACGCCCCTCAAATGAAGAAAAGAAAACCACCATCCCACACTGCAAGCAACGCTGTTATTCAGTGCCTGTATACTCTTATTGTGCCACCTATCAGGGTCTGCCTGTAGAGTGGACCAGAAGCGAGACAAGCTCTCAACAAATCAACAACGTGACCGCTTGGTTCTATTGGTTTATCTCACTAACCAGAACTGAACCGATGTCAGACGATGGAGGAAGAATGCCAGACAGAGGAAGGAATGCTGGTTTGTCCCAGAAATGTGATAAATGTCTGGGCATCACTTTAGGTGGCCACCATCTTGGCTGTTGGGGTGAGCAGGTTCGGTCTTCTAAGAGGGCTTCTCTCCCTATTTATTTGACCATCTAGCGTTCATAAAATGGAGCTGGTTGCGGCCTATTTGAAACCCAACCAAATTGTTGCAACTCCTTTACTTGTCCAATTGTTATTGTCTTCTATTATGCACCCAGGTGTCTGTATGCGCATACATTATTATATGTGGAGGGAGATGGGGAGGGAAATACAGCCTGGCAGTGGGGTCTCATCCGCCCAACCCCCTCCATACGTAGTGTCTAAAATATTGCAGGGGGAAGGCGGCTGCCGCTCCTTATCTGCCATCAATAGAGGTTTGTCTGTGCCTGCCTCTATTATTCAGCCGTGAGAACGACCTCCTCAGATCCAGCTCTGCTCTCCACCCCAGTCGTGAACACATTAGACTTGTCACTCCCAGGTTTTAAGGAACTGAACGCGTCCCCATATATCAGTTTCCGGGCCCCTTTTAATGCCGCGTCGGTAGTGTGAGAGAAGACTGCTTAACCCCGTAAATTGAGCAGTGCGAAGGAGAACCTGACGCCTCGTCCTTTACACCGAGACTGGGCGTGCAGGCGATGCCAGCATATCGCATGGCATTACATCTGTTCAATGGCGGCCTGGTTGGGTGTCACATCCTGGGGCAACACCTTCGCTCAAGGGCTCTGGCCGCTCAGTTTACTGCTCAGAAACCCAACGCGTCTTATTCAGGGGACTGTGGGCCCACTGGGCAATTCTTCCACAAGGCCATGCCTTTGAAAAGCCGAGATAACTGGGGTCGAACAAGCAGCAGATTGCTTTTCTCCAGCCCTCCCAGTATTTCAGGCACTGGCTTGCATAGAATGATCCCATTTCTATCGATGTTACTCTAAAAGAAACCCGTTTACCCAGAAGGAATACGGGACACGATGTAGCTGTGGACACTACTTCCCTGCCCCCGCAACCCCCCGAAAACGGTTTTGCTGGATAAGACGTATACAGGTTTTAAGTGGGAAAGGCTGTCTGTGGCAGGGTGCCTGATTAAAGTTTAGAAGACATGTTTCTGTATGGATCAGTATTTTAGAACAGATGTCAAATATATAAGGCTGGATTGCAAAGGATGCCTAGAAGGTTTTTCAAGACATTGTAAGTTGCTGTTATATGGGGCTCTTCTGTCATGTCTGTTGATCTCGTATGTCCCTGATTTCCACTCTTTCACCTAGCAGCGTCTGCTCAGACTGTCATTTTCTAGGCGTGGATCAAGTCAGTAGCACTTGTTTGGGTAGTAACATAGGTTTCATGAGGTTTCCAAAAAAAAGAGTCAATGATTAGATGGGAGCTGGCAGAAAATGCCAGACCCCAGCTCCTTTCCGAAATATCACATGCATTTGCCACTTGTGCACCTATAAGAACTGTTACATGTTTAAATGGTGTGTGGTTGTGCACGTAGGACAGATGTTAAAATGCCTTGAACCGACATACAAGACAGCAGAAGGGATAGTTTTGAAGGGATTCTAGCCAGCAGTGTATTAGTTGGCTTGACATTTCCTTCCTCCCCTCACCAACCATCTATTTCAGCAAGTTGCTGAGATACAGTGCATCAAAATCCACAGGACCGTTCCATTTATATTAAGGTGCAGGCTATGGCAAGCCTTTGGTGGGCCGTGTAAACGCCAGTCTGACGCATGTGAGGTTCTGGTGATTTTCGATTAGCACCTTCTAAATTGGATAGGCTAGTATCAGGTTTGGGAGAGTTGCTGTCAGGCCTGTGTGCGAGCAAGACAGGCTGGGATGGTTCCCTGGTGAGCTCTGGTGACCTGACGTGAGCAAATATCAGACTGTTACAATGCCCTTGCGGGCTAGGTTGGCGTCCTGGTGAGCTAGGTTGGGCATTTAGTGGGCTGGTGTGTGTTCCGGATTGGTTGTGAGCTCCTGGCAGGTTGGAGTGGGCTACTAGGGTGCTGGTTAAATCCCTTGGCGTCTTGAAGGCATTATAAACACCTGAAAGACAAAGCTAGGCTTTTGACTGGCTGAATGGGCTACTGGTGCTAAGAGATAGACCCTGGTAGGATGGCGAGGGTCCCCACTATGATGAGGGGAACTCCAGGTGGACTAGCAGAGCTATTGGTCTGCTGCGATTTGCTCCTGTGGAGCTCAGTTGTGCTTCTGTAGGATTGGGTCACCACCTGTAAGTATGGTGCGGGTTACTAGTAGATTGGTCACCAGACAGGCTGGTTATCGGGTGTAGAGAGCGCCTAATGAGCTAGGTAAGGCTTTGCAAGGTTTCAGAGAGTGGTTGTCAGGCTGTAGTGGGTTTCAAGAAGGCCGAGTTGGGCCACGGCTTTGCTTGGGTTATTTACTACTGGACTGGGTTCTTGAAGAACTAGTTGGGCATCTAATGAGCTGGTGTAGGTTTTTGATGGATAAGGGTGGGCTCCTGTCGGGCAGAAGTTAGCTAATAGTGGTTTGGGCATGCACCTGATTGGACTTCTGTTAAGTAGGGGGCACCTTTCGGATAGGCACTAATCAGGGGGCCACCTGGTTGGTTGACTGGGCAGGAGGGTGCGCTCATGGCAGATTGAGATTGGCTCTTGGCAAGTTGGGTTGGCCCCTGGTGGTGAGAGTGGCTCCTAGCAGGGTGAAGAGGGCCCCCTATGGTCTGTGCTTCAGGTAGATTGGGAGAGCTCTTGATGGGCTGGGATTGGCTGCTGGGTTATGAACGGAGCAGGTTTGAGTACCCTCTTCTCAGGGATGGCTAGGTTCGTTTGTCCATTTTCACTTGTCATTTCAAGCACAACACAGCACTGAGGGCTCACTGGGGTCTGAAAATGGCCTTTTAACATGCCCTTTGCTTAAAAGCTACGTGGCAGCAGCCATGGCAGTTTTTATTTATTAATATAGTGCCAGCACATCGGCCGAAGGCATAAGTGCGCTACAAACAAAACACAAACATTTTGGACCACAAAGAAGAACAGAGTTGAGGACACAATAACAAGCAAAATCCAGAATTACTACTAAATAACGTTAGCAGGAAAAGAAAAAGAGGCTAAAACCGGAAAGAAAATTAATCCAGAACTATTCTGAAATTAGTAACAGAAGATGTAAAGTTCACATTTTTGCAGGGTTTTAAAAAAACAAGGGAGATTGTTCTGGCCACAACCAATAATTACACAGTCTTTGTTCATACCATGATCCCAGTCCTTAAGGGCTTCTCTGGTTTCATGTCTATCCACATTAGTGCATCAATCAGGATCAGTAATCTTAGGCATTCTAGATTTCATGATGCAAATGTCTTTGTGGCATTACTGCATACAGCTAGCACCTTCTAAGGGGCAAATGTCTTTGTCAAAAGGAAAGTCAGCCATTGTAAGTAATTTGCGGGAATAAAGAACACATGGAGACTACAACTCCCGTAGCTGACCCAGTAGCATCAACAACTGGGGCAGATACTGCGAGTCGATGTTTATTCTTTTCAGAACCAGCATTAGCGCCCCTGTCACATTGCTTCAAGGCAACTTAATCTGGTATAACCGGAATATTAGTGAATGGCCATCCAATAAATGGAACACTTTTGCAGGCTATATACAATGGACTGTACCTCCGTCTGGCACGCTACATCAAGCCTATCTGGAGGAAGCTGGGGTATGATAGCGTCAAAGGATTCTACGAATAGTCTGAAATTTCTGTTCTTACATTGGGAGGGATCGAGGATAATTTTCTCTTTAATGAATTGCCCGGTTTTTAGGTCCAGTTGATCATGATCAAAACCTTCAATTTCAGAATCAGGCTTGGTACACCCCCACCCTCATCAACCACATTCTATGTGGTCTTGATAGGCGACTGCTTTACTTTATTCCCGGATCCAGAGAGTCGATCAGAGATGCTAGAGTCTCCTGTCAACCTACTTATCAATGTTATCAGGGTGCTTTCGATGGCCAATCCCTGTCTTAGACGGCTCCAAACAAACAAAGGTGTCATCCACAGAGGGTCGCTGGGTATTCTCAGCGGAATCCAGCTTTTCGTCCTGAAGGCACTGCCGTCTACGCACACTCCTACGTAAATCTTCTAGGACCTGATTAGTGTTACACATCCTATGAGCAGTGGAAGAACAGTATACAATATATAGGGTATTCCACTTTGCGTGGGTTTATAACACAGGGTCTCTCAGTGGACATTACAAAACAGAGACTAGTACGAGCTCTGCACTGCCAGCGCTCTCAATCACTAATAGTAAAGACCTGTCCTGATAACAAACCATGAACATGCATAGACACTGTCCCTCCTACATTAAACACAACGAAGCCTGCAGCAGTCCATAACATGTAACATGTATATGGGACCCCAAAAGCAACAGCATCACAGGTTACCTTAGACACAGCGCTAAATCCGCGACAGGGATATTGGGCGGGTTGACTTTTGCCCCTTAGAAGGTGCACGCTGTATGCAGTAATGACAGGATGTCCTTATTTTCATGCATTTTCTTTGGTGAATATCGAAGTCTTGGTAAATAGCTTAAAAGCAGTATTTATTTAGGCTGTTTGCATATTGATATTGTAATCTTTTTGATCAATATTTTCAATAATGTGATGTGTACTTTTAAAAAGATTTAAATCAAACTAGGTATTATTTATATCACAGAAGCCCAGAGGATGGCTATTATGATATGAAGAAATCTCTAGAGAGGCATATGGATTTGTGGGACTGGAATGGAAATGTTGACCATTTATCTACCCTAAAGAGTTATACTTTTGTTAGTGATATGTTGTATACATTTAAAAAGGTGCAGCCCTACTTAGACATATGCCTCTCGAAACACATGCACGCACCTACCTCATCCACCAAAGCATAGTTGGGGCTATATGATCAATAGAGGCGTGCCGTGCCCACCAAGGAATAACAAACTACAACCAAGCACCAGTGGCACAAAAGCAACTAAGCTTGGCTACAACCCTCCGGAAAATGATATAATAACCCAATGAAGCACCCATTAACCCAGCTTAATATCCCTCCAGGGACCCAGGAAATGGGCCCTCCAAGTCCGACTACAAAGCGTCTGGTAAAGGACAGTCGGATCAAGATAACACAACATACCCCACCAATCATTTTACCTTGCTCTAAAATCCACTACCACGAACCACCAGTGCAGACATGGGCAGCGCACTGAGCTCCAAAGACATCCCAAGCAATGGAGCCACCCACCGATAACCAGGAAAACTCATTCTTACCAATGAGCTCACTCTCCACTTTAGATCAACAAAGAATAGAATGCAGCTACACCCCTTAATCAATTCGGCCTAGCTGCACACATACCTACATCACTGACAGAACACTCAACAGCCTGGCAAAATGCTGTTATAACCCACAAAGAAATCGGCCATGCAGCACACACAATCTCTTACATATGCCCCACGGCAGCCAGACTGCAGACTCATAAATCACCCTCCTTGCTGCACACACTACACGGATCCCTGGCATCCACCGCACCACACTTACCATTAGATTGCAGCCAACCCGTGCAAACCACTCTAGCTGCTCACATACCAAATGCAAAGAAGCTCTATTTACTACACCAATCTCTCAAATGATACAGACCACGGTCCCAGAGGATTTTTTACCCACAGTGCTTTGACATCATACTAATGGCGCTATAAACAATGCACTATAACATGACATTTATACTCCTACCACGTATATACATTTACCTGTGTTAAGTGTTACTGGACCAATACTTTCGCTTCCGGAAGAAGTAAGGTTTTGTCGTATCCATTGAAATCCGTTGATGTTAGAGACACCTAAACATGTCCTTACAGAATGCGCTAAACTGAGTTTCGATATATATGAACCAGCTTGGCAAATTTGTACACCATGCAGATACGATTAAATCCTCAATCTTCTGCAAGCTAGGCATAAATGGTAAGGATCATGCCCTTCAAATGGCCTTTTTTAGAGTTTTGAAAACAGTTACAAAGGTTTGGGCTATGGAAGCAAGAAGGGCCCCCACTTGTTGAGATTAGGAGGTGGGAGAATTAAGCATTGTATTTACATTTTTGGTTAGTAAGTTTAGGGTCTGTTGCACTTTTCCAGGATGGAAAAGGGGTATACTACTTTATTTGAATATTGTTAACATTTTTGGTAACTGATCATGGACTGCGAATCATGTATATACATGATTTCATATTGTATTAATATGATGATGTGTAAACATAATTTTTTATTTAACAGTTTTAAATGCTGAAATATACACAACTTTCAATTTTAAAGGTGTAAAGTTTTATAAATAAATTAAACCACAATAAAACTAAAAGTAAAAAAATAGTTTATGGAGAAGTTTAGAACAATCACGATGTGTACCTCGAGGTGTGAAGTAATCAGACAGTGCTATCTTTTATATTAATTTCATATCGCATTTTAGTGCTTGTTGGGACTGGATTTAAAATGTGGAAAAGTACAATTACTGTACACTAATTATTTGGTAAAAGAAGCTAAGGCTGCATATTACAACTTAAATGCTTTTTTGTGAGCCAATTAATCACCATCTGCTTCTGTATGGTGGAAATGTTGTGCAGTAGGTTGTCAGCATCACCAGCTGTTGTAGTGTATACTCGGCAGGTCTGTTATACTACAAAGCTACTTCATATGCAGACTGATGTTGTGGTACAAAAACCTAGGCATTTGAAGGTGTCACCTGCAAATATGGCGGTGCATTGCAATGGGGAATATTAGTAAATTAGAGCACCTAAAACGTTAGGCTAGTATTTGTTTACTCTCCTAAGGGGCATTGTATAATCATTAGAACACCCTTCTAAAATGTCTAATAAGCTCCACCCCCAACTCCCCAAAAAACCTTTGCAGCTGGTTCCACCCGTGTAAATGTTACTTCTTTGATTGATATATTACTCAATTCAATATTTACAGTTTCACAGTCATTCTTTTACCGGCTTGGCCACATTTGGCTCAGAGCCAAGTGAGCTGCTCTAGCCTAGCCCTACCTTTGAGGTGTCTGCCTCCCACACTGCTAGCTCATAGTGAGTTGTGCACCGGGCGAGCTGGTGTGAAGATGAGTGAGGTCAGGTGGACCTGTGTGACCTTCTAGGCAGACAAGTATGCTCTTGTCCGTTTTTGGTGTACTGTTGTTGGGCTGCAGAGGGTCTCTAGTGGCCTGTGTTGGGTTGGATCGCAGATCTGCTCAGGCGATCTACTGGTGGGTTGGTTTACTGGTGAGCTGTTGTATGTTTCTAATGGATTGGGGTGGGCACGTGTCAGGCTGGAGTGGGTTACTAATGCAATGGACACAAAACTCGTTGGGCTTCTGGAAGGCAGGAGACACTTCTGGCAGGTTCAAGCTTGATGCAGGGGGCCCGGAAAAGCTCCTCCTGCTATCCTATGTCAGCTTCTGGTGGGCTGAGGGGTGCTCAACAGAGACGGAGGAGAGCTACCGATGGCTGGGAATGGATACTGCGGGACTGGTTGCGGTGTGCGTCTGGAAGGATTGGGTTACTTCCTGTTTGTTAGGGTGTACACCACGTGCGCTTGCAGAGCTGGTGAAGGCACTTGGTGGGCTAGGAAGGATGTCGGGTAGACAGGTGGTGGACTCACATGGGGTCGGATGAGATATTTGGTAGCTGGAGTATGCTTATGGCCGGTGTATGTAAGCTCCTGATCTGGTTGCATTCCTAGTGGAGTGGGCACCTAGAAGGCTAGAGTGAGTTTTGGGCATGCACGGTAACATTGGGTGCTCTTGCTGGGTTGCTTTCGGATCTATTTAGAAGCACCATGCACCAGTACCTGTCTTCACCATGAACATGGGACTCCTTACTGAATGAAGCTTATTGTTTGTTTGTTTATTAATTTGTAGGGCACACCAAACCCTTAGGTAGCTGGGCGCACATCATCACAAGAATACTTCAAGCTTAGTTACATGTATAGACCGTATAGGCAGGGACACAAAGTCACAGTTACAAGTGTTGAGGTACAGGTAGGTAGCATACACCTAGACATTATTCTTGTGGATAAGAAAATGCCCTACACAAGGATGGCAACTCCATAGAAATGAATGGGGACAGTTCCAATTATAGAATATACACAAAAATACAAGTTTGCATGGACTGCAGTCTTGTGGGGGCAGAAGCTTGCACGCACTCCTTAAAACACACTATTGACAACAGTGCCTGAGATCAAAGATAACTGGTGCCAGCAGGGTATTTGTTTGACAAACAGGCCCACGACTCCCTATTTACAGACCCCATTGTTTGAGGGGCACGCTTGCTTCCTTTATCATCAGGACGATACACGGTTCCTGTTTCCAGCAAGAGCAAATATTATCCAAAAGTATCTGAGCATCGATACCGTAGTTGAACAAACAGGTAACCCAGGGTGATGTGATGAGTCCTCCCAACTACCTGGATATGAGTGAGCAGGAAGTGGAGATTGCGGACAGCACTGGTAGCTGGCCTTTGGAGTCGAGGACCCCAGCCGGCACCGTCTTTGTCCTCAATGGACCACTCTGCCCATTAATGTGTTTACTCGTTGTTCTATGAGAAGCAACAGATTGCATCTGAAGAGCTTGGGCTGAGAGCCATTCCAAAAAGCTCTCTCTAGATATGTGTGTGTCTCGCCATCGGCAGCCCATGAGTGCAAGAAATTGAATTACAGAGAGGTTGGCATATTCCTCAGCCTTGGGTCGAAACTTTTAAAAGAGAGGAGAAGGTCAGAGCCACGCCTAATAAACTTACAGGATAATATGCGAACATATATAATAATGTGGCAGTCCCTGCACTATTGTTTAGTTGGGTATCGAGATGCATAGGAAACAGGAAAAACGAATTCCTAAATAACTTGATTCGCATGACCGCTTCTGAAATTTTGCAAACAGACATTTCGCCACAACACCAGCCAGCCACCCCCAACCCCCCCCCCCCCCCCCCCAGACTGGAAATGTTGGAAAAGATGTGCAACAAAATGAACAAGTTATTAAGAAAGTTAAAAACACACTGTTTCAGCCGAGTCCCCATTCATTTCCCCATAAGAGAAAAAGTCCACATTTCTGCTCAGCACACAGCAAAAACCGCTGGACGGAATTGGACCTTGGACAAGATACGGAACAACTTGGGAACAAATCGTTGACTACATTTCCAGGAGAGGTCTGGGGTTACTCCGTCCAGTATGTTTTTAAAACATTTGACGTAGAAGAGGGCGCCCCCTTCTCCCAAGATTATAGCTATATATCCCATTGTGCTTTGCAGGAGAGAGGTTTGATATGAAAAAGCTATTATTTTTCTGTTCAATGCAAAAAATAACCGTGGTTATAATGGGAATAACAACGACTAGCCGAAAAAGAACGCAGAAAAAATGCCATTTGGGGGAGGAAAAAGGATGAAATGGCATCAGGCTGGGTAGGGGTGAAGATGACACCATGTCAAAATTGGTGGGAGTTGGGGGGGGGGGGGGGTGAGGGCCTGGCAATCAACTTCAGGGCTCAAAAATGTTCACATAGCCGCGGTAGATAATCACAGCTGTGTGATCAGAAAAAAAAGTTTCTCACATGAAAATAATCATGCTTATTTGCAGGTGTTTATGGAAAACCAGGGTTATTTGTAGAACTTTGCCCATATAAATGCTGTTCTGGCCAAAATGTTTAATTAAAAAGAGTTAAAAAAATAGATTAAAATAGATTAACAGTGGGTCGAAAAAAAGAAACATATTTGGGGATCATGTACAGTGGACACGACGCCCGGTAATGTTTTAAAATATACAGTGGGCATGGCTGAAGGCAGTGCTCCCTGGCCAGGGCCGAAGGCCTTGGCGTGTGGGTCCGAAAGATATGTATAGTGGCCATGACGAAAGGCTGTGGTCAACTAGTGAATCCAAAAGAAACTTACCGTGGAAACATCTACAGTGGACACACTCGAAGGCCTTGGCTAGTGGCCCGTTAGTGTTTTCAAATATAGAGTGGGCACGGTGCCGAAGGCTGTGCTTTCTGGTAAGGCCAAATGCCTTGGCTAGTGGGCCCGGAAGATATGGCTAGTTGCCTGTAATAAAAACTATCATAACAAAACACTTGAAATTTACTGGAAAAAACTTTGGTTAAGGTGCAGTTAAGTTGAGCAGATTTAATGCAACAAAACCCTTGAAATTCAGTGGATGTGGGAAGTCACGAGCAGCTTAACGTGGCCGTGTTCCCGTTGAAAAGCCCATGAGTACATACATATTACAAGAGAAGGGATTCACAATGGCATTTTGGGGGACATCAACGGAAGCGTGCTGTTTTAAGCTGGTCAGGACTTCCCACATCCGCTGAAGTTCAAGGATTCTGTTGCATTAAATATGCTGAATTTAACTGCACCTTAACTAACGTTTTTTTCAGTGTATACACACACACACTGAGCGCTTTATTCCAAACTGCTTTTTACAGTGCTAAGAACGCAGTAAAATAGTGATTTGCCCAAAAAAACGCACTATTAGGTCAAGTGCAGAAGCTGGAATTAGAATTCATGTGGCCTTGTTTCCATAGTGGACGTTGAAGTGGCTCAGTTTTAGAACTGGCCAATCCTAGGTAGCTCTCTCAGATGCCACTAGAAGGTGTCACTGTCGTGGCGCTACATTCATCCACTCTGGTGCCATGCATGTGTGGAATCGGTAGCAAAAGGGCACTTGGCCTAGGGTGGCATTACGTCTTACACAAGCCCTGCCATCAGACAGCAATCTCCTGGAACTCCAACACTATAACGCTTCTTTCCAAGTCACAATGTGAGTCCCTCAGATTTCAGATCCACCTTGCAAAACTAAGTGCTAATTCAGGCGACCTGTGTTATTTGGCAAAATTATGACAATGAAAAATGTTGTGGCATTGGCTTAATTTGAGAATTACTTTGGAAAACATGTGGTTTGGGTTTCGTATGTTTTAATAGATGGCTTTGACTGTTCTCAGTTTAGATTCTAGGAGTATTGGGATTTCTTCAGAGATAGTTGACTGAGGATTGCAATCTATTCAGCCTCCCCCTGCCTTTGCAGTATGTTGCCTGGGGAGCTTTCCCTGCTATCCCACACTTTTTCTGTTTCCGCAAAGCACTGATAACTTACCTTTTCAGCCTTGCAAGTCCAACTTACTTTGCATAATGTTCTTTTGTAGCTCTGTATGTGTTAGCTCCATTATTTCTAAATAGTTTTATGTCTATTTTTTTTATAATCCTGTATTTGTATTTCTTTCCTTCATTTTAATTTCCTTGTATGTTACTTCAGTTTTTTCCTAGTAATATCAGCTGAACAGTATCTTGGGAGCTTTATTAAATATTATAATACATCTTAATTAAAAAGGACTGCGCTCCAATTTCACACGAATCACTTGCCTTTAATTGCACACTGTGTTTTTGCGTACCTGCAATGACAACCTTCTTTCCAATCACAATGCTGAGGGAATAAAGAGGACAACTCAAACAAAAAGATGGTGAAGCAAAGGATTACACTATTGTGTCATTGTTTTAATGACGAATCAATCAACATAGAAATCTTCATAAATATGCAATGGAGACAGCAAAAATATTGGAACATGATATTTATTTATTCGCAATACACAGAAAATGGAAATATCAATAAAAAACATCCAACAAGAAATCCGTGACAATGCAGATGCAAATGTACTCATCTGGTTCACGTGTGTTGATGGATAGGTCATGTAAGTGCTTGTGTAGACCACTTGGACAAGATCACAGCATAATGTCCAGGTAATGTGGATGGAGGAAAACTTGTGATGGGGTGAAAACCTCTGAGCAACAAGCAGATTTGGGTAAACGAAACACCTATTTTTGTACAATTTGAATACGCTGATGTAAAAAGGAATATTTGTATTAGTTAAGGAAAAAGTCCCCTAGTACATTGTTGGAGAAAAAGTAGCACTATACAATCAACCACCACACCACAGAAAGTGACCAAGTCACAACATTTATCGGATCTATGCTGGTGCCTCTCTAACAAACCCATCGCCTCCTTTTTCTCCATATTTCACTCACTCAAGAATATGCTGTCACTCTGTTGCACACACGCTGTCGTATTTGCTAAGCTCCAATCACTTATTTTAGGTCCATTCACACGAACCGAGAGTACAAAGCATTTTGTGTTAACAACACAGGCCGAGAGGATAGCTCAGGGGCAACGCGTTTGTCTTGAAGCAAGACCAAACAAAACATAGCAACACAGATTTGAATCCCAGGCTTGCGCTTAGAAACTGGTCCCCGCTATTAAGGACTTTATAAAACAAAACAAAACAAAACATGATGCAACTTATGTCCACTCTTCACAACACCTTCTTTGTAGTATGAAACACCTGAAAATCCAAGACCCTTTGTAATTAATATTTCAAAATGTTGGGGCATGACTGCAAAACATGACTTCATGATTTAAACAAAAAACCGATATAAACATTATAACTTTTTATTCCACCCTATTACTCTTCACTTTTAGAATTTGTATCCCTATACTATACAATATTTTTTGGGATTAATCAACCAGACTATACTTAAGTAAGAAACCCCGATGTTGGCGCACATTAACGGTTAGGTTTTACCTGACCGGTAATGCCTGCAGGGAGGAGAAGGGAACACCTGTGTACGCGTGATACAAATAAAATATCAACACATATAGTCCCTTCTCCCTTTCCATGGAATCCTTTGCCGTGGCTGGGAAGGGTTTGAAAAGCAAGCGCTCCTGAAATTGGCGAGGGAAGAGGTGGCTGCAGGTAAGTGAGGCCGAGTCAGGGTAGGGGGCAGGGTGTAGGTGGGGGAAGTGGAAAATGTACGGAGATAGGAGGAGGGGGTTCTTAGCAGGGAGGGCTCGCCTGCCTAGCAGGTAAGATGGCGACCACACGCTATTGAAGAGGCTCGCAGGGCAGGCAATACCATGAGATATACAGCCTTCTTTCTGACCTTACTGATTGACTAGGAGGCCCCACGTACACCCCTCCTATGTGCTAAATGAAAGAATGTCTTAAAATGAGCTACATCCATTCAAGACTGGATCTGGGGCATGAAACAATATTTCATTGTTAAACACAATGGGCCTGTTTTGGAAAGTTTTGCGCTAGAGCAAATTGGGTGATTCCAGTGAGCATCTCAGATTTACCCATGCTACCTTACACATAATTCACACATTCTCAAAATGGAGCAACTCTGAAGATGCCTGAACCACCTCTGAGATAGCCTTGAGCAAATCATTGTTAATCGGACTCACATGTGAGCATCTCCAATTTGAGGCTTCGTGAAACAGGTACAGGGTAGCAGGTGAAAAGCAAGGAGGATCATGGGCATCGCCAGATGTGCTTCAGTACCCATCTTTGTTAAAAAGGCCCAATAAGTTGTGTTCTTCACCTCCAGCTCCCCCCCCCCCGCCCCCCAATGGACATTATTCTGTAGGAGCAAGAAATACTCAGAGCATATGATTACCGAGCAGCCTCACTATGTTGTGGAGACATGTTGTGGCCTATCACAACACCATGAGATTCACCATAGAAAGCAGCATTTGAAAGACTTACATGTGATCGACACAAGCCGTTCAGCAGCTTTTTAGACGCACCTGCCTGCTGGGAAATCTCCCAGACACCATATAAACCCAATCACATATTGTAAAATCTGAGTTAGAAGGTGATGACAAAGAAAACGCCATTGTTGCATGAAAACCTAGTTTTTTTTCTGCTCACCGATTTAACATAGTAAATTGTTCATCATGCAGCAAAATTGCTACGCAGAGATCTAACACTGCTAAAATAAATACACGCCAGAGTCGGAAAAAAAAGAAATCTCGGGAGGCACGTGACCTCTCAATATTAGAACATGTTTGTTTCTTTTTTTTTTTTAACCCTTTTAAGGTTCACAAAAAATACAGTAAAATGTTTTCACGGGCAGCTTAAACGTGTAACTAGAGCATGTGCAAATCCAAAAGAAATCTATTACTACTGACAGTGTTCATGGTGCTTTAATACTGAACACATACTAAAATAAAGTCTTCAATAATGCGCTGCTCGACTGCTGCCATAGGATCTGTGTCAGGTTTGTGGTGATATCTCCAGACCTCCTGAAACCACACACTCCCTTTTATTTATGGCCTCAGGCGTGACGACGCCTCTTCTCCCCTATTGCCCTCGCTACCCATGGAGCGACCCACTGACTATAAGGTTCTTTGCCTGCTAACAAAACTGCCCCCGGCCATGCCCCCAATCCCAGACCAGAATGCCCCTCCCAGTCGGTGCGCCAGCCTCCTGAGATGTCTGGCTCGACAGCAAGCCAAACAAAGGTATGGAGAGCACAACCCTCCACACCACAATCAAGGCTTCGCACTCTGGGGCTCAACATATGCTCGCAGAACATGATGTCCTAAAGTTCCAGAGAGTACCGCACAGCACACCAACGGATTCAAAATGAGGCCCTCCTACCAGGCGCCGGCTTACCCATCTGGCCCCCATCCGCTCCACCCTCCCCCAGATGCTGAACTAATCACTAAAATAAATACATGCACTGCCTTTCTAGACACATGCTGCAGCCCATTGTTAAAGTGTCTTGAGTCGTTTGGAGTAGGACACAAAGGAGTGCTACCTTTCTATCCCACATCTATCCCTGCCCACAATCGAGGAGTGCCAGAATTCTCAATGTCCTCCTGGCTTTAGCACTAGCACACAGGTGCATTCTGAGTAATCAAACACAGTCTTCTAAAATATTTTTAGATATTGGATTCTCTAGGTGGGTTGAACTATGCCACAAGTTGAGGCCTCTTTTGCACTCGCTTATATCCTTTTCTGGGACTGACATGGTGATGGGGTTCTGGTGAATAAGGACCCCCTCAATTTCCGTTAATACTTTCAACCCTTTGGATCAACTGAAGTCTACGTCCTCATTTTACTTAAAGCATGGGCACAGCACTAGTGAACAATAAGTACTTGTGTAATTGTTCTCACCTGCAGTTCAACACGAGTTAAAAAACAAGTTATCATCATCACCTTCTTGAAAGTACTAGATTGTGAACCCTTCACCGGTGCATTCTGGGATGAATACATTAAGGAAATGATTTAGCAGCCCTTCTATCTCATATTGTCCATAAAATACATGTTACTCATAGTTTAGATACCTTCAATTGCGACCCTTTACAGCCTTAACATGCGAAATGCCTGCAATGAATTAGTTCAAAATAATTGTGCTAAAAATTGGAACAAACGCATGCAGTGCAACTTGCAATAACAATCTCTGCATATTTATGCATTTACCCACTGGTTTCTGCCCAGGATCTATCAGGTTGCCCACAATCAGTTGTCTAGTGCCATGTCTTCATTACCACACTAGGCCTCTGCCATCACACTTGACTGCACAACGGAGACAGACTTTGGACCAGTGGGCTGGAGCGGGATTTCAAAAGACACCCATACTCCGGCACATGGCCGTATGCCTGGCCCACCACTGTGCGAGTTCTGCGCTGAGCCTCACCATGGAAGGTTAGGCGGGTTTGTGCGTCGTTTGTTGCTCTCCATCCGAGATGTAGATTGGGCCAATGTGACCGACGGCATTACCAGACAGTATTAGACTGGGATATCTAGATCTAACCTTGTCTGGTAAGACGTCAGTCATCAGGCAACTGCGCTTGAAGGAGACACCCATCCAACACTGCCGCTCTGCCGCCACATTGAAAATGGAAAAGGGAGACGCAGGAAGAACCCCAACATGCTTCCATCCAGTTGGGTTCCGCAACAGAAGGGCAATGGCAATGCCTTACACCCATTGGTACCCCTTTGAAGGAGCCAAACTAGGAGTAGGAGGCTTGGAAGCACGAGTACCTTCTGTGATCATCCCTAAACCCATCAAACAAGGAAAAAAACACACAATAGATGAATGCACTCATTTACAACGTAGCGCTGCCCAAGCAAAGTTTAGGAACTTTATTTCTAATTTGAAACTGTAGTCTTTATTTGTGTTAGACACATGGTACCTATGTAGTCACCAGTCAAAATAAAGGCACACAAAGGGTTTAGAATATAGGCATTTACAATAAATGTGGAGTTGCATGGTGAGCGAGGGGATACTGAAGGGTGGCAAGGAGGTCGGAGCTACAGTGGGAGAGTTAAGCTAGGTCTTTCCATGTAAACATTGCATTAACAGTCTCTCCCTTTTATAAGTGTGAGTTTTGGTTGCTGTCCCAAAATCTATTACCACTGAAAACATACAATGTTCTATCCCTTTTTTTTCACCCAAAAATGTTCTATGTTTGAATAATTGAAGTTTCATTTTACTTAAAATGGGCAATTGTTATTTGCATATTTTCAACATTTATTGGCAGTTTATAGAATAGGAAGTTGAAATGCTTGCTTCGTGGGTGATGACCTGGTCACTTGATATTTATGTTGATATTTTGGTCATCAGTATTTGTGAACTAGATGGACCTACGCCAAGCTGAGAAAGGCAAAGCCCTCTGCTTCCTAGTCTGTGCGGGAGGGAAGAGAGGACAGGGCCCACCCGAACAGAGCACGTGTGATGAGTGCTCTGCAGGAAGGTGGGACAGGCCTTACAGGTCCCAACCCAATACATCCAGTGGGCCCGTACACTCAATCAACTGCAGTTTTAGAATGGTGTGTACTTTTATTGTCCTCTGAAAATTCGCTCTTTCACAGCAATGTCTCCAAAGAAAATGCGACGGCGCGGTTGGTGTGGGAGGCGCCAGCAGGAGGGAAACAACACATTACAGTTGAAGGAAGTCCCGTTTACATGGGTTAAGAAAATCGGCAAAGACAAAAAAAAAATACCTAGGGAGGGGGCGCAGTGTAAGAGTGAGTGTGACAATTTGTGTGTATGCGTGGGCGGCTACCTGAAATACAATCTTGAATTCTTGTTCACAAGGCGGTAGAACAAAGCATTTCTAAAAGGCGGAAGTCTCTGAAGACTTGAGTGTAGGCCTGGCTGAATTATTTTGGGGGATAGGTTCGCTGTCTTACCAAACTTTGTGTGAGATCAGTCTCGAAAAGCATTAAGTTCACCCAGTGTCAACCTTCAGGGTCCTGTGAGGTTTGGTGAACTGCTGTCATCTCCCATGCACTCCGTTACGTGTTCCCTGACCTCCCCCCCCCCCCCGAATCCCACCCGCCAGCGCTCTTGTGCTAGGCATATAAAACCGACTTTTCTCTTACTTGGGGTGCTGCAAGGAGATAGGTAACCCCGGGGGCGAGCTAGTGGGATGCGGGGAGAAAAGGTAATCAGAGTTGCTTTGGGTGGCTGGTTAGTTGCCCAAAACACGAACTGCAAAACGCGGACCTTTTTAATCAGTGACTAACACATATTCGCAGGTCGCTTTTTGGGTTTTTGTTCATTATTACTATTGAGTCAAGGGCATTGGTGCTGCTCAAAAGTAATGGATACATCTGTTTGAGATTCAGTTAGGGTATAAACTAGAGATTAAAGTGTCGAGCCACCCTCTGTGTATTTGTTTATATCAGCCAAAAAAGCAATTTCACTTGCAGTTTGCTCCTTAATTGATATATATTCCGGCCTGCGGAGGGTGAACTTTTCTAAGATTTCGGATTTCTTTTCACACTTTCACCCAGGATAACATTTCTCAAGGAGTGGTTGAAAAGTCGGTGAATTGTAGAGTTTGCCTGGTCTCGTACTTAAACCTATGCAAAGCCTGGTAAATCAGCATACGGGCAGCAGTGTGAAAAATGAGGGCACTCGCCTCGAGATAGAATCCCCTCACCGTGACGCGTGGCACGAGGCTTGTGCCATGTTCTTTCCTTAGGTTATTAACTCAAATAGGCCTTGCCATATCGTTTGTATTTTCAGCAGGGAGTATTGTATTCCACTCCTATATCACGTCCGCCATCAACCCCTTCAATGCTTGGTCTCTTGCTTACAAGTATTTGATATGTAGAATAAATGCAGAATATTTTCTGCTGGAATACATACAAATATTCATCTTGTAATGTGCGGTAAATAAATAATCTAAGCAGCTTAATAAAACGCGCGTAAAAGGTCAGCATTACATAAAGTAAGTGGTTACATGACTGCTGAACGGTGTTATACTCTGTGCTTCAGGGGAAGCTGGAAGTGATGGTGTCTCTGTCAGGAGGCATTGTGACCACACAACCCAACTACAATAATTTAAAGAAGTGAGCAGTGATGTTATTTAAGCAATAAGCTCAAATCTGGGGGGGGCACAACTGCTTCAGGTAATGCCCCTGGGCCTTAACGCAGCCACGGGGTGCTACCTGAAGTGTTAATGCCCCCCCGCCAGCAAGGGGCTTATTGCTATTAGTACCCGACATGTTGGACCGGGGTACTAATACAATCTTTTGGGAAGTAGTGAAACGCCATCAGCAAAGACAATAACAAGATGGCCTCCATGGAATGGGGTGAAGGGACTACATGTAGTACCGTCTCCCTTTGCATGGCGGCCATTCGCACAGCAGCAGGGAAATACCGGGAACACTGCTGTTCCCAGTGCCAGCGAGGGACCAGGAAGCACAAGGTAAGTGGGGCTGGAGGGGGGAAATACCTGTAAAAGGGTGGTGGGGGAAGAGGACACACGGTGCACGGAAGCACTTACCTGAGTAACCAGCCGGGGAAGATGGCGGCCTGCAGCACTGAGGAGTCTCGGAGCGACAGGATTACTACAAGGTGACATCACAATGCCTGCATTGAGCCAGCAGAAGGCAGAAATACAGCTGTTATTGTAGCAGTTAATTAAAGCTGTGACATGCTTTGTGAATTCCATGCTTGTAAAATAGTTTTATGCTTGTAAAATAGTGTTTTTGTGAGACTTTGCAGCCATTAATTGACAATTAACTGTTTATGGTATAATGTTTAATGCGTGCACTGCTGGAGTTAACACACGTGAGCAAGAAGTTGCATGTTATTACTTATTTTAAAGTACAACACGAAACCTTTTGTTCAATGATTTTTTAATAATTATTTTTCACAACACATTAGGTTCTGCAGATTAGCTTTTTAAAACCAAACAGATTCTGCATTGATTATGTGGATCTGCAAATGGAAGATCTCTTACATTAGATTAATCAGGAGGCCAGGTATTAAAGGGGACGACAGTGTCTGGCCATGTATTATAATAAATACAATACCCCCCTATCGTACGTAAAATGGACACTGCAAGTCTTCTCTGAGTTCCGCAAGCTTATAAAGGAACTTGGCCGCACAGAACTCCCGAGTGGCTTGCAATATCCTTATAAGGTACATTAGGGGGTACTTCATCCCATGTATAGCAGGTGATTTATAGGGTCCCAAGTTGGCTGTTGTATATGCGGGATAAAGCAACCGTTACACACGTTCCAAGGATATTGCAAGTCACTGAGGAAGGGGTCTGCAATCTTTGGCTCTTCACATGTTTTGGACTGTAGATCTCATCGACACTAGCCGTTATACTCAATGGTGTGGGTTCATGCGATTCACAGTCCAAAATATCTGTAGAGCTGCAGTTTGCAGACCCATGCACTAACGGGTTCCAAGACTGGGCACAAGGCCAAAGGCAGAGATCTTTTATTAGATCAAAGAATTATGATGTGACTTCCAATGCAGGTTAGGGGAATTTTATTCCTTAAAATACATGGCCACACGTTATCATCTCTCTTGGTAATTCTGTTGAAATAATGGAGTTGTTTAAATGAGGTATGCATGTAGAATCTGTTCCGTGGAACTCAGTGTTCAGTGATCATTAGTACCCGGCGCAGGTTATTGTTAGTGTAACAAATGCACCGATTGGTGCATTTGCAAGCCTTACCAGACGGTAAGCCCGCACACGCTGTTGCGCGTCCCTGGTGCCAGTGTTTGCTGGTAGTTTTTTTTTCAGGCCTCCATGGAAAAGAAGAAGGGACTACATGTAGTCCCTTCTCCCCTTCCATGGCGGCCATTTTCTCTGTTTACTAGGGCCACCACGAAAAGAGAAAACGGAGTACGTTATCCATTTTTTTACCGGCTGTGAAACGCAACACATCTCGCAACCGGAAAAAAACCCACCATTAGCACCCCGGTCTAACGGGCCAGGGTACTAATGGCAATAAGCCCTTCACTGGCTGCCCATTAGAGCATAAGGTAATGGCCTTATTATCACATAAGGTAATGCTACGCTCAGGCCTGTAACTATGGGTCCCGGGGGCATTAACTTATGCAGTAATGGCCCGCCGGCTCGGGGCTTATTGCCTGAATAATCACTCTTCCCAACTACTCTCAAAAGAGTAGGGTCCTCCCACTTCCAATATCTACATGTACGTGCCTGTGCCATGTGCCTGCATGTTTCTGAACACTGCACCCACTCTTTCACCTCACTTCCTGTTTCAAAGTGCTGCAAAGATGGAGACAGGGAAGGGAAATGCCCTTCTAAATTAATGTGGTGGATTAAAGACACTCTGAAAAAGCTCTGCAAAAAAACAGCAATACATTCTTTTTTGTTTCAATTTTTGTATCTGTGATCAACAGGGCACTCTTTGACGGTGCATATCTTTTATCGGGGCACCCTCTGTTTTAGGCATCAGCCACATGACTCTTGATTCTTGACAACATTATTTTTGTCACCAGGGCATCTCATTTATCATATCTCACAAAAGCATTGAGGAGCCTGACAGGCAAAATGTAGGAGACACACCTTTGCCTGACCAAAAATTATGCCAATACAAAAGTTTCCAAGAAATCTATTTGGGTATATTTAATTAATTAGTAGCAGAGTGAGGTATAAAACCCAATACCATAACATCAAATGCACACAAAAAATACACCCGAAGATCGCATTAAGTATTCAACACGCTCATAGCAAGGATCATCATGTCTACAGA
Source organism: Ambystoma mexicanum (assembly GCF_040938575.1). Lineage (NCBI taxonomy): Eukaryota > Metazoa > Chordata > Amphibia > Caudata > Ambystomatidae > Ambystoma > Ambystoma mexicanum. The sequence continues at coordinate 467,930,181 of NC_090929.1, read as the reverse complement.
GCACTCTGGCCTAGCTCGCAATTGGATCCCTGCCAAGCGGGACACCTTCAGACATCCTGACTGACAATGGATCGGATCCCTGCCAAGTGTGACACCTTCAGCCAGCCAAGATTTATTTGGCCACCACCACTTTGCATTCTGGGACTTCTCGTTTTGGATTTTCCATTGTATGTTTGTTTGTGAAAGTTACAGCATGCTGGGTGTAAGTGCTTGTGGCAATAAGGTTCAGGCCGAATAAGGGTGCCACACATGACAGGAGACAGTTTGATAGCTATGATTTTGACCAAGAAGGAGTTTGGTAGTACGCTCCTAGTACACGTTGCATATTGTTCTACAGGCTAAAAACAGTGTGCAGCGGACTTCAAAAGAGTGTCATTAATTACATGTTCTTATCGAAAGCTGTTAATTATGACATTTCACTACCATCTTAAAGTCTACAAACGTTACCAGCTTCTTCCTTTCCGGTTGCAGTGGCGGGCAAAGGCTGTCGATGATGGTGTTCCATCTTCCTCTTCTGGTTGGACCAGGACTGTTTCTTGTGATGCATGGCGAGGGGTGGTTCACCCTTTGAACATCGTTACCAGACAGTGTTAGAGAAGTTATATAATATCCAGCACTGTCTAGTAAGATGTACACAGAGGACCTGAGCTGGTCAGCGGTGCAGAGAACTTATTGTCTTACAATGTGAACTGCTCCCCCACCCGGCCCAGCAAGTATGCAACTTCACTTTGAAAAACTCCCTATTGCTCAGACATCCCACCACTCCAAGAGCAAGAGCAGTGAAGCACAATAACATACTAATGGAGGAGAAAGTAGTGAGCAAAGAGTCTTTGAATAACAACAATACATGACCAGACAGATAATTCATGTAGAATGTGTCCAAACAATGCATTAACCAACCCTACGTCCCACTTCCTCGTCCCAGTAGAACCAGAGTCATTTCATGATAGAACATCATTTCCTAGTTTTATTTTTTAGAACCTCCCCCTTTTCCCAGGCAGAGGTATTAAAGACCCCCTTCCCACAATGCACCTCGTTGTACCAATCCCGTTGCTCGGTGATATCCCAGTAATCGAAGTGGTAGTGAAGGGTAAAATTACTTCAATGAGGAGCAGTAGGACTGTGTGTAGTGTACATTAATAGAAAGTAATCTACACATCTTAATACCATCTAAACATTATCCTGTGACAAGATTATCTTTCACAAGGGCCCCACCGGCACACAGTTACGTCGCTAGTTTGCAAGAGAGAATGTGTCCATGGGGGTAAACTATCACAAGAGTAACCAGGGAAATAGACTGCCTGTGAAGCCTTCCCTGCTTCAGCACCATGAAGTTGAGTAAATGGCAGAGGTGCGCTTTACAAATACCACAAAACATAATAAAACAAATTGGTGTGTTCCTGGACAGATCAATGATCCCCTTTTAACTCACTTCTCTTATCTGCTGTTGACAGGAGCTCTTTGACTTAGTATAAGCCCCAGAATAAAGCGATAGATAAAATCTCAGCTATCTCTAGCAGAGTCAGATCCAACAACCTGTTCTTAAACTGAATCAAAGGTTTCCATTTGGGAATTTGGGAAACTACAGAATCCAAATGTGCTATCAGTTTCACTTTGCTTTTCAAATTCATCTGGTGCAAGGCTTTCAGGTGCCTGGGAAGTTACTGGAGGCCTACACCAAGTCTGCATTGGATGGCCTCGGGAAGAGCACAGAAGTACTTGCTTAGCTTAAATGAGATATGGAAGGGAGGGGCCGAGGGAGGGACCTGTCATCGATGCAGGTAAGAGATTTTGAGCAGGAATGACACGCCAAGTGTCTGTTATTTTATTCCTCTCCACCTGTCAGGTGCACAGCACCACCTGCCCATTAGGCCTGCATTGGGTGTACACATATAGCAGTGGCTTGGGGATGTCTCCTTAATCATTATTTATCGTTTCTTTAATTATAAGAGAGGATGAGGGGGGGTTCCTTCCTGGAAAGTGGAGAGGGGTTCACTGTAGGAGACTTAGACCTTCCAAACTCCCATTAAAAATGTGAAATAAAGAACTCTAGGCTAACAAACCTCCTGGTTGGAGAGAGCGATAAGGTGGGGGAAAAATACTCAAGACAGCCTTAATAAAACCGGCATGATTTATATGCTTCATACTTTATATGCCGGTATCGATGGAACCAGGAAAACTAAGTTCTAGCCCAAGGCTCCTTTCTTGGGCAAAGATTGGGATCCTGGGCAAATATTGTGATATGATACTTCCTCATTTCCACACTCTTCCAAAATTGGAGGCAGCAAAGAGAAACCGATTAACACCTCTGCTATACATGCTTTGTTGAACAAAAGACACAATGCTTTCTTGACATCGCCCAACATTTACATTTCCTCCAAAACCCAGATTACTTTGTTGTTCTAACCTGTATCCCAAATTCGTTTTGTGGTTTTCTATACCATCTCTGATAAAGCGTTGGCAATCCTCCCCCACCTCCTGTGGCGATAACAAATCATGTTTTGGGAGAAGCTCTGTTTGGTGTGAAGCATCCGTTCCCGCCGGGCGTTGATCCACGCTGCATGGGCGATGCCACAATCATCATTACCAGGCAGTATTAGAAACAAGACACGAAATCCAATGCTGCCCAGTAAGATGGCAATAGCATCCCAGTCTCAATCGAGGTGGCAGGGTGTCCACATGGTCCAACTGTAGAGGGGGATGGGTGTGGGAACAAAAGGAGACAAGAAAAACCATAGACAGTCAACATTTTCTGCAATTTCTTTCCAAACTGTTAATCCCAAAAGGTCTTTACTTGCATAGTGCCAATGGTTCCCACTGATATTAAACAACCTGTGCTGCTCCGTGCCCTACACAAGCATACCTACGAAATGGAAGATCTTCACATTCTGGGATTTCTTCCTGACACCTCGAGAAACTTCAAAATGTGCAACAGGATTATGGAATAGCAGGATGCCACCTGGAATGGGCTGCACTCTCTTAAAAAGTGCTTTATGGTATGCTTCTGGTGTTTGCCGATTTTATCTCAGGAAGTGAGATGGTGGTGCACTTTCGTTTCGAATGTGAAATCGTGGACAAGCAATGCTAGATTTAGGCACCCTGATATCTGACATCAAGTCCCCTCCAGTCTTCAATTGAAATACTGGCTCTTTGGCTTTTTCTTAGTAACACTGTATTAACTCTTTCGAGCTTGCATACGTGTCCAGTGTCTCCCAAGATACTCATGTATACCTCAAACGTTTCCAAACAAAAGCTGTATAGCCCTCGCACACTGTGTAACGGAGATTATTAAGTGAAGTTAGTGGATTTAGTCCAGTCCTGGAGAAGGGACACAAATAGCTCAAAGGCCAACATTGTTGACAAGCAAGTCTATGTATGTAGGTATAGAAAGAGAAGAACCCCCTCAGGATCCCCTACAAACATTAAGGAGGCATTTTATGATGACCCTGTAAAGGTCACAGTTAACTTTTAGTTTTTGACCCTGTAAAGGTCACAGTTTACTTTTAGTTTTAAGTAAAATCTAATCGCAACTCATGTTATGCATAGTTATTGCTGTGGTGGTCCATTTATTGTAATGCTTGATATTGAGGTTTTTCTTTTGTGTTTAAAATAGTAAAGCAGTACTTCACTGTCTGTACACAATGTGGCCTCATTACACGTTGGACGGTATTCCGGAGGGAAATCCGCCCAGCTGAATTACTGATACCGCCACTTGGTCCGGCAGAATTATCGCCAGATTACAAGTGGCGTGGTGGTATAATTCCCCATTTTATTTGAGTCCATTGGACTCAGTGGGGCTTTTTTGGCAGAATTTCCACTGCAGTAATTCTGCTGATTCTGCCGATTTTTCGACTGTGAGGGCCGGTATTTACCTCCAGGATTTTCCTGGAGGTAAATCTTCCACTCCATGGCCTGATCTCATAATTGTACCACTTACCGCCATACTCGTAACGAGGCCCTATGTACTCAAAAAGCCTGCTCTTCTACAGGCTCACTGTAAGTTGAAGCACATGTTCTGATTCCAGTAGAAAGGAATCAGAGCTGCAACCCACAAAAACCCAGAGATCCATTAAGAAATATCAGTTTGAAATGAAAAAGCAGTCTGTTAGAGGTTTGTAAATCATTTTAAAAAACTAATTGAAATGTGGCAAGTTGGGAATTTGACTAAGTAGAAATTCCCAAACAAGTATTTTCTTCTAGATTAATTGTTTAGAAAGGTCTTCAATTCATTGCTGTTTAGAGAGAACATTGGGTAGCCCTTTTCGTTTTGATTTAGAAACAAGGCAGGACAGAGATCCTTCCTAGGATGCAAAAACTCTGGAGGAACTCTGTCAGGAAGGGCCACGCAATTTAGGCCATAGATCTTTCAATCCAAGAAGCCTCAAGAGTGGTAATTTGAGCAGCTTGGACCAAAATTGGACACTTTAGCGAGAAAAATGATGATTCACAGCTGTGAGACTTCAGCAAAAGTCAATGAAACGTGTGCAGCTTGTCGAGAGTCATAATGTGCCCCAAGCTACTGCAGATCTCTAAAAGTTAAAATGAGTCTACATTTAGGTCATTTATAAAAATGCACTATTTGCATGTGTATTATTGTAGTTATTGAAAGAAAATACAATGAAAATGCTTTATTTAATGTCTGTGCCAAACAGGGGTGTTATTTATATGTTACTATGTGCTCCCACTCTATCAAATATTGACTTTTCATAGAGCGATTGTTCCTGGGCATTGCACGGTTGCAGAAAAAAAGGAGTTCCTGGGATAATTAAGCACACCAGTGATAGAGAACACTCCTACCTCGAGAAAATAACTATTTATTTGAGGGGTGGGTCGCAGGCTGGGCTCCTCAACACTGCTCTTCTTTGCCCTTATCGAAGTTCCTCTCCGCCAACAGAGCCTCGCCCATGTAGTGACACTAGGCTATTCCTCATGGTAGCTCCTCAGGGACCTTAAAGCTCATTTGGAAAGACCCCGGGTGGGTACAGTTTCTCTGGAATTTAAGCCCAAAAATAAAAAGTTAGTGGTTCTTCACATTAGACTATTATAAAAGGTGCAGTGGCCAATATCACGCCAATATCCACATTTTCCTTTCAATGGAGTGCTAACAAAAGGCTGGCCTGTAACATAGGCGGCAACTTGCTGTCTATAAATTCAGTAACTTTTACTCTAAATACTTAGCGTGCTGCCATCACCGATAAACAAGAATACCCGCTGTTCTAGTGGTGGGAGCAAGAGCATTCGGATCTCCCAAAAACTGCCAACATTTCCACTTCCTGTTCTGCATCCTCCTCACTAGCACAGTAGCAGGAAGGGGGGGGTGAGGACGCCCAAGGTTGTTACAAGGTCCAGACAATGGAAGGCAGGTATGCTCCTAGCTGGCCAGTAGTGGTAATAGTAGTGTCCATGTTAGCACAACTTCTGTTACCTGGCAGATTAGGTTGCAGTACATTATGTCCAGGACCAGACAGTGCTTTAATGGGACTGCGAAATACAACGCACATGGCACTGCTTTGGCCAGTCTGACTGTCTGCAACTATTACTTACCTGAAAGCATTTCGGTCTGATCCAACTGAAACCTCAAGCTTGCAAAACGCTTCTAATGCCCCAGGCAGTAATGTGTTTACCGAGTAAAATGCCTCCTCCGCGGGGACATAAAAGGCTGAAAGATATGTCATAATATTCGCGTTTTTTTAAAGGGGAATGAGGCCTCACTGCGAGTAGTTTTTCAAAGAGGAGTGAGAAGGGGAAGCTTGGCACGACAGTCCAGGAGTGCACAATGAACCCAGTCTTTGAGACAGAATTTGCCGGAAAAGTAGTCACTGCAACACAGCATCCCTGAGAGCATTCCTGTCCCATGGTACAAACCTGCTGACAGATCCTGCCCGCATGTTGGCCTGTTGTTGTTGTGCTGGGCTGCTCCACAGAGACCTTTTACAATCCGCCTCCATTTTGTGTGGTTTGGGGAAGAGGCCACAAAATGGCGCCTGCTGGCTGTGTGCAGATGCATAAAAGGGGGAGAATAGGTGAAATTCCATGTATACAAAAGAAAATAACCTGTCCCATTCTCCACTGACCTTCTTCAACAATGTTTCAAATTAGCAACGTGTTGTATTAAAAAAAGAGCCACTGTCATAAATCCTAATGTTTCCTCCCTAATCATTAGGGATGCTCTTTGGAAAACGGAAGCATTTTTGTATTCAGTTTTCTGTTTTGAGCAGCTTTAACATCTGCACCACCGAACACATTAAACCCACACCAAATTTTAAACGTAAGATATTCTTATTTTGAGCCACACACTAATTAATTTTTTGTTTGCACCCAAGGATTAAACTGGAAGATTTGAGACGTATTCCTCAACAATGTGGCAAAAAAGTGAACTTTCCAAGATATCAATAAATATAATGTTTGTTGAAGTGGGTTCTTATTGGCCACAGGAACACACGTTCAAAAACCTGGCCTCTGCTGCAGCTATTCAGCCTAAATGTTATACGAATTGTGCACACTTTGATGTTGATGGGAAGTGAAAATGTCTGCTTAGTAACATTTTGCAGGGGCTGTCCCAGTTATTTATTTTGCCATTTGTTCCTTTAGGAATTGTTTTCGCAATATTTTGGAAAATCACTGCATTTTAATTTTTAGTGGGATGTCAGTGGTGCTGTTGCACTATAAGCAGGCAGGGCCTAAACCATTCCATTGCACAGTTGAGAGCTTGTCTCGTCACTATTTACTACCAAGAACTACTTTTTCCCTAGATCTGAGTGTTTAGTACCTACCCGTCGTCAGTAAACACACACAAACATCTTTTACTGGAGTTTCAGCCCTGCCCAACATTCCATTATTTTAATTTTAGCTATACATTTAGCATCACCCCGGTCTTTTTTTTTTTAGGTTTGATCAATGACAAACAGCTAACCTGAAGAGTTTTAGCCCCAGGCTCTGACATTTGTTGGGGACCCCAATCCCTTGACAATTATACCTATGTTTTTGCATACAATGCATGTCAGCGGGTTTAAGCACCACTCAGACATGACTATTAGGGGAGAGAAACTAGACTAGAGAACTGTAATCGGGAAAGGTCATTTCACAGAGAAGGTTTCCTTCATGTGACTGTGCCATGCCCTTCCCTCAATTCCTAATCTTTCCTAATCCAACATTTAAAGCGATGCAGCCTCTTCTCTGACTCCAAATTAGCGCAAGCCCATAAAAACATTAGTAAATTGCTGACGGGGTAGATTAATGAATTAGAAAACAGAGGAGTGAATAAAAGAGTGAAGAGAGGATTGAATGAATGTGTGGATATTTCAAAGAATTATTTAATGTGTGATCAAAAAAAGTAGTGCGACACTGAACCAATGTATGTTATTAGGCAATTGTAAAGAACAAACGACACAATTTGCGTACTCTTTGTATGCGTGAGTGAACAAAACGAGGCGTGAATAAGTACATTTATATACAAATGGTGTAAGCTAGGGGCACATGTGAGTGGAGGGCTAAAGGCGTTGGGGGGGGGGGTTACTAAATGGACACAGGCCGCTGGCACTGCTGGTGAATAGATGGGGTGCACAGGCTTGCAGGGGATATGAAAAAAGAAGTCCCTAAAGAAAGTGAGGCCAAAAGTTTGCAGCCGACATCAATTCAACCCAGGGTTTAAACGAACCTCCCAGGCGTTCAAGACTCACCAATGGAAGAGATAAATATACTGAAAGCAATTCTAGACGCAGAGGAAATGTTTCACCAATAGTCACCAAACTAAGTTGTCATCAGAGCTTACAAAGTGGACTGGCTACAAAGGCCACATTTTTTTCTGATCAGGTAATGGCTTTGGGCATGGACAATTGATAGGTTGTTCAGAAAATATATTTTCAATTTCAGGCTAGGGAGGAAACCCTCTTTAGGCTCTGAAAGTCTACAAAGGTGAATAATCGAGTCAGCGGCCTCGCCTGTCACCAGCAAACAAATGTACATGTTTTTTGTTCTAGAAGCTTTTGTTCCTTTGGGAGGCAATCAATACACTGTCAGTTTATGGAAGCGGCAAGAGTCGAGGGTGATGCAGTTGCCTACAGGCATGTGTAGATTGGAGGCATGTCAGTGGACTTCCTGACAGGCTAGTGTCTCTACCATGCCTTAGACTTGGTTGCCCTGCGTGGTTTAAACATGTGTGGGTGGGCATCGAAACCCAAGAAATACACAGGCATCTAGGACACATTACCTTTGACCTCAATGCCATCATAATTCACCTTGGTCATGCCTAGTTAAAGTAGAACAAGTGACTGTGTTCAAGGTAGGGCCCCCTATGCACCGCATGACGTGTGAGTGGGGCGGGTCGACAGTCTGCTCTAAAAGCAAAAATAAAAATCAGAAAGTGGAACATATGAGGACTCTTAGAAAGAGGAGGATGGCAATTCTAAGGTGTTCAAAGTCATCTAGTTCATCCTGTTGTGAGAGTAGCCCTCCTGGGATAATCGAAACTCACATCGCCTAAGGTGGTAAGAACAGAAGCACAGGTAATGAGGGCTGTCCCTGCTATCTGACTTCCTGCTTTATGGCTGCTTTCCTATGCAAGTGGGCAGTTACGTGTGCCAGGCCAGCTGATTCCCAGTCATTTATGTGCCTTCTACTTCTCCTTTAAATTCGACTCTGCCAAAAAGAGTGTTACATGACATAAACCAACCCCAGCATGTCTTATATGTATGCTAATGTAGTATAATTCAAATTCCATTTCACCAGGACTCCAGGTTTCCAGTTATGGGCTTTCAATGACTGAAGATATGCATTCTGGGAGTTGGTATCTGTTTTTCTTCCATCAGCCAATTAGACCAACCCACTAGATCACGAATGTCTGTAAACATGAAGCCCAGGACTGGCACTATGCTGCTCTGGTGACCTGGAGCCCTCGCGGTAATCCTATACCTATGCTTGTATGGCTGCTCGGGAATTCCCAGGAGCTGCAGAGCAGGTATTTTAATGACCTCCCACCCGTAACCTACAGAGAAGACAGAGGACAACAGGCCCTTCATCACAGGTGAAGGATCTGCATCAGGTGGGCGATGGAACTTGCATCACAATAGCCCCTATAAACTGCAGCCTCCATCGCCCTCATAATGGTGCCACAGCCCACAGATGTATGGATTGCCAATGCGTGCAAGACAGCACCTTCTGGAGGCATTTGCTGGCGAGGTGTAAGGTGAAGCCTGCGGGAGTCTTGCTTTACAGCCCTTGGCTCCAGGTGTTTCGAGGCGTGGGGGGTTTGCTCTGACTTATTCTGCTGCTTTGGGGTCTTTGGCCTAGACTTGTCTGGATATGGTATGTTGCTTATTCCGCACACCGCTACCCCCCCGAGGGCAGTCTCCATACGTCTCACGTTCGGCACCACCAGCCTTCATGGACTCGGGCCCCTACCCAGGCCGACTCTCCTATAGGCCACGGAAGGACAGAAGGTTCAGTTGGCCCTGTTGCGCTTTGCACCTTTACCCTGTATGTTACACTTGGACCTCTGGGGCGGAAGGGCAGGCTCTCTCACAGTTCAGCGAAAAAGAAGCACTCGGATCAGTCCATGTGCACTGCGAAAAACCAACTTTTTGTACTGAAGCAGGCTAAACATGCTCTTAGCCCACCTGATGTTGGCACAACTGGGAAATGTGCTGAATTTTTCCCACACGCAGACCGAAGATCATGTGCCAAAATCGTACGTCAAATTCGGGTGGATGAGGCCTACGTATTCAGCGTATGGGACCAAAAATATTTGAACTAACATTTTTCCCAGATTTGAGACTATTCAAATCTATGAAGCCACTGAGCCCAGCAAGAAGTAAGGCTCTGTTAAATCTTATGTGGCAATAACGAATGGCAACAAGTTTGAGTTTATTCAAATTTATGAGGCCACTGAGGTTGGTCAGGAGTGTGTGACCCCATAAAATGCTTGTGCCTTTAAGGAAGGACCATGAGTCTGAGTCCATTAAAATCCAAGAGGTCATGGAGTTTGGCTACGTGCGTCACCGCAAACAGCCAGGGGGTCTTTGAGACTGGTCAGCACTGCGATGCTATTGCACTATATGAGGCCATTTAGAGTGTGTAACCTCTTTAACGTCTATTGCATTCTTGAAGCTGGCTGAGAACGAGATGCCATTTAAGATTATGGGACCATTTTGACTAGGGAGAAGTGAGACCCCATTATAGTACCTGGGGCGCTAGAGAGTCCCTTGAACAGTTTGGGACCTCCCTCCATCAAATACTCCTGTGCTACTGCCCAGAATGAGAAGCCCTCGTTCTATTATACAATGGGACCATTGAGGCTGAGCAGTGATGAGGCTCCGTGAACGTATCTGGGGCCTTTCAGGCTTAACAGTGAAAGTCCAATACAATACATTGGGGGTTTTGAGGCCTGTTAGGGGCCAGGGCCCTTTAAAGTCGAGTTGGCCATCTAGACTGGAAAGACTGCCGTCCAAATTAGGAGACTCCCACCTATGGAGTAAGAGGTGTCGCCTAAAGTGATATTGTAACTTCTTCGTCAGGGGGCTTCGCCTAAGGGGGCAGAGTGCTGGCAGGGGCGGGCATTTAAAGGAGTTCTTGTGGCACCGTTGCCGCATTTGCCTGTCGGCTTCGAATGCCAGCACCAGAAGCCAACAAGCGCCAGTCGTGGTGGGAACTCCTAGTGAATAACCTGGAAGCTGGATGAGGACACCGCCCGATCGATACTCGGGCCCACAGCATGGCGCACCGGATGCCGAGGAAGTGCTCTCCACACTGCCCGCGTGACGTGCTCCAGGGGCCAAGGGATCATATTTCACCTGTTGGTCCGCCCAGCACCCACCTTAACCCCTTGCTGCTAGGGCGTGAATGTGCTATCTTTGCAATGATTTACAGCAGTCATACATTAAAATCAATAGAAGTATTTTCAAACACTTTCCGGATTTTTTTAGTTCTGCTTTCACCTGCACTGCAAGTCCTAACAGACTACATTTCCCTAGTTAACTTGCAATGTAATAATCCTCGGGCAACTATACAGTGCATTTTAATTGCCAGCAAGGACATTAACCGTATCTGATGACAGTGCAGCGACATCAGGAGAGGCCCTACTGTAGGACAATTTCAAGCAAGCTAAACATTTGAGAAAAATCAAAATGAAATTGTTTTGTGATTGTAATGCAAGGTGTTTATGTTTGCAAATGGTGCTGAGAATCCGTGCACCATTGTATAAGGAACTACACATCCCTCCCTTTTTCGTGACACGTGGCGGGCGGATTGCACACGGATCTCCACGGCAGGTGCAATGCACTGACTCACTGAGCTACCCAGTGCTTCTATGGTGCGTGGGAGGCTGCATGCTTCAGTGAACGGCCCGCATACATTAATTTACCACAGGCCGTGTCGTGTTTTATGGTTTACTTAGCACGGGTACACGCTGCTCTCTGAGCAAACACAAAGAAGCCGGAGCTGAGGCGCTGTTCGTCACTGCCCTGATACAGGCACGGGAACAGCCTAAACGCGGCTAGAGTCTCTTATTAATAAGTGACCCCGTTGATGTGTGTATTAAAGGTGTGTCGCACCCGTCATGGTTATTACTACTGCTTAGATAATGCAGAGAAGTTAGAAGATGTTCATTACACCCCTTTCTCCCACGTGCGGTCGCTTTTAACAACCATTAACATAGAACGGGGGAAGCAAGAGGGCAATTTTCATTTACATTATTTTTTTTACATTTAGAATTGGCCTGCGAATCACAGAAAACATGGGGAAAAAAACATGTTGCAATAGATTTAAAAATACATGTTTGCAGGTGTTCCATAAATACAATTTGCATATGACATTTATCGACAAAAGAATGCAAATGACCATCAGTCGGCAAAACGTAAAAGTATCAGACAGCACGCACACTACGGCGAGCAAAGGCCATACATTTCCAGTCGGCTTTTCTGATGACATCACTCTTTCAACCGCCATTGCCATGACGTCAAATGCATTCCAAGCCATCGAGCCCGCTCCACCTCGCGAAGTGGGTCTAATGCCGGGTTCCAAGCCACCACCTAGGCCGCAGAGCCATCGCTGCACACAATCTCTTCAATGGAGACCGATGCGGTTTTTACCACAGACGCTCACGCGAACATTGCCACTGGTGGTAAAGCAAGTGGCCAAACACCATTATTATGCAGCACAAGCAAGGCCCGCGTTTCAACTGGCAATGCTGGTACCAACAAGTTAAGATGTAGGTGCAGGCTGCGCCGTGCAGCCATACAGAAGGGTAGTGGTGTTAAACAGGTCGGCTTCTGAATGCTAAAATATTATTTCGAATTGCGCAATACTGTCGTGGGCCTGGCTGTACCCTAACACGACCCGCTGGCAATGAGGGGCACGCCGGCTGCCTTCACCCACAGGCTCAAATAACTAGCGCTTCCTCCTGAAATCACTCGAACCGGCTCTGATGCAATCACATTAATTGGCGACCTACCCCCCACGCTCTCTATTGAAATTCGCCAAGAATTCGAACCAACCCCTCAAGCTCCGAAGACAAAGGCCCAGAGATAACGATGCAAAGCCCCGAGTGAATCTCCAGGCTAGGGCAGAGAGTGCTAATACAAACACACTTAAAAGAGGAGTTCCCCATATAGCTCTTGCATAAGCCCTCCACCGGCGCCAGAAAACAATCTTTCTTTCGTGTCAGCCATTATTTACGAAAGTACAAACCTCCATTTGAGCGAGGCCTAGAAGAAAATCCCTTTGTCTCACTCAGTCAATAACAGATGAGATGTTCTTTCAATCTTGAAATTGGGAAGAGAGTAACCCGATGCTCTGCTGATTATCGCCATAGAAGGTCACTGGCTGGCACCTGTAGGACCGAACGTCGACGGCTTCCCCACATCGCCCTCTCCCACACGCACGGACTACCGAAAAGCCTGGGAACCGAAGCCCAGTTAGTTATAAGGCCCAACAGGCTGGAGGGGAGAATAATACATCACCAAGGAACACAAACATTAACCACCAGAGCAAGGCCTTCGCCAGCCCTTCCTGGTTCCACGTCAGCCTCCCGGCTCCTTCCAGAACTACAGGCCACGACTTAACCCTCTCGGACACCGCCACACACTGCTGAGGCACGCCCACATGCACAGCAACAATGATCCTACGGGCGAATAAAGTGACTCTTAAAGTGGACAGGCCCTACTTCAGAGCTGCGCCTGACAATCAAGTGACATAATGCATATATCCTAGAGCAGGTGAAACGTCAACCGTCATTCCTCACAACACTCTTGTGCCCTACTCTTCTCATCGATGGGCTCAGTTCAGACTCGATCACTGCCCCAGCTAAATATTTTAGTGACTTAACAACAAGGCCATTCATATTCGTTAAAACCCAATGGTGATCCAACGCTGCTGTCGGGCTTTAGAAACCAGACGACTGCCAGTTTAAGGGTGCAGACCAATTTCATCAATAAACAGGCACCTTGCAGCAAAACATGCAAATCGCAGTTTCCCACACAAGAGGGTAGCTGTGGTCGGTAGGCATCGCTGAGAGGGTATTCCGACCGAAACTCCACTGGGGAGCAGCATAGGAAGGAGGAGGGGAAGAGAGAAAGACAGAACATAGTGAGAGGCACGAGACGGAAATGCAAGCATAGGTAGGAACCAGATCAACATAGGGAGACTAAGGGGGCAGACAGAAAGGGGGCTGGAGAGAGATCGATTGTAAGGAGATAGGAAAAAGGCAGTGTATGATAGGGAAAGTGAGTTGAAATGTGGCTGAAGCTTACAAGAGTCCGGCGGAATGTTAATAAGCAGGAGACTGACAGAACCCTGCAATGTGGAGGAGGGGGGGAGATAGGGAAGTAAATGAGTGCCAAAGAGGAGGGGAGAAAGGGGCACCTTCAACCTTACCATTCGGGTCTTGTAGGAAAAGACTGCACATCTGTGGAAGCCGTCTCCTCGCCACTCCTCAATACACGTTCCATGAGGCATGCCCTCTGAACACACTGCACCCCCCAAAATCCACAAACCTACCCAACCGCTGTGTCCGGGACAAATCCCACCTGGTTAATCATCACCACTACTACCAATGTGGTGGCCTTAAAGAAGGAGGAAGGAATGACCAAGCAAGCGAGGAGGGAACCTGGGTCTTAAAGTCAGGCCCCTCCTCCTTTCAGAGACCAGCAATTATCTCATGTACCTGCCCTACCTTGCAGTCTCCACCCCCCTCCTTCCCTCTCTCCCTCCCTCCCTCCCTCGGTCTTCCTACACCAACCCCACCTCCACCTCTGGCTGCTGAGGCGGTAAACGGTTCTCCCAGATTTGAACAATGATCAGGTATCAATGGAAGGCCCCCCGACTATGCCCGCGCTGCCCCCAGCTAGAGCGGCCTTCACGAGGAATGTGGCTGGGACAGGAACATCAACCTGCTCGTTATCCTGCAGGGCCCTGCCTTGGTCAATAGTCAGCCAGGCGCAGAACAAAGCCTCTGAAACCCTAGCCTTTATCTGCGGGCCTACCTGATAAGCCCCACCCGGCTCTAGAAAGAACAAGAAGGCTCCTTTGTACACGGTAAAGCTAGACTGCAGACTGGCCCTCGTGTGTGTGTTGCCCCTTCCCAAACACCATTTTAAATGTACTGAATCTGTGCATTGGGGTTTTATAACAGAGCGCACTGCGGGAAAGCAGCTCCAGAGTGCCAGGTGGAAATTTGGTGTGTGGGGAGACAAGCATTGGGGACATGGTGGGAAAATTCCCAACAGCCAGCGCCTCGGACAGGCTGGCAGAGAGAAGGCGAGTCAGTCTGTGTGTATTCTTCTATAGGCACCAGTCGGCCATATTCCCTTGGGCCAGTCTGCCCCTGGCCCTATGCTGGGCAGGCCTTACAAATCAAAGAATGAGCTCAACCGAGCACCGGCCATGGGAGACGTCTGTAATCTGCCTAGGCCTTTACAAGGTATGTTTTCGAGTAGTCCAGCAATCGTGTCTTTCCAGATGACGTGCATGGCTACCGCTTTGACGTCACAAAATCTACCTGGCCCTACAGAAAACCTGCCTTTTGAGCCAGAAAGATTGCTCCACAAAGCATACATTCACAATAAAAAGACAGCTAAAACCAAATGCCACCATCAAGCACAAAACAGGCCCAATACTACTTCAAAAAATTTCTTTCAGCCTTTTTAAAATATGAAGCCACACAAAGCAAACGTTATATTTAGGTCAGCACCAAACACACACATTTTTATATTAAAAAAACACCATTTTCAATTGCGTGTTATTAAACAACATTTCCACAAAAATGCACTTTTACAGTAACTTAAAAAAACACACGACGCATTACATAACAGAGCGTCTGTAGCAATGTTCAGTGTACTGGAAGAGCACTTTTTGCCGAAAACACTGGCAGATCAACATATAAATAGCGTTTCTGTGCCTGGGTTATGGAGCATTTATAAAAAATTACCCCAGCAGTGGAGTTGGTCAGTATGCTGTCTAGCACTAGAAGAAAATACACAAAACTTTCCATCAAAAAATAAAATACCCAACCACCGCTGAATTTTTTTGATAATTTTTTTGATAGGAGCTATTATATATGCTGGTAACAATAAATTTAACTCGACATATTACTATGAGCTTATTGTAATAAATTCGAGCAGCACTCATTTTTTTACCATGTAAAACAATCAATGTTGCCAGTGAGCACTACAATACCACACCACATGCATTTGCTATGGCTGAGCTTTCCTAGAGTAATGGAAGTAACGCGATAGTTAGTACACGGTGTACTGCTGCCTAGGCGTTTCTTTTGTGTACAGATGCATATATTCTATTTACACTTACAACCGACTGTGTGTACATTATATATGTGTATGTTATATATACACATATAATGCACACGTCTCTGTATAATGTACAGCGCACAACATTATGTGCATATACACACACACACACAATATACATCGCATGATTGCATAGCCCAGAGCGCCACACGCAGTACCTCCCATCAGATCAGTGACGTCACGTGACGACATATGGCTTACTGGAGCACAAAGGGTAATGGTGGAAGAATGTTTTAAACCGTATACAGAGAACCTAGTATTATAATTAAAGTGCAGTTGTGATACTGATGAACGTAAGAAAAAAACATGATTTTTTGGGGGATTCTTTTACTTGGCCATTGAAAAAGTGGCTTTATATATATGAGAGGGTACCCGACGAACGAGCTATCGATAAATAGATATATGTAAAACAGCAAACTATAAGATGTATAGTATATGGCATTTCACACTTCCAAGGGGCATCACAAACTAAGCGGCGGTTTGCACGTTTTTGGGACTGCAGCAAAACGGGTTTCAAAACCCCTGGCCTCGAGTTTGTCGAAGGCTGAAGCCATTTTGTACTTCTCCTTTCGTTAAAACCACCACCGCGGTTCAATGGGAGCGTAGATTTACTGTTTTAGAAACAATACATCAAAGTTTGTCACGGTTTGCGAACAAGCTAATTTGGATGGTTCAAGCACGGGAGCTTGGGGCGGGGGTTGATTAATGGACTACCTTTTTAAGATCCCAGTGTATTTTTTTCTACTTTGGAGCCATGGGCTGAAAGACTTTAATGCCGAGTATGCTTCCAAAACAGCCCGGCACGGCCGGGACCTCGCTCAACCTGTTGTGTCAACAGCCCTTGAGAGACCACTGAGGACCTGTCAGGGCTGGGCTGTAGATGTTTAAATGGCGAGGGGGTGGGGAGTGAGCAGGTGGGGGTCGAACATTCACACACGCCATTGCAAAGCTTCTGACAGCGGTGGATGGGCCGTCACGAGTAAGGACAGGTTTGTGGCGGCATTCCGGCTAACCCTGGGCGACGGAATGTTAATGTCAGAGCAAGCGCCAAAGCAAGCAATCCCAGACCAGGCCGAGCTCTCTGCTGAAGGCAACGACGACCTCATCAAACGTGACCTACTTAACTTCAATCCGAAGAGGAGCTAGCCACGTGCGCACCATTTTGAACATGGAGGGCCCGATTCCGTCAAACTTTTTTTTTTTTACCTTCCACCGCAAGATGGACGCAGTGGCCTGTCTGCAGGACTGTTGGCCTGTGATCAACGACTCTTTACTCCAGCACTGAATCTTCCATTTAAAAGGTTCTCGGGGGCGATTTTTTTTCTGAAGGGTGCTAACGTATATATATATATATATTGTTGTTCTTTTAATCAAACACTTAAATGCAAAACAGCATTGTCAGTCTTTACGGCTTTTCCCTCTTCTTTTGCTATACGCTTAAAGATACGCCATCGGTTCTCAATGAGCTCGGTTGTTGCTCGCAATTCCAGATCGTTAGATATGTGGACGACATTATGCTCACATCCGAAAACAGCCAGCACATTTGATGTACCAAGACTCCTGGATAAACCAGATCTGGATCACCCCTACCCAACGCGTACACACACACTCCTCTCTAAACAGCCACATTGCCGATGCATGCTCATGTTAAAAACAAAGCAATCTCCTTCAATTTTACCAAAGGCTTTTTGTTCCTTCCTGTCTTATCTCATGCAGAAATCTACCTGCCCTAGCTAGCAAAGTGTCTTAAGGCTCGAATCTGTGCGCCTTCAACACTGCGCCCGGCCACTTCAAATTCTCGACTACACCTCACTCCTGAATATCCAAGTAACAAGATACAATTTCACACAATTTCATTCTCTCTGAAGAAAAAAAACATAGGCACGAGGGATGCCAACCATTTTTTCAAAATATTCAAATGAAAAAGAAGGTGCAGCGATAAGTGAAACCAACAGCTTGTCTGAGAATTCTCCTCCAACCACCACAATACCTGAAAACTATGCTGTGCGCAGGCGTGAAACAACCTGCCTTTGTGCAATTTCTTTACAGGGAGATCCTTAACCGTTTTCCAAATGGACGCCATCATCCTTCAAAGAGCGATGGTGAAGAGAGGGCAGACGACAGACAGAAGAAGCAATTGGGTTTCGCCAGGATAGAATTTTCTTGTCTTCCGATCTGGTCCACATCTTGACAAAGGGAGCTCTTTCTAGAAGGTGCGGAAAGCCTCTGTCGGTGATACTGGGAAAAAAGTACACAAAAGTGGCCGGAACATTGTTAATTAACATCACCGTCGTAAACCAAAATGATTGGAAAAAAGGAGGCTGTTCGAAGAAAGAAGAAGTAAAACAACTGGGTGAAGCGTTGACTTGTCCGTCTTCGTCAAAGCCCCTGGAGCGGTGTTGCCTGTTTAAGCTGGAAACAGAAGAGGCAGGGAAGCTCTCGGGGCTCGTCTTACATGTAGCTCCTTTCCCCGCCCCGCACAGGTGCATTCTTCACAGAGGGCCAATCGCTGTGCCTCTAGCCATAGGCAGGTGTGTCCCTACGCGCCAAGATAGGTCAGGAGGGAGACAGCATTGCGTGATGCAGGGAGGGTTTTGTTTTTTTGTTCCTGCTGAAGAGAATGGCCATGCCACAGGCAGCTTGAGCCCCCACTGCCTAAATAATAAGCACGAAATAAAGAGGAATATAAGGCAGACAAAATGGTAGAGAAGAAAGAAAAATGCATGAGAATGACAAAAAGGAGGACAACCTCAACCTATTTAAAATTAGAGCGAATTTAGATTTTACATTGTCATTGTTGAATTTAGGGCCTGCCCTCCACCTCTACCTCTGTGCAACACTGATCAGTGGCAATGTTGGAACAAGAGATTAACATCAGCTCTGCTGGAAAAACACAATCCGATTCTCCAACCTGTGGCATTTGGATCCGCTCTGTCTTCCATCCTTCAGCTTATCTCAAAGTAGATAATTGCGTTAAGTGCACTCGAGTTGCTGGCAGCAAATATCCCTCTCGTTCAAGGTGCACAGGTTTTTAATTTTATGGTGTTTTTGAGAATACACGTGCTAAGTCAAAATACACGGTAAAAATGTTCATAGGCTGCAGAAAAAATATCACTAGGTTAAGCTACTTCCGTGCAATCAGCCCAAATATACATTTGAGCGGTGTTAATGAAATATTATGTTTTTCATTGCAGTGGCTTTGCACACCATTACAAATGAAATCCATAGGATGATTACATCAGGGTTGGAATTCTGGAACAATTCATGTGGTGCTGTTAAATTCTAATTGGGATTCGGATTTGCAGCTAAAATTTAATACAATGTTTCAACAAAAAAAAGCACATGCGATAATATGGGGAATGTAATTGAATGTTCAAATCTAGACAATATGCCTTGGTTGATTGGATGGCAAGTATGGCAGTCTTCACGATGTTGACCAGGGGAGGGGTGGCAGCTTTGCATTTGGAGTACCAGTCGTAATTAGAGACAAAAGTTCATTGTTTGCGATGAGCACTGGGATAAGAAGGGGCCGTTTCTGGCCATTACCCACCATTCTCTATACAAAGCCATGGATCCAGCTTCACTGGACCGGGGGAACAGAGACATTTGAATTGCAGGTTACACAAGCACAGGTGCAATCACTGCAGTAGTTAAGCAATCACCCTCAGCTGCAGGCTGTGGTCTGCAATTATCACCTTAGACATGCAGATCCGTGCATAATTCCACTAGGGCGACATGTTGGTGCACCGTGTGCATCAGCGACAAAGCAAAAAGGAAGTGCCCAGTGCAAGCACTGCTAGGTTGAAGCCAAGTAGAAAAGACCAGCTTGAGAAGTGGGGGAAAAGAGAATTGGGAGACAAAGGGGAATCCAGAGGAAGAGAAGGCAATACAAAGAGAGAACAAGATTACATCATATGGGTCATAAATAAAGGATACAATTATATGTTTGCATCTTATGTGGAAGTTAGATCTATGTAACGCTACGCACACGCACTAGCTCCTAGCTCCCCAGTGGGAGCTCCTGGTGACTGGTTACTGCTGGATATACAGTAGCTGCTTGTA
Source organism: Ambystoma mexicanum (assembly GCF_040938575.1). Lineage (NCBI taxonomy): Eukaryota > Metazoa > Chordata > Amphibia > Caudata > Ambystomatidae > Ambystoma > Ambystoma mexicanum. The sequence continues at coordinate 467,910,325 of NC_090929.1, read as the reverse complement.
GCTCCCGATTATCCAATCCTATTTTCGAGCCCTGTGTACGTGTCATGCAGTTTTTCTTTAAAGTCGGCTTAATAGTGTCTTTGGAATAAAGAAACAATTTGAAATTCATTTTCTGGCGTTTGAAAATTAAGTGGTGTACTAGTGCCCATATTACCAGCAAGCGTACTAGCTGGCGGCTTGCTGTGCCAACTGGAGCACAGCAATTTTACACACAATTGCGAAAGTAAAGAAATAGAAAACATAAGAAACAAGGAGAAGGATGCAAGAGGAGAAACAAGGAGAAGGATGCAAAAAGAGAAATCAACAAGTAAAGGAAGGCAACAGGGAGGATGAATGAATAACATAACTGAAAGGTATTGCAGTCTTTCCGAAGAAGAATAGAAATAGCCCACACAATCTCTTAAAATAAGCTTTATTGTCCTTTTTTCTCCATTCACAGTTTGTCCAACGGCTGCCTGTGACATCTCTATCTCAATTCACGCCATGAATTTTCTGAAATACGGGACTCTATGTACAGTACCTTAGTTGCTCCTGCGATTGAGCCCAATTTGTTTTCTCACTATTGCACTAAAAAATCCCTCATCTTTAGTCGTTTGTGTATATATTTACAACATTGCGTTGTGGCAAAAAAGGCCCAATGATACACATTTTATGAAAGAATAGGTCAGTAAGGCTCACATGTGGTAACTACCTTTCATCAATTATTCCTGCCTCAACCATAAAGGAGACCATTACCACTTTGGCTTCAGCACTAACTGCATTTCTCTATAGCTCCCTGGTCTACAATGAAGTTCCAAAAAGTCTCAAGAAGGGCACAGCCTTTGCAATGCTAAAAATGACCTCGGCCGAGCCAAATGTGCTAATAAACATTCGTCCCATCAGGAATTACACAACTCCCCAATGACAGTGAATCCATCAACTTGCTTCAAGTTGGGCCGGGAGGATGGCTCAGGGGCCACGCGCTTGTCTTGGAAGCAAGATAACGCATTGCAACACAGGTTCTCGTGCTTAGAAACTGGTCTCCGGCATAAAGCGCGTTATAAAAGTACAATTAAAAGCCAATCAATCTGGGTTTCAACTCTAATGCAGCACAACAACATTTTTGCTTAATATGATGCAATTGTTTTGACAACATTGGATGAGCATTGCCCAGCAGTACTTTTCCTGTATGCCCTATCTTCAGCAGAGGTATTTGTACATAGTGGGCATTTAGGGTATGGCTCTGAAATAGACTACCTCCTTCTTTCTCGTTGCAACTGTCAGATTGGGCTAGTTCTGCATGAAGCCTTTCACTGCTAGAGATGGACTCCACCAAGGCTCAGTCTTGTCCTAATGGTTGTTCAACTGCTACATTAAACCTTTGGTGGATCATTGGAGCAGTTCTCTACACCTTTCCAGATGAATGTGGCTATCTCTTTTAAAATAAATACCAAGCATGGCTGAAAGAAGTCACAACATCTCCATGTCTAGTCATGTTACAAGACTGCATGGTTTACAATCATCTTGACTTCTTTTTTGACAAAAAGGTCACCTTTAGCAGACAGGTCAGGGAGCTTCGAAAAACTTTGAACCTTCCGCTGGCATATGTCAAAAGACATCCTGCCATTGCTGAACATGCGGCACAAGGTGTCAGTGACCAGAGCAATGGTGCAGGCAAGAGTTACCAATTGCAACAGCCTGTATTGTGCTTCCCAAAATATCTAACATACCTCCTGCAGCTGATTCAGAACAAGGTGTCAAAACTCATCATGAGGCTGACGCCCCATGACCACATCAGCATGGCATTAAAAGACGAACATCGGCTCCCTCTAAAAGAAGGGGCCGACTTTAAACCACCACGTATCATACATACGGCCTACAAGGGAATGGTCCCTCCTACCATTATCTGGACTATGGATTGTTACACAGCATTTGCACTGCGCCCTTCACCACACATAGGGAGTGGTCTTACGGAGCCTAGGACTATGATCGACCCCAAGAACACATATCTTCAGTGACTAGGTTACCATTGTCAACTTTCAGGAAAAAGAGACTAGGTTTCAGGGTGAATCGATCAGGGGGTGTCTCACCCTGGAACAAACTACCACTGAGTGTCAAGACAGAGAGAAATAACTTGAAAATCAAACAACCATCAAAAACACATTAGTTTAGACAAAAGTACCCCCCTGAATACCCTAACATACAAGCAGAACACTCCAAGTGACCAATGCAAGGCAACCCACCTTGATGGAGTAGTTCAAATAGTCTTTCACATCCCTCTGGGTTTGAGGGCCCCACGATTTTACTTGGCTTGTGGGCTTTGTAAGGAGGGCCATCGTTTCCTCACTCGACAGTGCAGTGGGTCTCTCCTTCAGTGATGACCTGGCCGTGCCCAGAGACACGCCTGCATCAAGTCCAATGATGCAATGCCACATACTTGCTCTCAAGCGCTTCAAAAGCTGTTTGGCCCGGGCAAGAGACTCTGAAGAGCCTGGGTCCTATACTTCGACAACAGGATAAACTATCTCAGAGGGATAGGTTTTTCTTGACTTTGAATGCAGTGACCTCCCTGTCACAGGGAGCTGACAAGTTTCTTCCAACCCCCTCACTATCAACCAGCTTGACGGTCCACAACATTCTGTGCATATAGGGTTTGAGCAGAAATAGACGACGCATCCATCGTATGCCGGTTAGGAGAAATGCACACAAGAACCAAGAGGCGCGAATTTGGACGAGGGGTGCATCCCGTTTCGGACTATTTTTCGAGGCCCCAGGATGAACTGTTTGAAGAAACCTGACACACAGCGTGATTAATGAGCCTGGGAGGATACTTGTGACAGGCTTTAATGATACCGCGCCAATCGATTTAAACTTGAATTCAATCCCGATGATTTTTTAATGAAAAAGACCCTTTGCATTAAGGAGAGATATCCATATGATCTGGAAGAAAACTATACAAGTATGGGTATTAGCCCCTAACCAGTTGAAACTAGCTTTGTTGGAGGTCGCTAATCATTTTTGGAGGATGTTCCTGGTTTTTGGAGACATCCCCTGAACTCAGCTAGTAGACAGGATACTCCCACATTGCAATTGGTTTCAATTTGTATGGGTGACGTTGATACATTTTATGATTTTTGTGATATTAATGTATTTGGTGATGAATTATATAGGCTTTATGAGAGATGTATGTTTGAGTGGTTTATAAGTATGGACTGGGTGAGTGAATACCTTTTAAAGATGATTTTGTCACTTCTTTGTAATTTTTGGATATAATTTCACATGCTTAAATAAATAGTCGTAATAAATAGAATTTTTCCTGTGTTACAGTGGTGTGTGAATTCCATGTGGGTGGGTGGTAACACATTTAGATTCAGATTTAGTGACATTAGCATATTGATTTCTCATGTGACACCATCCTGTTCGGTTTTGTGTTTAATTATATATTTCCCCAGGTGTCAATGAGTGATGGGGAAACCCGCCTTTCTTTAGGCTAAAAAGGGATTGGGGGACAGGCCCCTTGCCCCCGTCTTTCACTCCTTTCTATATCTTCCCTCCTATCTCCTGTTGCAATACTCTTCAATGTTTCACCACGCCTCTCTCCTAACTCCCTTCACAATTCGTCCATTCCCTCTTGCAGTCTTCTTTTTACAGCTGCTCAAACCCCCTCTACAGAATTTTCCACCCTGCTCCTGTTTCATCCCTTTATCGCCCCTCAACTCGTTTACAGCTCTCCTGGTGTTCATTCCTTCTCCTGCTTCTATTTGCATATCTGTCTGGTCCCCCCCCACAAGGGCAGTCCAGCACTGAAATGCTGGGAAATGCACCTCTGAACCAGGGTACCATCAGCAATCCCAGACACGTGCTGTGCCCTTGTTGGGCCTACTCAGTGAGCTGAAGCTGAGCCTCTCTAAGGCACAGTGAGCATTTTTATTTATACTGTTGAGTTTTTCTCTTCTCTCATACTTTGTCACATTGCAATGGTTTTGTCTTTCACAGTTGTTTTTGACACACTACAATTCCTTGCATTCTTTAACTTCCCCTTTTACACTTCCATTGCCCTTACACTTGTCTTAATGTGCCAAGAACTATGAATGATCTTTAATTCTCACATTTGGTCTTTGTTAACCCTGTCCCTAAACACTTCCTTTTGGGGTGTCAGAAGAAATGTGTGCATTGCAGATGACACCATTTAAATACAAAATAAATATAGTGGTGGCTTCAAAATGTGGGCATGCTATGGAGGCATGGTCATTTTGTCAGGAGGGTGGGATGATATAGCCCTGGATAGAGAAGCACACCCATTGGAAGGCTGGGTGTTTTACTATCAGGAGTCTCACACACCATGAGAGCGGGGTGTTGTAAATCAGATGTTGGCTTGTGAGCATCCCGAGGGCTGAATGGAAAGAGCCTCAGGAAAGTGGGTATGATAGCCGCAGAGCACCATGTGCAAGCGTTATGACAACATGAGATGGCATTTCATGAACATCATGAGAGCATAGTGTTCCAAAAGGATTCCTGTTCTGACAGTGTATTCAACATACAGATGGCAGGGCTAGGCAACACTGGGAGCTGTGGAGCAACAAGACTTAATTTCTTTCTAGGGACACCAGATGAGCATATCAATCTGCCGATATTCCTAGATACACAAGCACTGTATATAAATCACAGTCCCGAAGAAGTGCTACATATGGAGGCACAAAACACATGTAGAATGTTTTAATTTCAACTCCTTCATCTAGCAAGGGTTTATCCCTCACATTTTCAAAATACTTTGCTAATAAATCGAATGACTAACGCCATCGATCCAGCAAACTACAGACACATCTCCAATTTACTTTTCACTGATAAACTCCTTGAGAAATTTAGATCTACCAACAGCTAAGGAAATGTGTTGAAAACAAGAACCTCGTCCACAAGTCACGACACGGATTAAGACCAACAAGGGGTACAGAATGTATTCTATGCCTGATATAGGGTATCCAGATGCAAGCTCGCTGAGTGCACTCATCCTGCTGGACACAGATTCACAGCTTTCAACACCATCAGCCACAAGATCCCACACAAAAGATTACAGGACACCGGATTAAATGTAACTTTTGTATGCTGGATCATCCAATTTCGAACTAGAGGAATTAAATGTCACCCATGGTCTTTTTCAGGTCATGCTCTGGAAACTGACATGTGGCGTACTCCAGGACTAAGTCTCTTGCCTCTCCTTTCAACACTCACATGACCTTGCTCAAACTTATTAACAACTCGGGCAATACCTAAATTATCTACACACTCACAAATAGCTCTGAGACAAATGCATTACATCTGAGCACATACCTTGTACACATGGACTATCTGATCACTACACACAGACACACCAAAAACAAGCTTATGATTTCATAGCACAACACCATGAAGTCCCACACCAATCACCCATCTCGTAGAAATGGGAACTTGTAATTTTTCAAGTACAACAGGCAAACCTCAGACTCATTAGGACTACAGGTTTAAGAGTTTCTTATTCAAACTCTGGATGATACAAAACATCCTGTTTTACGTGACCATCATGCACCAAAGCATACCAGTTATGGCAAAATGTAACACTCTGAAAACTAGATCACAGAACAGACTTTATCTGGGGCTCTCAGCATATCTATTGAACAGTCTACAAATTGTCCAAACTGCGGCAGACAGACGGTTTCTGAGTCAAAGATACCAACACATGGGTAGGGACCTCCGAAAGCCCGAGCAAGATGGCCACTTCAGCATGAAGCTATGTGAAGAAGGAGTCACTACGGCCGCGCTATGCCAAATGTGAGCACCTGATGGACGCCTCTCATGGGGATTCTGTGAGCCCTTTGCCGAAGCATGAGCCCACCTATGCTGGGTTACGGAGGTGCGCGCTAATGTGCAGAACGCTGCAGCGTGGGAAGAGAGCTGTAGTGGCTGGGAAGAACACAGCCTCATGGAAGAGAAGCAGCGTTCGGGGCGGACCTGGGTTGTGGAAATCAACCCGTATCTGTGCAGTTCCATGACTGAAACGATGACGGCCTGTAACCCGGCGCATGGATGTGTCGACCGGTGCGCTAGCAGACAGCGCAGATCGATATTTGAGGGGCGTGTTGAACGCCACAGCCGCTGCATTCGGCAGCCGGAAGACAATGCTGTATGACGCCGAGACCAGGCATACACGGCTCTGCAATGCTATTCTCCCCCAGTCGTTGGTTTGAGACTGATATTTGCTGCATACTGCGACCGCCTGGTGGAGGAGGCAGTGACCATGTGCCTGCCTCCTGTGGTCGCTGCGGACTGCTCCTGGGGGTCAAGGCCACCTATTCATCCAATGGGATTAGAGTTGTTCAGTTGAGCTTTGTAAGCCATTAAGCATGCTCTCCCCTCCAAACACTAGAACTGGGACTGTGCCTGGTGTATGTGACCTGCTGTAGAAGTCTGCAGAGCGTGGGAAATCATGGAATGGAGCACTTGGGAGCTGGTTGATGCTGTGCGCTGGTGACATGGCTGATGCTGTGCATTTTGGTACAAATTCTAACTACCTTGCATGGCACCTGGCAAGGTTCCTTTGCTGTTTATAGATGTTGGCTCGCTTTGTTATAGGGCTACCCAGTGAGATGATACGTGCCTGATCACGGTGCCACAGGGTAGCCCAAGTTAGATGAAGCACCTAATTTCATGCTCTTCATTGCAGATGTTATATGCCTATACACCCTTTGATGACTGACATGATGGCTCAATATTTCTTCAGCAACTGAGTATTTGTGGGGAGCCAGCTGCGCTTGTATGACTGATGGTCCCCTTTGGCGGAGGCAGGATATGTCCACAACATTGCTGGGTTGTGGCACAACAGAACCAGGAAGAAACTGGGCACACTTGCATAATGTGGCGACTCCCGCTTCCACCCACAACAAAATGGATACCGTTGCACAATTTCAAGCGATCATGGCAGAAAATAAAACTTTAAACCTGTGCACTCAGGAGACGAATCTGGCAGTCCAAGATATGGCAAAAGAGCTAAAAGACATAAATAGCCATCTTAATATTCAAGCCGAAAGAACCACAGAAAAGGAGCAGTGCATCAGTGCGATAGAGGATAACCACTGAGAAATGGGGATGGAGCTTGACGCAACAATTAAGGAAATACAACGCCAAGGAGCAAAACTGGATGACCAGGAAAATCGCTCTCGCCACAATAGTATCCTGCGGGTCGGAGTACTTGAGGATGCAGAAAGGGATGATTTGGACGGCTTTCTGCACTTCACCTCGAGAACCCAAGGGAACTCATTATTGAGTGTGCCAACAGAGCGCCCATCCCAAAACCAGCGTAGGCGGCGAGTGCCCAAGAATGATCACAGTACTTTTTTCTGAATTTTCATCATAAATTAACTAACAAGGACTATAGACAACACAATACCATCCTGCTTGACGGTGTGCAAGTGCACATTTTCAATTATTTTTAGGCGAAAGTAGCAAAATGATGGAGGGAGTTTAACCCAATATTTGATGCTCTGAATGGGTCCACAGATTGGTACTACTTGACGTTTACAGCGATATGGTGTCTTCAACCAGATAAGAAATGGCACTTGTTTGACACTCCCGCTGAGGCATGGCAATTTCTGGGCCAACACGATTTTTAGGCCCTCATGCTATTCAAGACTTAAAACCACTGGCCTCCATCTCTCATTAGGGAAAGCATGAACGTGACCCACTGGAATCGAGAGCTCGCTGGCAGAGGAGGGGAAGGCGACCCAGCGGCCATCCATGATTGACTGGAAATGAGATGCACAACAAGACACCTGAGAGATAGTCTTTGCAAGACGCTCTGAGGTTCTGTGTGGCCACTTTGGTTAACTGGCATCACCCAAGGGGTCATGGAGGAGCGGGGATGCTACATGCCCCATGTAATTGGGCAGACACTGTAATTATATAAATTAAGAGTGCAATTGGCATTCACAGTGTTGTAAACAGTGGCTCATCTTACGCCCCTAGATGAGGCTATGGGATGATTTTGGTCTTTGGATGTTAATGGTTGCAGGACACTGATGGGCCTATGTAGGTCTAGCTTGTATGTCGTGCTTTGATTTAAGCAAGTTCTTATTGGGGACCTAGTTTGGGGACTCAATGTCTAAATGTTTTTGGTGTTTTCTATTCTTGTTTGGGATTGGGGAGATTTTCATTTGGGTCAATGCAACGCATGGGAGGTTCGGGGTGTACGCATGGGTTGGTCATATAGGAGGTATGCCGGTGATGCCGTGGAGGGAATGTCACGGTGTACCTGCGAGTTGATGAATGCTCCTGGTGTGATGTATGCTCTTCTATTTGACTGACTGCTATGCAGCGCAGCTAGAAAATACTTACACCAGTGTTATGGCAACTATTAGATTCATCACACTCAATATACAGGGCCTAGAGGACACAATCATGTGACCCTGCTTGCTCAACGTCTTGCGTGATGAGCGTGCAGATGTAGTTTTTCTTCAAAAGACCCACATTGAAGGGTTGGAATCTGAGAAATTGATGTGCAGGTGGGTTGGCCAGTCTTTCCACTCGCCATTTCCTCGCAAAAGAGGGGTCTCTATTTTAATCCACATGTACTTGCCCTTCGCTCTATTAGACACTACAGTTGACTCGGATGGACGTTATTTGCTTATGAAGGGAGCGATATTCCGGCATTGTGTCACCCTCCTGAATATTTATGGCCCAACGGAAGATAGTGTTGGGTTCTACCCACAAGTTCTTAAGACATGTGTCCGTCATAGGGGCCCACTTAAGTTTCTGGAGGGGGGAACTTAATGTAGTCTTGCTACCGATCATTGATAGGCAGCCGCCTCCATCTGCTCACAGCCCCGCTACAAAGAAAACCAAGGCCCTTATACAAATGATGGATTAGCTCAGATTGTGCGATGCATGGAGAGTGCAGCGACAGGATTTCTCTTTCTATTTGAATCACCATGAGAGCAATACACAGTTGGACTATTGGTCATTGGTATCATCTATGCTCTATTTGGTAGAGCTGTGTGATATCCACATTTATCACAATATCTGATCACGCCCCAGTGGTGTTCCAGATCTCCCTCCCGACTGAGCGTCGGCAGGCTCCAACCTGGAGGCTAAATTTGGAAACTTTGCAGTATCCTGACTTTATGTCTTACCTAGCGGAGTATTCTGATATCTTCTGGGAGGAAAATCTGACAGGGGATTTCACGGCGGTGTGTTGCTGGGGCTCACACAGAGATTTTTTAAGGAGACAGTGTATTACTAAATGGGCTCACAAACAAAAGGAGTCGAAGCAACATGAAACACAATTTAAGTGCAAGCTCCTGAACTTGGAGTGAATACATAAGGTTTCCAGGGGGAGCTCTCTTTTGGAAAAAATCAAACAGCTGCGCAGGGAGCTGAAGCAGGTTACTACTCACAAGGCCCAGAAATTCTTCTCTAAGTGCGCCCAATCCTTCTTTGAGGAAGGCAATTGCCCCTTACGTCCGATGGCCATACTGTTGAGGGGGAGTCAAAGTGCCCAACTTCTCGATAAGATTAGATCAGAATCAGGAGCTCTACTCGAAAGCACGTAGGATATTAATGCTCACTTTGTGGAATTCTATAGGGAAATGTATGCCAGTCCACCTAAAATATGTGATGATAGGATTCTACAGTGCCTTAATGGGCTAAATCTATTAACAACCGCTGAAGTGGATATGTGTGTGCTAAATGCCCAGATTAGAGAAGGTGAAGTCGCTGCTGTGATGGCAGGATTGGCAGGGGGGTGGGGGCCTCCGGCCCAGATAGTCTCTCGATCGATCTGTACAAGGCGTTGGTGGATAAGGTAGCCCATAGGCCCGCAGTAGCCTTTTGCAAGGCGAGAGAGGTGGGTTCCCTTCCCAGTTCCATGCTTGTGGTAAGTATTGTAGTTTTCCCCAAACCTGGTAAGGATCCCAGAGAATGTGGCGCATAAAGGCCGATATCACTTATTAATACAGGTGCAAAAATATCGACATCTCGAACGCATTCTCCCTAAACTAGTCCATCCGGACCAGACAGGTTGCATCCGCAAATGACACTCGTATGACAATATGAGACGATAATTGAACGTGATAGCTAGAGAGGCTGATCCGGGGAACGTCGTGTTATCCCTCGACGTCGAGAAGGCATTCAATAAAGTTAAATGAGATTATATGTTCGCAGTGTTGCGCGTTTTCGTAATTGAGGGTTACTTTCTGGACTGGTGGGGCTCCTTTACCACACTCCTCGGGTGTCAGTGGTTACTTATGGTTTCCTTTCAAGCCAGTTTACCTTATTCTCTGGCATACGTTAAGGTTGCCTGCTGTCGCCGCTTCTATATGCACTGGCTGTTGAGGCGCTTGCGGCCATGGTTGGAATAGGTACAGTGGTGAAAGGTATATCTCTAGAAGGGATAGAACATTATATATCTTTATATGCAGATGCTGTCCTTCTGTATCTAGCGGACTGGCGGGATAGTTTGCAGCGGATCCAATCAACTTTGCAAGGATTTGGCCTGATGGCCGGGTATAGGGTCAATTATGACAAGTCAGAGATACTACTGCTACGTATAGACGCACCTCGCCATCCGGGGGGGAGTGGGTGACCCCGTTCAGGCTGCAGAAGCATACCGTTACATATTTGGGAATTCATGTTAGCGCTCGAACGGAAGACCTGGTTTGCAATAATTGGTAAGGTGGAATGTTCTGCCTCTATCCTTGTCTGGGAGAATAAATGCAGTAAAAATTAACACCCTCCCTAATTGGTATACCTGGCCCTGATACCGTTACATATGAGACAGGAATTGGACAGGCAAATGGGTAAATTCATCTAGAGACATAAGAGGGCGAGATTAAAAATTAAGTGGTTATATGCGGCCAAAAAAGACGGGGGTCTCGCCCTTCCTTCGTGTCAAGCTTACTTTCTGGCAGCACAGCCATGTTGGGTCAAACGGTGGTTCAATCCAGATGAGGAAGCCAGCTGGCACTGAGCTGAACTGGCTAGTCTCCAACCAATCACACCTCAGGAGGCTGCCTTGATCCCGTGGAACCGCCTTCCGTGCCATATTAAAAGTCACCCCATTGTTGGATCTTCATTGCGGCATTGTTCGCAATTGCTGAAGAAGATAGGGGTGGACACTAGTATGCTACCACCATGGCTTAGCCTTCAAGCACTGTTTTGGACGTGCCCAAAAGAGAGGGAGTGGTGGGCTGGGTCAGAGGCCTGGCGTCAAGTGCGCATCATGGACCTCTTTGAGAATGCTACTCCGCTACCCTTTGCGGAGCCTAGAGCAGTACTGGGTCTAGAATGGACAACCTGGCTAGAGCACTGGGTGGTGATCTCATGCATTCAGGCCCAAATAACGGAGGCAACTTTCTCTCAAAGCCCAGTAGACTGCAATCTAGAATTGGAAGTATATCATTTCCCTAAATTGAAATCGTTTTAAACAATGGGCGGCAGATTTAGATATTCAACTTGACAGCACGGACAAGTATGCATATTTCTCATTGATTAATGAGGTATTGTATAACATTGGTAACAGGGAAATACAATGTAACATTGTTCAACGATACTATTAAACTCTGGTTAAGATGGCAACAATGAAACTGTCTACATCCCCAATTTGTTGGGGGTGCGTGTGGAGTAAGGAACTCTAGGTCATATGTTCTGGTCATGCCTGGTGGTCTGGCAGTTCGGGATATCGATCAGTGAGCAGATTAGCAGGATTCTGGGGGAGTCCCCAGTGATGGGCCGTACGGCTATGTTGTTCAGAGCTGCTGTGGATCGCTGTCATGAGGACAAGTGCACTATTAGGCTATTGCATATAATCTGTGCAACGAGAAAGGCCCTCCTTTGTAAGTGGTAATCCCTGGATGGACCTAGTATGAGTTTGTGGGAAGGATTGGTATCTAGCCTTTGTGGGTATGAGAGGTGGGCGTTGGTACATCAGAGAGGGACAGAGGGGGTAACGGGACCGTGGGAGTTGTTCATTCATCTGAAGGGGACGCAGATTGTTGGGAAAGTTGATCTCTTGCTCGACACAACTATGGGCTGGTGGACATGCTTCTGGTGTGCATTGGTGAAATATTGAATTATCTATAAAACTCAGAGCAGCCTTTTGCTACTTTATGTTATTATATTGTTTTCGTCCCCAAAGGTGCAATGAATTTGTTTGCTTAGTTTTGTTAATTGGTGGGGTGGTTGGTTTGGGAGATGGGGTGATGGGAGGTGGAGGGATGAACAGGGCTTGTCAAGAAGGGTGGCGGGAAGCCAGGAGCCCGAGACACATTTTGATAGGATGTTGGTGTATTAGCCTTACAGTGGTCTGGGAAAATGTGTTATTGACGAAGAGCCTTTTGACCTGTGCGTTGATTATTCTACTGCATTGTATTGTTCCTCCTTTTGTGCTAATATTTTGTTATCAATACAAGGATTTGAAAAAAAAAGATAAAAAGACATTGCCCCAGCCCTCTGAACACTACTCTGGCTCTCAATGAAACAGAGATTCACTTCAAATCTGTACATTGCCAACCACGCCTTCTTTTTTTAAAAACTTTTATTTTTGTTGACAGAGGCAAAAGGCATGCACACACATCCGAGCAATAACCACAAATTCGTTGCATATACAGGTGAATACAGAGCATATAGGCAAAATTATGGTAACAGCGGTTGAATAATGACATATCACGGAGCACCAAGAAGCCGAACAGCAATAGGGACATTAGGGGGATTCATCCACAGAGGAAGTGTCATTTAAGCTAATCAAGTAGCTGTTGAATGCAGTCCATATGTTTCGAGGATGAGAACGTACTGGGAGCATACCCAGAAACTCCTCCTCACAGTTTCGGGACCAGGTGAGTAAATTTAACCATTTCTGGAATGCGGGGGGGCTGGGGCTCTTCCAGCTTAGTATGACACACTTTTTGGCTATGAATCAGCTTACATTTAAGAATTTAATAATGTCTCCCGCTCCCCCAGCCTGCCACACTCCAAACAAACCCCCCAATGGATCAGGGTCTACCTCAGTGTCAGTGATCTCAGACAGTGTCTCTATGACTTTACTCCAAAATGTGGCCAGTTCCGGGCAGCTCCAAAACATGTGCAAGTGGTCAGCGCCCTCCGCGCCGCAGCGAGGGCACAGCCGAGGATCGGAGCAAGCAAACCTAGACACTCTACCTGGAGTGTAATACAGCCTATTAAGCAGTTTATATTGTATGGTGCGATAGCGGAAGTTTAGGGACACCTTGCTAGTATGGGAACACATCTTCTCCCATTGTTGGTCAGTAAGTACCAGTTCCATCTCGGAGGCCCAGTCATCACGGGCCCTGGACGGAAGTGGAGAGGGCGAGGACAAGAGGAGCTTATATAATGAGGAAACCACCCCGCGGGCGCCACCCGAGTTGGCGATGTAAGCAATCGCAGGAGAGTCCAGGGGTTCGATGTGGAAGACAGGCCATAGATTTCGGAAGGCAGCGCGGAGTGTGTAGAACTGCAGGAGCTCCAGAACAGAACCCGAGTGCCCCGGCCTCCACGTCTGCGGTGTTATAAACTGTCCCTCTGGATAGAAATCGGTGAGGGCGCGGTATCCCAGGGCCTCCCAATGGCGCGCCAGGGCGGTGTCTTGCGTGGGTTCCAGCCCGGGAAACCTCCAAGCGGGGAGCCATTTGTAGTACGAACATTGCTCATCGCAAGTTTTGAATATCTGGCCCCAAGCCTGTACCGTGGTCCGGACCGGAAAAATGGGAGAGTCCTGCACATACTGCCGGTTGAGAATCAAGGACATGTCATCAGTGCCTGCCGCTGCCAGAACCTCAAGTTTGACGTGGGGACGAGGTGGGGGCCCAGGGTACCAGTAAGATGCGAACTGCGCCTGTGAAACAGTCCAATATCGCAGCAAGTCTGGGGCTGTGAAACCCCCCCTGTCGTAGGGCAGTGACATATCCGACCACTTTTTACACACCGCGCCAGAGTGCCACAGGAATTGGGCAAACAATTTATGCAGATTCGTAAAATATTTCCTACCCGGCCAGGCAGGAACATTACCAAATATGTACAACAACTTGGGTAGCAGGATCATTTTTACCAGCGAGAGTCTGCCAGCTAGTGATAGTGGAAGGGTACGCCAGCGCATGACTTTGGCCTCGGCTTGCTCGGCTACTGCCTGGTAGTTGTCTGCTAGGAGCGATTCTCTGGTGAGGGACACCTGGACTCCCAAGTACTTAACCCCATTCGGGCACCAACGGAGCGGGTACTCGGTGGTGGGCTGTATCATGGAGCTAGTGAGGGGGAGGATCTCAGATTTCGTATAATTTATTGTGAACCCCGAGTATGTGCCTATGCGGGTGACGTCACGTAAGATCGGGTCCAGATGAACAGCTGGGTCTCTAATAAAGAGTAGCACATCGTCCGCATACAGCGAGATGATCTCAGGGGAGTCCTTCAACCGCACTCCCCTCTGCGCATGCCGCTCCCTGACGTACTCGGCCATCGGCTCGATTGCCAAGGCGAAGAGGATCGGGGAAAACGGGCAGCCTTGTCGGGTACCTCTAAAGAGAGGGAAGGGACCGGACGTCTGAGAGTTAACTCGCACCCTGGCCACCGGGGGAAGTGTACAGTAACCTAATATATGCTATCATATTGGGCCCTACCCCCATATTTTCCAAGACCAACCAGATGTATTTCCAAGACACCATGTCAAGTGCCTTCTGGGCATCCAGTGTGACCGCGACCGCACTCGCCCCTTGGTCAATACGTGCCATGATGTTAAGCAGCCTCCTAATGTTGTGGGATGTTGATCTTCCGGGTACAAAGCCTGATTGATCCTCGTGGACCATGTACGACATGACCGGGAGGAAGCGGTTGGCAATCACTTTGGCGAAGATTTTGGTGTCCAAATTCATCAGTGAGAGGGACCTATATGATCCACACTCGTTAGTGGGTTTACTGGGTTTGAGCAGGACCGTGATGGTGTCCTCGCGCAGCGAAGGGGGAAGAGTGCCCAACCGAAGTGACTTGTTCCAAACCTCAAGCAGCCTGGGAGCCAAGATGGCCACATGCTCCTGGTAAAACTCAGCTGTCAGCCCGTCGGGACCAGGTGCTTTTCCTTTAGGGAATTTAGATATAGCCTCAACTATTTCACCCAGCAGGATGGGGGAATCCAATTGGTCCCTGGTAGCGGGGGAGACGATAGTCATGGGGATCTGCTCAAGGAGGTCGCGCATTTGGGACTCACTGTGCTCGGGGGGTTGTGTACAGCTCTGAGTAGAAGTCCGTGAAGACCTCCAGAATATGTTGGTCAGACCACCGTTCCGACCCCAGGCTGTCCTTGATACAAGTTATCTGGGTTTGGCCCCACTCACCCCTACCCAACGTAGCCAGTGTCCTGCCAGGTCTGTCCCCCTCTCCATATCTAGGAGCCGCCTGTGGGCGACTGAAGTATTGGACTTCCCTGGTGGCTTGTTCATTGAAAAATTGGAGTTCCTTGCTGATCTGGGATAGAGTCGGGGGGTCGACAGACGTAGGATGAACGCTCTCAAGTTCGCGTAATTTGGCTTCAGAGCGGGCGAGGGCAGCCCTAATGGCCTTGAGGGTTCCCGCCTCCCTAGATATGGACATTCCCCTGAAGAAGACTTTAAAAGCTTCCCACCGGACCCCTTTAGAGGTAGATTGAGGTGTATTAAGTTCAAAGTAGGACTGCATGTCGGACAATATATCAACCTTAAATACTATGTCCTGTAAGGCCAAAGACTTGAAACGCCAAGAGTTAATTGTAGGAGCGGGCACGCCCAAATCTATAGAGAGCCGGATCGGTGAGTGGTCCGACAGGGTGCGCGCCAATATTTGAGTTTCCAACACCCTCCCCAGCAAGGAACTGGACAGGAAGAACAAATCAATTCTGGAGGAGCTGTCATGTACCGAGGAATAATGAGTATATTCCCGCGTCTGCGGGTGCATTACCCGCCAGGGGCTCGAATGTCAAGGGCAATGGTATGTGCAAGGAGCTTGCGCGCCGCATTGGAAAGGAGTCTGAGGGCCGAGCCAGTTCTGTCAAGTGTGCTATCTAAGATAAAGTTCATGCCCCCCCCCCCAAATGATCTGCACCCCTACATATCCCAACAATATGGAAGCAATCCGGTCAATAAAGTCGGGAGAGTCCACGTTGGGGCCATACGTATTAACCAGTAAATAGTCCCTGTTCGCTATTGCGCAGTGTAGGATAATGTACCTTCCCTCTGGATCGATGTAGCTCTTGTGGAGAACAAACTTAAGTGACCTGTGGATCATTGTCAATACCCCTCTGGCGCGGGTCGAATAAGCCGTGAAGTACCTGTGTGGGCCCCATGCAGGTGCGATGCACCTAGCTAGCGAGCCCCCACAGTGTGTTTCTTGCAATAGTAATATCTTCCAACCATGTCTGTTGGCGTGGGCTATGATTTTGCGCGCCTTGGTGAAGTTACTTAAACCCCGGATATTCCAGTACATCACTGTTGTGCACATTACGGGAGACTAAGGTACATCCCACAACCGCCGTAGAAACTTACACCGTGAATGAGGAGAGCTCCCACGAGGGTGCCCTGATGTCGTGCACTTTGCCAAACCGCCCCTGTCATTTACAATATTGTTACCCCAAACCCCAACCATACCACCCCCTCCCTCACTGCCCACCCACAACTTGCAGTGGAAATCACCCCCCCCCGGATGCACGCGCCAACAACTAACCCGACCATCACCAGGAAGTAAGGGTCCGTGGGCGAAATCCAACAGGGATATGCCCTTTCCAGGGCCCAACTGGGGCCAACTAGCAGTAGCATCCAATAAAACATAAACATTGCAATTGCAGTGAGGTGCGCTGTTGCCGTGTGGACGGCCATTTAGACATTGCGTAAGACAGCATAAGCTGTCGAATAACAGGTTCCTGCGGAATGCGGAGTTTTTGTAGGGTCCCAACGCTAGTCTCCAACACCCAAGCCGGGCCACGGCCCGTAAGTATATTAAGGGTACCCAGACCGCATGGTTGATGATAGAAAATTGCCATTGACCCATGCACATTGACGGATTACCAGACAGGTGAAGCAGTGACAGACTAAGCTACATCTGGTCAGTCAGCGCCGGCATGGTCAGGCGCCGGATTGTGGAGTGGTATGTGAGCCTCGATGAATTTTGCCGCTTCATCCGGGACAGTGAAAAAGTATAGTTTATTATTGTGAGTAATTTTGAGACGTGCCGGGAACAATATGGCATACGGGACATTGCGTTCTCTAAGCAGTTTCTTAACCCCAAGGAATTGGCGCCGTTCCTGCTGCAACGCAATTGAAAAGTCCGGGAAGATCCTGATGGTGTGGGGCTCATGGCGCAAGTCTCCCCTCTCGCGGGCCAGCCGGAGGATAAGGTCTCTATCCCAATAGTTGAGAATCCTGGCGATGATGGGCCTTGGGATATCCCCCGGCTTGGGGCGCGGAGACAGGTCCCTGTGCTCACGCTCGACAGTAAAGTACGGTGAGAGACTCGGGTTGCCCAGTAGATCCTTGAGTAGAGCTTCGACAGCGTCTTCCATGCGGCCCTTAAGTGCGTTCTCAGGGACCCCGATTATACGCAGGTTGTTTCTACGGGAGCGCGATTCTAGGTCGTCACACTTGGCTCTCACACTCTTCATATCGTGCGACAAGGAGGCAACGGTGTTCTGCAGCACATGAATCTCGTCCTCGTTCGTGGATATCCTACTTTCGGCCTCTGTGATTCTGGTGCCTGCCTGATCCACTCGGGTTTTAAGAGAAGCAACATTGGCGTTAATGTCGTCCAATTTTTCGTGGAACGAGGCGAAGTTCTTGGCCATGGATTCCATAAGTGTGGTCAGATCGGGGGTTCGCGCCCCAGAGGGGGTGTCACTTTCCAGGTCCTCCTGCAAGGACGATGCGTGTCCCATCTCCTCCCTCGGGACGGATTTGGCAAATTTGTCCATGGTTCCTCTCCCAGAGACCCCCTTGGTCTTATTAGGCATTGTAGATAGAGACACAGAGATGGCAGATGGCCGCTGGAGTGGAGGGACCAGTCGCACCAGTGGCCCCCAGGAGACCCGGCTCCGCGTGGCCGAGCGTGAAGAAGCGGCAGGTAGAAAAGGCAGCCCAGGCCGATTATAGAAGCAGTAGGGCCGGGTAGGCTGCAGGAGAGTAGGAAGCCAAGGCCGTGTAGACGCCGCTCGCCAGGTGGCCCCGGTGGAATGGGAATGTGTAGGCTCGGTACCCTGCCGGGCCCGAGACACGGCGGCCCCCAGTAGCCCACGCAAGGTGCAGTCTGGGCCCCCAGTATGGGAAGCAGTGCGGCAGCTTGCGGTCAGAGATCCAGGCCCTCCGGGAATGCAGGCCGCTCAGATGACACGCAGGACAGAGTGAGAGGGCCAGGATTCACAGGAGCAGGCAGACAAGTAGATGGGGGTCCGCCCGGTGCACCCCCCCCGCTCCTCACCTCCTTAGTCCAGTAATGTGAGCCACACAAGCTCAGGGTGACCAGGCTCCCGCCAGCCGCCTAAACGAGATGAGCGCTCCGGCGCTGTATGCAAAGGGAGAAGTGGCAGGCGGGGTCCCAGTCCGGTCGCCACGCCGGGACGAATGCTCAGGCGCCGACTGTGGAGGAGGAGGCGAGTGCACGCGGGTCCCTGCAGCGGACCTCCGCTCGATGGTGTCCTTAGGGGGGCAGGGAGCGGGAGCCAGGCGCCTGCCAAGGCCCGGCGCGCCAACCGCCAGCAGGCCCAGAAGTCCCGTTCACAGGCTTCCCGGGGCCGATTCGGGTCGGGATTGCAGCAAGATTGCCAGAAGAGAAGGGGCAGCAGCTCCACCAAAGATAAGGCAGTGCAGGCAAAAGGAACCGCAGTTGATAACGGATTTCAGCCGGAGCCACACAGAGCTCAAAAGCTAGGCAGCCATCTTGGGCTGCTCCACAGCACCCCCCCCTCTGCCGACCACGCCTTCGACAGCAGGGACCCAGACTCCGTCACACATAAATGTATCTGGTACCAGCCATACTGGCGGCTTGGAGCCAGCAACAAAGTCCAAGTAACAGTGCAACGCTTCAACAGGAAACGCCAAAGAGGATCTTCTTTCCCCTTCCTCTAAACCAAACTCTAGAACTCTCTGGTCAAACACCTTTGCATATAAGAAAACGACCTGACTTTTCGAAAGCAGACGAAAATCTGGCAATTCATCCACACCAGCATGAACACAACCCACAAGCAACTTGTCAGCAATGGACTGCTGGAGAAATTACACATTTCGGTTGGGCTCCACGCAACATAAGGCTCAAATTTAAGGCTGGCATGAAGCTGTTTGCAAGTTGAAAGATAGATAGGTAGTATGTATTGTCAGTTCAGTTTCTAGGTTGTAAATGCAGCTGTGGATGGGTACTTATGCACATTATTGTGTTGCTGCTGAGGTCTGAAGAAGTAACACAACATGAATTTGACTCCTAGTCATCAGCTTGATACCCCACCACCCAAAACTGCTGCCCATGGGGTGTCCTCAACGGTTCCTCTACTGCACTGGTTCGGTACTTACGAGTCAAGAGTTCATTCAACTTTTATTTTGTAAATTGTATTTTATTGATTTTCAACATAACCAAATACATCTCAATAACTCCAACCAACATGGTGGCAGTGCCATCTACAGGCAATTTCTATCCTTGGGAGGCCAGGTCCAAAACAAAATCTGCTAAACCACCGCTCATCACCAAATCAAAATATGAGGCAACTAAAACTGCAAGGCCTCAGGAGGACATTAACTGTCTCAACAAAAATATGTTCTCTCCAAGATTTTCTTTAGAGGATGGCCATATGCCACTGATACCACAGCATCCTGTTCTATTTCCATACCCTGCTCGGTATTTTCTGGAGTCAAAGCAACACATTTTATGTTTGTCAACAGAGCTTGCTTTAATGAGAACTAATGCATGGAAATCTCATATGGATTCTGTGCTCAGTCAGCAAATTGACGAAGTATAAAGTCCATACGGATGGGTGGGAAGCGTGGAAAGCGGATAAGCGTGGAGAGCGGATGAGAGTGGAGAGCGGAAGAGTGTGGAGAGTGGATGAGTGTGGAGAGCGGATGAGTGTGGAGAGCGGATGAGTGTGGAGAGCAGAGGAGCATGGAGAGCGGAGGAGCGTGGAGAGCGACCGAATGTGGAAAGCACAGAGCAAGTGTGGAGAGCGGATGAGTGTGGGGAGCGGATGAGTGTAGGGAGCGGATGAGTGTGGGGAGCGGATGAGTGTGGGGAGCGGATGAGTGTGGGGAGCGGATGAATGTAGAGGGCGGATGAGTGTGGGGAGCGCATGAGTGTGGGGAGCGGATGAATGTGGAGGGCGTATGAGTGTATAGAAAGCGTTTGAGTATACAGAGCGGATGAGTGCGTAGGCAGACAGGAGTTCATGCGCTGGGTAGACTGGAATGCATGCACAAGAAAGACAGGAGTGCACACTTATGGAACACATGAGAGCATGCGTGAGGCACACTGGAGAAAGAATAGGTCAAACAAGCATGAATGTGTAGGACAATCCCGAACGCCTGAAACAAACAAAATGAATAGAACGGACCTGCCCGCTCAGAACTGCGTGACATACATAATATGCTTTGGAATGCAGGGAACATTTGAAAGAGTACTTATCATAACACACCTCACGCTTACTCTCTCCCTTACACCACGACTCAACTAGAACACAGAGATACTATGACACCATTCGGTATAACTGTTCTCATATCTATATCTCCCGCTCACTCCACAACACTCTAAGTAAATATTGCTGGTTTCACACCCCCCAGCCAGGCGTTCTCCTCAGGCCTAACGCAGCCACACTCGTCCTGGATAAAGCCAGCCAGAGCGAACACATCCTCCTGATCTCTCAACCACCACACCTAACGCTAGGAAGCAGCTACCACCTGAATTCCGCACCAGCTGCACGCATACCTGGTGCACACACGCACTTTTTGACTCTCTCTTCTCTCTCTACTGACCCGAACTTCGGTTCCCGAGGGCGTTCAACCTACCAGCGCCTTCAGACCATACCAATGGTATATAAGGCGCTATATAAATGCAAAATAACATAACATAACATATGAATGGTCCACTGTATCTCAGCTGTTTTCCCTGATTGGAGCAAGGACATTTACCTAGCATATATCCAGCATAATCCAGCAAATAGTGCCTCTGATGAGGGAGACTAAGGATGAAGACATGAATTACCTCATTTCTAAGTCTTTGGGTTCAGCACAAGACCAGGGTTAAATCTCAGAAATGGGGGGAAACTTAAAAACAGAACTATTAACTGGGGGAGTTTTCAGCTTTCCTACTTAACCTAATTATGGGATCTTGGTCAAATCACCATCTCCATCTTTCTGGTTGTTACTAGAAATGGTGCCACGACCATGGCTTATGAGCATTCTTCCGCCAACCATAAAAGAAAAAAGCCGAACAGGTCTAGAGTTAGAATAACGTGGTTTAGATTTTTCTACGAAATGGAAGTACATTTTTCGTACTTGCATATTGATTCTTGCTTGCACCACTGAATCATGCCTTTTGTATGGACGTGGGTTGTGGTCACAGTGTTGAATTGACTGTTGCATTTATCTGATATAGACTACAAAAGTCTTGTGCAACCTGTAGCACCAATTGTTTCGATACACAGTGTCTGGACAGACAGACAAAGGACACAACCCCTCATCACCACAATGTGTCACACTCTCTTGCCCCAAAACCAGCCTACAAAAACTACACCAAAAATATGACCATGCTCAGCAGGCAAACACTTTCGGTATATAAAAGACAGGACTACTGGATTTGCCAACGTTTGAAAACTGATAACGCCCATCTCTATCACCTTCAGGATGAAAGAATAGTGCAGATTCAGTTACTGGAACCCACCAGTGCAACACGTTTTAATAACAACAATTTAGATACAAAAGCTATGCTGGTGACAGTATTTGTTGATAACTTAGCATTAGTACCAGATTCAACATCTTTTTTTTTAATCATCTTGATTTAATTTTAAATCGTACATAACAGTAAATATATTCGTGAGAATCACAAAAGTAACAATTTACTAACATCTTTTAAATACAAAAACATCAACCATGTAGCAATGAAACCTCATCCAAATTCCCACCCTATACCCAAATCAGATTCTGAACACACTAACAACATATACACACACACAAACAGAAACACCACAACACTAACTCCCTCCCTAACCCTACGATTTTTCAATCCAACTTACTTTACACTTTACCCAAATAAATCATTGAAGGATTCCCAACTTTCGCAGTACTCAGTCTCTCGATGAAGCCAATAAGCACGAGACCTTTCATGTCCCGATAGTATGTGCATATCTACCAACCAACCATCAATATGTGGTTTTTTTCCATGACTTCCATACCTTCATAATATGTTTTATTGCTGTCATCAATGCCCTATCAATCCAACCAGAAGCACCATAAATTCTTAAACTTCTACATTCATTTGTGAGAAAAATCACAGATTCAAAGGTTCGAGGGAATGAACCACCCAGCACTAGATCCACTCGATCCAGAACATCCTTCCAAAAGGCAAGTACTCTTTCGCACTCCCATAGCATATGTAAATAAATTCCTTTTAAATGATTGCACCCCCAACATAAATCCAAATCTATCAAGCCCCTCGCATTCATTTTCACTGGAGTCCAATAAATGCGCCCTAAGATTCGCTGTTGAATATATCTTAAATTCAAATCCATTTTATCTCTCACCGTCACCCTCCAAGCATTATCCCAGTCTTTCTCTGATAAATCACTTCCCAATTCAGTCATCCATTTCATTCGCAATGTCTCCAAGGAAAAACCCATACATTCCTGTACGGGTATCAATTTAGTAAATGTGGAAACTACCATACAGCATACACACTTGTCGTTTGTCACTCAATGGTTCACTGAGCATTTGATGCCTTTCCAACATTAACTGCTTCAAACATCTATACCTTTCAATTTCCCTATTACTCAACCCATAACGGAGTACTAGGTCCTCAAACGCAACCATTCGATCATTTCCCCATACATCTTCTATCCTCAAAATTCCTTTGTTAGCCCATCCTTTCCAGTACAACATTTTGTTCTCAATCTGCAAACCCGGATTCAACCAAATGGAGGCAGTGTTATAAAGGAATACAGTCTCACCACACCCTTGAATCATCGAGACCAAAGCCAATTTTGTAACTTCTAACGCCTCAATCCTTAACCTGGGTTTCGGTAGCTTTCCATACAAATATAAACAATCAATGGGTAATGGGTCCAACTTTTCCTTTTCCATCCGAAGCCAAAATGGATCTGGAGACCCATCCTCCCTAAAATAATAAGAAGCTTTTTTTAAAAGGAACCCCTTTGAAATAATTTTCCAATAATCGGTATCCAAAACCCCCATGCCTAACACTACGTGCCAAAATAAATCTTGGTATCTTTGGTTTTCTTCCCACTCCCCACAAAAAATCCATAAAAACCTTATCAATGCATTTCAATACCTTTTTAGTGAACCTTAGGGGAAGTGATTGTATGTACTACAATACTTTTGGAAGCAACACCATTTTAACCGCATTTATTTTCGCCCACAGACGCAAAGTTAATCTATCCCATCTAGGTACATCCTTCAATATGGTTTCTTTTAATTTATCCACATTAAAATCCACTGTCCTTCTTATATCTCGTACCAGATAAACACCCAAATACTTTACCGAAACTTCTGCCCATTAACAATCCCAATCTAACAATCTTCTACTTAGCCATTCCACCTCCTGTAGCATACTCCGAAGTAAAGTTCCCCCGGATTCGACAACACTACCGTTAAATCATCAGCATATCAAGTGAAGTGATTATGGCCGAAGCAGAGGATAAGATCAATGCAAGAACTTGTACAGTCTTTAAACCTAGGAAACTCATGATTTAGTGGAGTTTGAAAAAGTATCAAAACAATTGCCACTCATTAAGTTAAGAAATGGCCAGTTTATTTTGCCTGAGTTGGCAACACCTGCTACCTACCTACAAATTGTCCCAAATTCGATGCCTAACCACTACAGTTATACTACTTGCACTCAGGCGACCTGCTATATGTATATGTACTCCACGTTTGGATGCTCACTTCTTAAATGACTACCCTTTACACCACACATGCACAGCGACCTCATAGCTATTAGTAACACATGAGCATTAATGTAGGAGTAGAAGTGGTTGGTGTTAGGTTCCCCTCGTCACACAGCACTATAGAAAATGGGGTACGAAAATGGACTCACCGAATTCAGCCACACTGGAGATTTGGAGGTGTTCCATAAAATGTGCCTAAAATACAGGCCAAAAACATTGCATTTCGGCATAGACGGTATGGGGGCAAGAACGGGACTGGCTGCACTTGTGCACAACCAGAACGTTGGGAGGGAACAAGCAAACATTGCAGGAAGTTTCGGGATGCTTTGTTACATCATGGCGTTTACAGAACGAAGGCAACAGTGGGTGGCCAAGTTAATATTCCAAGAAAAGGATTATGAATTTGTGAAAGATCTGACATTAACTGTGTTGGCCATGCATATGCATGGAATAGCTACAGATTTTGTTACCAAGGCACGGACTATGCCGCAGAACATTGCAAAAGAGGCTTGTCCTCCAAAAGAAGAACTGGTCAAAAGTTTGACTTCCAGATTTAAATGATTGGAAGCTGCCATCCATAAAGGTTCACAAGCACGTTTCAATATGTTACCGAATATTTGGACACTGTATTGATTAAAGCAATGTAATGGTATGACACTTTCAATGTTAATGTCCAATAGTGTGTTTTTATTTATTTATTTTTGGAGCTGTAATCATGTTAAATATGCAATGATGGTTTAATTTTACATTTCCTTTCTTTATAATGCTTTTCTCTCGAAAATGTCAATGTGATTATTTGAAGTATGTTAATTTATTTCAAAATCATGGAAAATAATGTTTTGATTGAAATTCTTGATACATATGCTTTTCGCTACTATAAATGTTTAAGAAACGTCTGTGCAAAAAGTTATTTTTTTATTTGTCGTAATGAACAATCAATAATGAGATCCTATCTTTGAATATTTACAATACAACAGAACCAAGATGTAATATTGACATTGTTAGAATTTATCATGAATACAGAACAATCCTGGAATGCCCGTTGCTGACACAAATGTCAATGCTGCTTCCAGGCAGACTGTCACAGACATCCTCTTTGGCGCTCCCTCTCCGGACATATGGGCTACCCACATGGTCTTTGTTCTCTCCCCTTTCTCTTTGTCACCCATTAATGGTGGCACCAGATGGGAAGTATTGTTGTCTATCAGAATGGCAGTGTCATGGCCCAGGGATCTCAGCCAAACCTCCTCCTTATCGATAGTCATCTTCCATGTCTCATATTCCTCACTGAACCCTCCCCTACTTTGTCTGCCTCCCCTCTTGCCCCCTCTCCACCACCAATCTGGGTACTACATCCCTGCAGCCGTGCTCTGAAGAGCCTCAAAGGTGGCAATTGGATTCAACAAGCTACCTCAACTCTGGACCTGCTGTAAAGCATTCCTCTGATATCTGTCTCTTTCAAGACTTAGACCTTGAAATTTTCGGCCTCACAGAGACATGGTTCACAGACAGCTCTGTTACTGCTTTTAACATACTCCTCACCGGGGGCTACAGCATCCACTCTAAGCCCTCACCTAACCAGTCCAGAGGCAGAGTGGCCATTAGTTGTGTAGGCGCATTACACACATCCCCAAAAAATAATTAAAATGCAAACAAGGATGGACGGAACTATAACTATTAGTTGTGTGGTTGATATTAATCAAGCAATGTTACCCGGCAGAAGAGGTAGGGGCACTAATGTTTGTACATAACAGCCCAACATCATTAGTCAACATAGTTTGTTGATCAATTTGCTTGCAACTCACCACCCACCATTGCCCTGGTTTTGCATGTACATGGTAGATCATAATTTATTTACCATTCATGTGATGCGAGACACGAGAAGAAGTTGTGGTTGTGCACTTGATGGTGAAGGCACGCCCATGTTTGCTCACACCAGAACAAAATACAACCTGCTGGGCACAAAAAGGCACAAGAAGCTATGGCAAGGATAAACTTTTTATTTTCACACAAAAATAGACATCAGCAAAGAACTCTGCTGCTACGGAAAGTTCTGCCCAAAAACTACAAGCAGAAACATATAAAGCCAGAAATCGTCACGTGTGACGCACACATATACATAAAAACCTGTTTCATTGGTTGGTGAGACCCTATGCATGTCCACACAAATATTTCAGATTTGTTCCATGTACATGCGCTGACATGAAGTAATAACAATAGCATAAGAAATCTAGTTCACATTAGTAAGATGTGATAACACTATTTATTCCATGGTCATTGCTGCTTATGCCGACACGTGTTTCGACCACATTGGTCTTTTTCGAGGCACAAATTGCAGTCTACAATCCAAAAATATATATGTATACCATCCATATTAACAATTTTACAAGTCAGTGTCACATAAAGATAACCATAAAGAAAAATACATTGAGTATCCAAAATTAAATATGACCATATTACATACCAAATAGTCCATCAGAGTTGTGAAAAGGAGACACAGAGGAGCGTGGAGGGGAAATGAATATGAACCAAAAATGAAAAGGGGAGAAAGAAGAGACCAAATGAGAAAATATAAAAACCAGTATAAAGTATCCATACGTATTAGTAGCCAAACACTTAATGGAGTCACATGCTCCGTCAATCACTGTATCATTGGAAACGCACAGTTGCAGTCACTCTTGACATGTCATTACTGCCTTGATTGCACATCAATAGTTCCT
This sequence comes from Ambystoma mexicanum, assembly GCF_040938575.1. Lineage (NCBI taxonomy): Eukaryota > Metazoa > Chordata > Amphibia > Caudata > Ambystomatidae > Ambystoma > Ambystoma mexicanum. Next base: position 467,883,481 of record NC_090929.1, on the reverse strand, counting down.
AAACAACCTAGGTCTTGCTACAAACAAATTCATCAATTTTCGAGTCATCTTAAATGATAAAGCACATGTGTATTAACAAGACCAAAACTTAAACATTCTATTTTATTAATTCGTAACCTGTGAATTAACTCTACTAAACAGTCTAATGACATGAGAAAGGCCATAGTCATGGTAGTAGGGCATTGTGTGCCTAAATATGTAAATGAGTGAGCGGCAAAAAACATGTGAAAACTCTTCATTCTTACCCAATATGCACATTTGTCCTGACCAAATTAGCCCATAACGTAGTTTGTGATTCAGATGTCCGGTCTGTTACAAGTCAGCTGGCGCTGTAAAAACCCCAAAGCCACTTGTTAGTAAACGGAGTCGTTTAGGAGTATCACACCCCAAATCTGTGGATTATATATGAGGTCAGGGGACGGACGTGAACACATTTTCAGTAAATCATGTGTCACTCTCAGCACCCACAAAGTGACAATTCGTTAGTCATGCATATGCATGAGTAGCAGCATGAATAGCCGAGCTTCCCTGTAATATACATACACCCATTCATGCAGTGCCAAGTATGAATACTGTGTTCCGCAAGGGCTCTATCCAATGAGCATGGTCGTGTGAAATCAAGAATGAGCATTCAGTGAAAGAAGTCATGTGTCGGACTCATGCCAGAAATATAGTACTACTTTGTTGTTGTAAGTACGATTACTAAGTTGACATATTCGCGCAGTTTCCCTCTTTCAAGTACATTTTGCAGGAGTCTTGAGAAAAGGCACACACTGCACATTTAGATTAGCGATAATTACAGTGTAAGCATAGGTTAGTACGTTAACAGGCTTCTGTACATGACCCTGCCTTCGTATGGCACGAAATGGAATGAAATGCGGGTTGCTTGAATATGCCGAATTGTGGGTTGATCAGGTGACATTAACCCGATCATTAACCCGATCACGTTTTGCGTAGTGGTATGTCCAAGTAGAACATAAACTCTAGCAGTTTGTTAAAGCGCCAGAATTACATTTATAATAATCATTGGGGATATAACGCATTATGCCATGGGTAATGTAGCGCTAATGATCGTTAGCCAAATGTGTTGTCCAGCCTGCTCTATAGGAGACGCCAGGCCATTGGCCCCAGCCCAGTCCATCCGTCTTCCATCACATGGGATCTGCTGTGTTCATCATCTGCATTAAACAAAGGTCGAGCTAGCGATTAATTGCAGACTATGAAACAATGTTGCTTTATGATTACACTGTGCACCTAGGAGGCTTGGGGACTGGCAAAGAGGGAGTTTTAGGTCATGCTAACACACACATCCTTCACTCACTCCTGATCGCATAATCCCCACCAAAGGCTTCCACCCTCGTTTTGGACTATAATGTATTCCTCCCTGTGCCTCGCATTACAAATCTATTCATGTTCTTAGATCTCTTATGGTCATCTGGTTTGTGGGTGGTGGTCTGGGGTCAACTACTATCGTGGAATTCAGGGGGTCTCGGAACTGGGACATTTGTAGGGGCTATAACTCGTGTTTTGCTGGGTGGGGGTCAGAGGCCTTCTTTGGCCTGGCTGTGATAAACATGCACACTAAGGAGTCTTGTACTGTCTCGTGGCCTTGCAGGGCACATTCCTTCCAAACAGACACATTGGTAGCATATTGTACAACAAAAGAGGGTTTCTTTGGGGGTTGGCAGCATAGCCTGTCTCTCTATGGTTTGGGCCTGGTCAGGTTTGGCCATCCAACTTCGAAGCCTGTATCCTGACGCGCTGAATGACCCATGGACATGCTTTGACTATATCTAACAAAATGGCACTTGTTTGTATGCATACACAATGTCTAAATTTCTATATTGATCATAATATTTGTGGTCGTGAGAGGATATTACAATGCCCACCTCCATTACAATTCTCCTAATGGGGTTCATCTCACTCTGAAGTGCCTAGGGGGGTGGGTCGGGTTTAAGCCCTTCCCGACAATAGTAATTGTATCTATGGGGACTACCCACGAATAACTGAGCTAAAGACACTCATTGCACTTGCCAATTATTGTACAGACACATAGCACATTGTTCCAAACTTTGATGCATAGTTCAAATAATGAAAGCATAGGTAGACGTGTGGAAATCCATCCGTGGCTGTGGTGATGCAGAGGTAGTAAGTATGATCAGTAAACGTTTTTTTTCTATCTGTACGAACTGGTCGTGCTTTCCTCCGAGACTAAACATTTTCAGAAAGTGCAATGGAAAGTGGTGAAAAGTATGGCATCCCAGATGCGCACATTAAGAATGTCTGACAGTCAAATGCTTCTCCAAGCAGAGGGTGGGGGAAGATCTCTCTCCTCGGCTGGTGCCTATCTTTGGAACAGCCTCTCTGTCCCTCTCAGACTTGAGCTGCACCACTCAAAACTCTGCTCTTCTCTACCTCTCTCCATTTCTCCAGCATTGGTATCTTTCATGGATTCACATGCTTAGAATATTCCCCGTCGTCAGGCTGGGAACCCTCGGTACCTTTATAAAGATGTTTTCCTTAGGAAAAATTTCGACACTTCTGTGTCCTATCTACATCGTTTTTGGGCCGCTTATGCATGCCTCAATAGGGTGTTTCGGTATAAATGCCCCGCCCCCGTGGCTCCCATCAGATTTTAACCCCCCAAAGTAGGAAGGGGTATATATTGTTTGCATGTAGGGGAGGCCGGCAGGCGCATGTGAATCCATGAAAGATACCAATGCTGGAGAAATGGAGTTACAGGTAAACTAATCCCTTCTCCAGCATTGGATCTTTCATGGATTCACATGCTTAGAATAGATTGTATAGCTGTAGTCCTGATTTCTGGAGGTGTGAATGCAAACCAATAACAACTCAACCATATCCTCTCTCCCTTATAACTTCAGCGGTTACACGCTAACCTCAAAGAATACCAGCAACTATAACATATTACGATATATACATATACATTTATATATATACATATATATATATATATATATACATATACATTTATATATATATATACATACACATACATGCACATAGAGTAAAGGACATTCCCTTAAACAGGGCCTACCTCACTGAAACAGATGACGTAGGACTGCCCGTCCCATCTGTACATCGTCTGCATGCTGCCGTTCGAGGCAATAATGGCGGGTAAATGTATGTGGCACCCACCAGGATGCCGCCTGACAGATGTCTCCCAGCGGAATTCCAGCCCACAACGCCGCCGAATATGAAGTTGATCTCGTGGAATGGGCTCTCGGACGCCTTTCCAGCGGTTTCCCCGCTTTCGAGTGACAAAAGGCAATCGTTGACGAGACCCATCGAGCTAGTCCTTGTTTTGAGATTGCCTTTCCTTTTGTCGACGGACCATAAGCCACAAACAGTTGTTGTGTACTTATAAACCGCTGAGTCCGATGAAGATAAAACCTTAGAGCTCTTTTTATGTCCAATGTATGGAGAGCTTTTTCCACAACCGATGAAGGAATCGCGAAAAACGTAGGTAGTACAATCGACAAATGTTTATGAAAGAGAGTAGGGACTTTCGGAATAGAATTAGGGTTGGTTGCCAGCACCACCTTGTCCTTAAAGAATCTCAAGTACGGAGGATCTATGACCAATGCTTGTATCTCCGAGAGTCGTCGTGCTGAAGTGATAGCTTCCAAAAAAGCCAACTTCCACGATAAGAATTTCATAGATGAGGAAGCCATAGGTTCAAAGGGAGCTTTCATTAGTTCCGCCAACACTAGGTTAAGACTCCCGATCAGAGGAAAGCTTTTAATCGGTGGAAATGTACGAAATAAACCTTTCATGAAGTGCTTTATCATCCTATCACTAAACAACGGTGACAACTGCCTTCTCCGCGTGAACCTTGAAATGGCTTCCAGGTGTACTTTTAATCGATGAAAAAGATAACCCATTCTCCGCTAAATGCAGCAAATATGGCAGAAGCTGTTCCGGAGTTACATTCAGGGGCTGCAACCCCAGCTGATTTTGACACCACACGCAGAACCTCCTCCACTTGCATGCATACGAAGTGTTCGTGGACGGAGCCTGCGCGGCCTGCAGAATTCGACGGCAATCTGATGAAATAGTCAGGGTACCAAACTCTGAGAAGTCAGGAGCCATGCTGTCAGGTTGAGACTGTCCGGATCGTGAAGCCACACTGTTCCCTTGTCCCGGGTCAGGAGGTTTGTGACTTTCTGAAATGTTACTGGCCGCGCTATTGATAGCTGCAGCAGGTCGGAGAACCACGCCTGTCCCGGCCAATAAGGAGCCACCAAGATCCCTCAACATCGGTATCTGTGAATCCACTGCAGGGTCTGTCGTATGAGTGGAAACTGGGGAAAGGCATACAGAAACTTGTCCGTCCACGGGAAAGAGAACGCTTCCCCCAGTGAATCGATCTGTGGCCATCTGCTCATGTACTGTTCGCACTTCTTGTTCTTCTTCGTCGCAAAAAGAGATCCAGAGAAGGCTGCCCCCACTTTCTGAAAATCTTCGACAACTGAAGTTCGTCCAGTTCCCATTCGTGTATCTGATCCATTTCCCTGCTGAGGGAATCCGCTTGCACGTTCTTTACTCTCGGAAGATGGTGGGCTATCATGGTTATATTTTGTTGTAGAGCCCACTGCCATATTTCCTGAGCCTCGGTGGAAAGAGTTCTGGAGCGAGTACCTCCTTGGTTTCTCAAGCAAAACATTGTTGTTGTATTGTCTGTCAGTATTCTCACCACTGACCCTTTTATGTGCGGTAGGAAAGCTTTCAGGGCCCAATGCACTGCCCTCAACTCCAGCACATTGATATGAAGGAGTGACTCTTCCGACGACCCCCAGCCTTACGCTTGGAGAACACCCAGATGTGCCCCCCATCCAGTTAGCGACGCGTCCATCACTATGGTCATGTGAAACTCCGGTTCCTGCAGAGGAACCCCTCTGGATATGCTTTTCGAAGACTTGCCACCATCGAAGTGCTCGCAGGAGCTCGTTGTCGACGGTCAGTTTGTCCGACCAAAGTCCCTGGCTCTGGGTCCATCAATCTGCCAGGAATTATTGGATTGGCCTCATCAAGAGGCGGCAGTTGTTCACCAAAGGGATGCATGAAGCCATGGCGCCCAGTATCGACATATATCTCCTTACTGACACTTTGGTGTTGACTCTCCAATGCTTTGCCAGCTGATTGAGTCTGTGGATCCTCTCCACGGATGGTCTCACCAATCCTGACTGAGTTTCGAACTGTGCAGCCAAGAACACTAAGCTTCTTGATGGAGTCAATGATTACTTTTCAAAGTTTACTGCAAATCCTAGTCGTAGCAGAAGTTGCATGGTGGCCTCTAGACTTGCTTGAGTTGCCATAGGGGACGATTCCCTCACTAACCAGTCGTCCAGATACGGGTAAACATGATGCCCCTGTTTTCTTAACCATGCTGCAACCGGGGCTATGCATTTCGTGAACGTCCTGGGAGACGATTTCAGTCCAAAAGGGTGCACTGTGAACAGGTAATGGGTCCGCCCGACTACAAACCTTAGGAACTTTCTGTGTCGTCGACGCATTGGTATATGAAAGTACGCGTCCTGGAGATCCAACAACGCCAGAAAATCCCCCTGTTGAATTGACCGGATAACTTCCTGAAGTGTGACCATTTTGAATTTTAGATTTTTTAACGTTTTGTTGAGGTCTCGAAGGTCGAGAATGGGACGCCATTTTCCGTTGGGCTTCTTCACCACGAAGTATCAGGAATACACTCCTTGACCCCTATGCAACACAGGTACCAATTCTATAGCCCCTTTTTGTAGCATAAGTACTACCTCTTGCTTTAAAACGTTCAGGTGGGGTTGAGCCGAAAACACTGGTGGAATGTGCAATGGCTTGCTTTTGAATTGTAAGGAATGACCAAACTTCACAGTGTCCAATACCCACCGGTCCGAGGTTATCTTTTCCCACTCGTCGACACAGTGAGACACCCTGCCTCCCAGGACGTTCTGAAACCCGTCATTGCTGATCTTTTGATTGTTTGTCTTTCGACGACGAGGAGTAACCAGTAACCTCCCCTCTTCCTAGAGACCTGATAGTCCCGATGTCTTTTTGTGGTCTGAGAAGCCCGCCTGTAGCCCTGAGAGGAGTATGACGGTCTATTGAAAGTACGGTCCCTTGATGACGAGAACCAGGAGTTTCCTGATGCTCCTCTAACGGGGCGAAATGAACGAAAACTTCTACCACTCTGGAGGGCTCCCAGAGAACGTGCCGTGTCAGAGTCTTCTTTCATGCCTTTCAAGGCCTCGTCCACCTTTTCACCAAAAAAAAGGTCTCCCTCAAAAGGCATATCCAACACCTTATATTGCACTTCAGGTCGAAAGTTGGTGCATTTGAGCCATGCTTGTCTCCTCAGAATCACCCCGTTGTTAACCTGCTTAAAGCCTGATTCTGCCAGGTCCACAGAGATATTTATAGAGTGATTAGAGGCCTCTTCCCCTTCTCGGATGAGTAACATCGCTGCCTTTTTGTGTACGTCTGGGAGATGTTCTAGTATGGGTGCTAAACGATGCCACATCTCTCTGTCATACCTGGCCATAATAGCCAGAGAGTTGGCCGCCTTCACTGTTGTTGCACCCACCGACAACACGTAAGAAGGCCAAAGGCATCTCGTCTCCTGGCCTCGTTCTCCGGAGGAGTCGTGCATTTGTGTTGAGACCTTGCCTTTCTCGCCGCAGCCGCTGATACCACCGACTCTGGGGCCGGTTCAGAGGACAAACATTTCGGAGTGGACTCGGGAGCCTTACATTTCTTTTCCAGTCTACCTTTTATTGCCGGCTCCGAGAAGGGATAACACATCGTTTGTAGTCCATCTTGCCATACATGATCTAAGATGGGGACCGAAAACACCGACCTCCTTCTCTTTCCCATATGATCGAACAAAAAACAGTCTTTTTTCTCCTCCCTAGACGAAGAGGAAGACAACAAGGTTTTCGCTTTCAGCGAAGATTCTCTCGTGGAATGTTTTTCCGATGAGCCTTTCTCCATCGGACGCGCTTTCTTCACCGGAGGTTTGGCCAATGCTGAACGGCGGGGGGCCCCTAAAGATTTAGTTGTCGCGGCCAGGCTATGCGTGCATGGAAAGGACCAATGTCATCCGGGGGTGATGGCTGGGCTGGCCGTACCACTCAAAACTCTGCTCTTCTCTACCTCTTTCCCTTCAGCGCTAATCACCCCACTGCCGCTGTGACCAGCGGCTTGATCATCATGTATCTCACAGGATAACAGGTCCATCCTCCAAGTCAATACAGGCACCCCTACCCCAGTGCACTGCCCTGCAGGCCCTTGCTTGTCGGCTCGACATACCTCCATTGAGAGCCACCTGTACTACCACTGAGCCTGAGGTTCTCTTACTTGGCTCTGCTTGGCACTTCCATCTCAGGCCCTTCATCAGCACTTGTCCACCACTATGCTCTTGCCATTGTTATTATGTACCATGTTCCGTTCCCAATAAGCATTGTGGTCCTTTGAAACATAAATCTGTTGCATAAAGCGACTTACAAATGCTCAATAAAATAAAAAATAGATAAATATACCACATTGAAATCCATGATGGCAGAAGGGGTCACTTTGCGCCAAACGTCTACAGACAAATTAGGTATGAATACACAGTGTTCTAAAGCCTCACCTTGTGGTTCATGTGGCTACTTGGCATGAGAATAAACACACAGGAGACATATGTAGTGTGAGCACGCAATCTCACCCAGTTTGACCTGATGGTATACGGGACTGCTTCAGGTGTGCATGTGAGCATGACCGGACATGCAGGAATTATAGTAACTGGTGTTCAAAATATGCCAGAAATTTGGGTTGCAAATAAACAAATATAAGGCGAAACTGGGACTTAATAATGAAGGTTGGAAGGTTTGTTAGAGACTAAGAGTAGGGGTATGCTTTGGGCCATGAAAGAGTGCGGGACGAGCGAGAAGCGGGTCGGATCCCCTTTTCTTACAGCACAAAAATAGCCCCAGAGGGAACAGCAATACATCATTTTCTGGTGTATTATTGCTTTCCTCTTGCAGCACATATTGTAAATCGCTGTTTTTAACTGTCCTTAGTTTTGCAAACCACCTGTCTGAAACAAGGTCGTCTGCTGTCTGCCTTTTTTTGTGGCATTCTTTCCCCAAAACATAACTTACCCCTCTCTGGCTTAGTTCACAGGATACAGTTTGGCATTGTTATTTGTCCTTAATGAAACACACTAACAGTTCGAAAGACACATGTGTCCAATACCCACAGAGTATTGATAACATTGTCTATATTGAAAGTGGACACAAGAAACTTTAGTTTCTATTTCTGAGATCTGTTGTTCTGAGGTGTTCAGCGAGACATCGAGGGGATGGAACAGTTGTTCAGTATGACATCGAGAGGATGGAGCACCCTCAAATTATCTAAGCATAACTTTATGCACTATTTTGGTGTTTGAAAATGGCATGTGTGCTGCGCACTTGATGACTTACTATGTGAAGGACGAATGTACTTTTTGATGAAAAGAATGCACATCGTACGTTATGTCATGTTGAAGGATATTTATACCATGCACTATAACCACCTGAGTGTTGCACTTGAGGTGTTTTGTGCCTTTCTCAATCATATATTCTGTGAAGAGGTGTGAGTTGTTAGCTTGGCATATTGTGGGGATGGCTCCTCGAACACCAGCACCCACAACCTGTGTTCAGGCTAATGATGTCTACACGGCTTTGTCCCGTGGCATATCCTGGTGTGCAGTCACCATCGCATCCCTGGGCTCCTTTAAGGAGGTCGGGGGGACACACCTTTCCCCTGTGCCCTTGTGCTCCCTGGGCCCCAGGGGTTCTCTGTTCGCTCTCTACTCATTCCACTTCAATTATAATTCCCTCGGTCTGTGGTTCAACCTAAGACGTTCCTATCTGTGTCCTTCGTTTCAGGTAAGGCCTGCTATGGGAAACAGGTGGACCTGGGTCTCCCACCTATTCAGAGGTCTTACTACTTCCGTGCACTTCCCTGCACGTCATGGTGTGACCTGCTCACCCGTATTGTCATCTCTGTATTCATTCTGTGTGGTGTGGGTGTTGCTCATTTGTTTTGTCTGGTTCTGAAATTTTAATATAACTTGTTAGCTAACATATTATAATGTGTACATAATAAAAATACGGCTACTAAAATATATGCTTTTGTTCTTTCATTTTCATAGCTACATTGTACCGTTCTGTGCATGCCCTAGTTTCCAGCTTGCATCTGATGGCCTCTTCAATCAACACTGGAGGATAATCATCAGCGGCACTTCTTTAATAACGATTATGTGGGACGATCACCAGGAATCAATCTGTCCTTCAGCTGTAGCAGCAATAAGGAACAACCTGACAGCGTTTATGATGTAAAAATGAGCTGATGTGAAAGTGTTGCGTTTGAAAGTGAAACGACTCATTATCTTCTGACTAATGGAACATAGAAGGCAAGAAACGCACAGATTAATGGATCGCTGAGCGCAATCAGCGTTACATGAGGAACTTCTATAAAAACATTTGAAGCATGCAATGCTCGCTAGCTAAACTTATATTGGAAAACAATATCAATGTTTTCATGGACAGAATCTTCTCTTTTGAGCTTTATGTAAAAATAACAGTACTTGCTACATTGCAGACTATTGCTGTTTTCTTCAAAATAATTGTTTTGTTCTCCGATTTGTGAAAAGAAAGAATATGTCCAGGCTGTGGAGAGGATGTGTGTTCTGGTTCATGGTTCTGTGTTAGGTAACATTGTGGCGTGGGTGATGACAGGGTACGTTGTGCTACGCCGGCCACGAACGTCATGAAAATAGGTGGAGCATATCGTTTGGACAAGTGATGTCAGCTTGAGGGACGGTGACATGATTTAATGCAGTGAGGGCACTTGAACTTAGAACGATTTATCAACGGATAAGATTAGCACAAGATGGCGCCACCCAACCCGTTGTTTTCGCATGTGTAAATGTGAAGAAACCGAAGGTAAGATGCATAGGAATTTTTTAAAAGATCGATTACAGTATGCTTAAAAATCATGCCCGATTAATTGGGACAATAAAATACCTGAGCGAACTTCCCCTTTACGAAGTAAGATAACATGGCTAACAGGTTGAGGCAAGAGTCACAGAGCTCCTGGTCCCTGGTCACACATGAGGACCCACAGATAAAGTCGCAGTAGGTGAGAGGGGGGGAATGGTTGGGTAGAGGAATCCCTTGAGTGATATTTATATTTCATTTTTATATATGTATATAGTGCTTCATACCAGATTCGTCCTGCTTCAAAGTGCTATAATAATGGCTGTTATTACTCAATTTAGGGAGGAGTCAGCACTGCCAGTATTTGAACATGTCAAAGACAAGCATTTAACCCATGCACTTTTACCTGAATGGTGGCGAAGGAAGGAGGATTGGATGGATCATGGAGATACAAGGGTGGTTATCGCAGAAAAAAAGAAGATGGAGGATGGTGTTGCTGGCAGAGGTGCTAAAGAATGCAGGACTGTATAGGTTATGGATAAGGGAGATGGAAACACAAACTCATACTATGATAGCATAACATTGTAGCTTAACAGTATTGCATTATAGAGAATTTCATTGTGTCCTGTAGCATCACACAGCTTAGCATTAAATGTGCTTGCAACCTAGAAACATTTGCAAATATCAAGATTTGTTTAGCTGGCACAGTCTGTAAACAGTGAATCATAACACAACCCCCAGTCGTCTCTTATGAAGCAAAAGAACAGAATGCACATAGCTCCCTGGTACACCTTGATGGTCTTAACCCAGTTCCTATTAACTAAGGGGTTACTGATCTCCACATGGCACCTTACTGATCTGCTCATGGCAGGCAGGACCATGCATTAGTTGGCTCAGGGTGAGCAGCCCAAGTACAGGCCCCAATGCCAAGCAGGCTATTATCTACCAACAAGACGGAGCGTGAAGTCAGGATCTGTTCTGATCAGTAGTGTTTGGTACGGCTTGAAATAAAGATGTGATGAGCATGAGCTAAAACGAGTTCCAAGCTATCAGGCATCACTCAGCATACGCAACCTCTGGGGAATGAGGAGCTGGTACATTACACCTAATATGTAAGATGTGTTGCATGCTAACTATAACGTTTTGTCCATTATCTATCTGGCAGACTAAATGTGCCCTAATGCTCCTTTATACACACAGAGTTCCCAAACACAGAGTTAATTCCACCACATTGTTTGTACAGCACCAGTTGGCCTGCAGATTCAAATGTATGTCGTGGTAGTTCCTTGCATCAAGCTAACTAGTCTATTTTAGGATACAAACAGGAGCTAAACATCTCAGCAATTTCGATACCTGTTATGGCTTTCATAGGAGGTCATTTGCAAATATGTATTTTGTCAATAGCATATCCTACTACAACATCACCCCAGTAGAACATGAATGTCACGTTCCACTAGCATGACATCGCTGCAAGAGAACACAGAATGTTATCTGTCCCTCACGGGTCTTGTCAGACCCAAGGGTGGTAGGAGAGCCCATGTGTGTTGTCCATCCGGCTGCGGCAAACCTGGAAAAGACCCCACTACAGTCAGGTCTATTGCCAAACAGTCCAGCTCACGAGAGTGGCCACGGCCCATCTGCTGCCAAAAAGCAGCATCACACCCAGCACCTCTGTTGCATAGGCCTGCAGTTGAGCACAACCTTCAACTCCAAACTGAGGAAATAGCCATGCATTGCTGACGCCAGCAGCCTTGTAGACAACAGCGCAGGATTTAACTGCATACACACTTGTAGGTGTTATGGAGGTCATAGGACACAACCACTACTACATGGGCTATTCACACATAAACCCTAAATACAGATATCCCCGAGTGTCGGAAGCAGCTGACCAGGTATGCTTGCACTGTGGTGCTTTCCACTACTGGTTATTCCGTGCCATGTTTGTAGTGAACAAAGTGGTTTGGTGTTTGGTGTTCAGGGTGCCAAAGGGTCTGTCTCCCGCCTAACCCCTTCATGAGGCCTCTCTGTGGTGTCTGGTTCCAGCTAATCTTGGAGTTGGTGAGAGGTAGGAATTGTGCTAGGGGATGGGAGCAGGAGTCAGTGTGGGCTGTGCCTTGGCCAGCCACCTCTAGTACGCCCCCCTGCATTTACAACGGTGTACTCCGTTGAGATCGACTTCATGCGGTTACCTGGTGCAACGTCTTTGTCTAGCATTAATTCAGAGATTTTATGTTTTTCGTATCTGCACGACTGTACACCTTCGATATACACCCTGTGCGTTTCAGCAGTTGCTCTGGTTCCCTTGGTTGCAAAAGGCTCCTTCTGATTGTGTGGCTATGGCCCTTTGAGCCAGCCCTGTGTTATTCTATGTCAAGAAAGGAGGCAAGCATTATACTTTCTTTCTTTATTACTGCTTTCACAGCATTTCAATTTTTTTTTACATTTTTAACTCAAAACATGTTTTTTGTTCCCACAAAAGCTCATCCAGAGCTCAAAACAAAAAACGAAATCCCAGAGTTCGAAAAAATGTCTTAAAACTACAAATCCCCATAATCCTCGTTTCTCGGTTAGTCTTGGCCGTCCCTCCTGGCCTATCAGGATCTGTCCCTGTCTATAAGTATGCCTCCATCTCGAGACTACTCCTCTTTCTTTGTTGCTGCCTCTCCAAGATAAGTCAATCTTTCTTTGGTATCAGCATGAAGTTTATGGCGTAGTTGGAGCGCGTATGTGTGAAAATATGAGACTACAATCACGGCGCGTGGGTGCAATATAAGGCATTGTATTAACGATTAAACATTATCAGCGTGGGTTATGTTAGGAAGACAGATCTTACTTTCACGGGTACGATTGCACGCTTATTACCGTTAGGCATAAGGAGAGCAGGGCCGGAGCCGCAAGCGAATGCGCTTTCATTAGGCAGCCGGCCCGCCTCCTCAGAACGCTGAATTACAGGAGACGTGCCGAGGCACAGAGACCGCAGGGCTCTAGGACCCCACGGGAGCACATTACACAGCGCTATATCCCAGCATTCACCAGGACACATTCCGTAGCAATCTCAACGCAGAGAACACGTTTCCCTGAACGCATGGATTTTTGAAATTAAGCAGAAAGAAAATGATAGAAAAAAAAAATCTAATAATACAAAGCGAACAGAGCTTTGCAGGACACTTCACAGGCCCCTGTAGCTGAGTTCCCTAACAACCACCATGGCACATTGTGAAGTGCCTAGGGTGTCACAGAGTACCTCCCCTGACTGGAGTTCAGAGGAGTTGGTTGAAGAGCCCACACAAGGAGACGAAGACCTCTCCCTTAGTTTCAAGAGGGTCTTAGGAGACTCATTGTCTCAGGCAGTGTCTGATGGGGTGCAACCCCTTGCACAGAGACTGAATCTACTAGAGGCCATTCTTAACAAGCAGAAAGCAGACCAAGACAGATCCAGAAAAAGGAGGGCAGATAGCCCGGGACCCCAAAAGCCAGTCGACCCAGTCTTTAGGCTGAAGAAAGCCTTTCTGCTGAAGGCGACTGTGCCATGCTCTCGGCCCCCTGCCCCAGGGGTGAATAATGAAGGGGACCAAGAGGATGCTGGATATTCGCCAGACGAGGAAGGAGGGGAGGACGAAGAGGCATCTCCCCTGGACCTTAACGTCGACGAGCAGCCTCCAGAGGAGGAGACAGATCTAGGTGACATGTTTGACCCCAAATCCATCGAATGGGTGCCGTCCCCAGGGTGGCAAAGTATATATCACAACACATACGAAAGCCATTGGACAGAGAAGTCCGATCCAAAATGAGGGCTGAATGCTCTAGGCCGGATCTTTCAGGAAGAGTGATGGACACCCAGACCGAGATCCACAGACGGTTACCATTGTCACCAAAACAGCCAAGGACATTAGAAAAGGGGTAGACCGAGCTTGGCATGCATGCCAGGACAAACTCTTAGACCTAGCGGACCCGCTCGCCAAGATTATGGATCTGGCTGAGAGGGCCAAGGATACGGGAAAGCCCATCGACTAGCAGGCCCCAGGCAGCTGGGCTCAACGAGCAGTTTGCCTGTTAGGCAACGCGAACTGCATGCTCTCATCGGAAATGAGGAGAGGAGTGGTGCTAAAGATAGACAGCAAGCTCAGTGATCTGGCTTTGTATGAAGAAGGGAAGGGGCGAAGGGATTGCTCTTCGGGGGAAGCCTTCACCAATTAAATGGTGCTGTTTGAGGAACGTACTCGGCCCTAGAGAAGGTGCAGAGCACCATACGGAAAATATTCCCAGGATGGGTTATCACAGGGACAGGACGACATTGGGGTCGGTGGTCTGGTCGTTTTGGGATGGAACGAAGACCCCAAGGCACCAGAGCGCAGTACTGGGAGAGTAGACAAAAAGATATGTTCTTTCCAGCCAGAGCCCGTTTCCACAGGAACCGTAGAGGAAGAGGGGCATACAGACAACAGAGTGCTACTGGCGGTGAGTACCCAGATATCGGTCGCCCCGAGAGTGGGCGGAAGAACGCTATTGTTCTTGCGCAAATGGCATGAGCTATCCAGCGATGCATGGATGTTGCAAGCGATTTCAGGCACGCGCCTAGAGTACATAGGCAGTCCTTCCCAAGAGCGAGAGCCCCCAACAATGCACATGTCCCTAGGGGAACAGGAACAGCTCTACAGCTGCACAGTCTAGCAGACAAAACAGCAATAGAGCGAGAGGTGCAGGAGGGCCCGCGTTTCCTCAGCAATATGTTCATGGTGCACAGGGGGGAGAAAGTGAGGCCAGTGATCAATTTGAAGGGTCTGAACGAATGGATAAAGTACCGACACTTCAAGATGGAAGGGATTCACCTTCTCAGGACAGGGGATTGCCTCGTCCGTCTAGACCTCAAAGACGCATATCTGACCATTCCAATAGCAGTAGAACATCGGAGATACCTTCGTTTTCGGTGGGACAAAGACATCTGGAGGTTCACATGCCTGCCTTTCAGGCTGGCGTCGGCTCTGTGGGCCTTTACCAAGATTATGCAACCGGTGGCAGCAGCCAATCGGGAGAGAGGGATCAGTATTATTGTCTACCTAGAAGATATCTTTATGCTGGTCAGAGTGCTACCATTCTACGGGAGCAGGCCAGCTGGGTATGCAACCTAGTTTCCTCCCTCGGTTTCGTCATAAATGCGGAGAAGTCAGATTTTCAGCCCGCGCAGAGGATAGAGTTTCTAGGATTCGTCATTGATACCAAAAAACCCTCTCTCTCGAGCTGCCACCAACAAAGTGAAAGCGATAAACAAAGAGCTGAGGATAGTTATTTCGAGGAAGGTTGTTTCGATTTGCAAATCTGGCTCGGATAGTGTGTCTCCTAGCAGCCTCAATTCAAGCAATATTCCCGGGACCGCTTCATTACAGAGCTCTTCAGAGGCTAAAAATCAGACACCTCAGACCTCAGAGGAGGCTTGAGCTTTCATCAGTTCATTACGCTAGATCAAGAGGCTCTTACGGAGCTACATTGGTGGCTGCAGAACATGGAAGCCTGGAACGGCCGGGCGATCTTCAGAGACACCAGAGCTAGTCATAGAATCAGACGCAAGCAGAGCCGGCTGGGGAGCACGGTGCAGAAGCTTAGAAACAGGAGGGAAATGGTCCGAAGAAGTGCTTTGCCTACATATGAATTGCATAGAGCTCCTGGCGGTTACCTTTGCCGTACACTCCTTCACCAGTCTGAGCCAATTGTTGCGTCCTGCTCCAGATGGACAATATTTTGGCCGTTCTTATTTGCCTTGAGGACAACCTTATTGGTCGAAACACGTGTCGGCTGTGACCGCAATAAATCACTTTCCACATTATTGGATTTTTCTTATTTAAGGATACTGGAACTTTCACTTTACTACTAAGGAACTTTTCTTTTGAAAACCGAGTCCACTGCGCAGTACAATTGCACAAACTTTACTTTATGAATACGCAGGTGGGTGTATCCAGGGGATTGTATTTATTACTGCATATTTCCCCCCTTATGATAACGTCTCTGTTCTTTTCAGGAGATGAACAGAAAGCGACCCGAGCAGGAAGCAGGGGTACAGCACCAGTTGAAGGTCTACAGAAAACCTCTTCGCCGTCAGCAATGGTAGAGCTGTGGTTTCGGCACAAGAGACAATTACATTTGTTCTGTCATGGTTTACCGTTGACAGTTGGTGTTCAGATTAAGGCGGTGTTCGCTGGCAAAGAAAGAGGAGCAGTGCCGAGATGGAGGCTTACTTATACACAGGGACAGATCCTGATAGGCCAGGAGGGACGGCCACGACTACCCGAGACACAAGGATTATGTGGATTTGTAGCTTTGCGACATTTTCCGAACTCTGGGATTCCCTTTTTAGTTTTGAACTCCGGATGAGCTTTTGTGGGAACAAAAAACGTGTTTTGAGTTACAAATGTTTAAAATTTTGAAATGCTGTGAGAGCAGTAACAAAGAAAGAAAGCATAATGCTTGCCTCTGTGTCTTTAATAGAACCAAGACTACCCTGCGCTAGAAACATGGGCAATCTTCATTATTGCGCATTTCCAGTTTTTGGAGTCGGGGGCTCATAGAAGTGCCACATTTGCTACACTTGTATTGGATTAGTAATTGTAAGCAATATCGCTTCCACCAAGTGCCCAGCAGAAGCTGTTCCACAATTTGGCAGTTTGGTAAGAGTGGGGACCCAGAAGTAAGTCACTGCACTTGGTACTTTTGAGATTGTTTCCTCACTCCTCATTTGCATGAAAATTAGAGTGTGTTATATACCGCATGAACCAACAATGCAGAGTAAACGATGGGTAAAAGTATACAATCTGCAAGACCAGAACAAATTAAAAGCAGAGGTTGAGAAGCAGGTTAAAGTGACGGTCATTCGGAGGAAGTGATACAACAACAGGACAGGGGAAAAATACCTAATTTATTTCATGGCTCGACGATGACACTGGTACTAAGCAAAGCAATGGTGTCAACTTGGATGCTGAGGAGATTGGTGTTGCTGTCAGCACTTTGACAGAACTGGATAATAACAACTCACTCTTGAATGTATGCTACTCCCTGTGAGAGGAGATTCAATTAGCTAAAGAGAGTAGTCTTAAAATGGTGAGCTCTGGCCATCTGAATGAATCGGATCAGCAAGACACAAGACAGATATTCCTACTCCAAGACTATAATGCACACCAAGGTTGACAGGGTTGCCATCGGAAATTACTGTGGTGGAAAGAACAGGGCCAACAAATGTTGGGTGTAAATTGCCCCAAACTGGTGCCCCCTTTGCAGAAAGTACCCTCTTAGAGGCATCAGAGGATAATTTAGTACACAATGAGGTTACACACTTCGCTTTGAAAATATTATTAAAATTGTGTAACCACATCTACACAGAGATGCAAAGACACTAACATACTGGATGACCTAAGCAGAAATGAATGAGTTCCCGCTGCAAAACGGCAATTTCCGAAAGTATGGTCGGGGTACTAACAAGGTAATTGAGGAAGGAGCTGTGGGAATATTTGGATAGAGAGTCAAGAAAGAAAGATATAATGGAATCTACCTTCCTGCCACATCCTGAGTATTTGAATGGGCAGGATGCTCAGTGTTGTATGAAAGATCCTATCTATGACTCAGTGCTCTCTAGAAAAGAGCATTGTAAATTAAAGAAACATGAGAAAGGGAACCTGGGAAGTGTGTGAATGATTCTCCTCCATTGGAATCCACAGAAATATTGGAAATACCTATGGGGGGTCTAAACCAATTATATAGCTAAGAAAAGCATGTAAGAAGACCACCAGAAGAGTTAAGAAAGAAAAAGGGTTGAATGGTAACTTGACGGATTGGCTGATTGGACAAGAGAGAAAAAATGAATTGACAAGCAAAAAATTATTAGCACCGCAGAGATCAGAGGAAAAAGGAGCGTTATCTGAAGTTCGTGTTTCTACGTCAGACTCGGAATCAATCGCTGAACTTTTGCAGGGAAATTCAGAAATTAGACCGGCTGAAAGCAGGAACATTGCCTATTGTTTGCCGTTAACATCATTTGCAATTACACGTCTTTTTGATTCGGATAAAAACCTGGTGAACTGGTGATGTATAATGTAGCTATTTAGTGACCTTCCTGCCTTATGGGTACTTAAAAGTTCTGATTTTTCATCATGTGGAACAACTTGAAGGGTATGAGGTGCCTGTGTCTAAAGTTGATGGGTATGCAACAGATACTGCTGTATTTATACGGGCTAACGCTGCAGCATTACAGAATGGGGATATGATATAGACCACAATCCCAGATGAATTCAAGAAGAAAAAGAGCTTGGGGGGAAGCTTACACACTTGGATACAGAGATGAAAGAGCAAATGCAAAATGGCTTCACAGTTAACAATGGAAAGAGCCTAGTGATGGATACTGTTACTAAAACCCACTGGAAACGGTTGTTGTCTTTTCTGCCGACCCGGATGAATAAACCCTGATAGGTACTTGACTGTTAAATCATGGAACATGAGAGGGCACGCCCACCTGTTTGCCCTTAATGGATCTAGTAAACTACTTATGACTGCAGATATCATTTTGTTACAAGAAACGTGGATCACAGGGGTGGCCAGCTTCAACGACTTCTCCTGTTATGGCAAACCGGCGAGAATGGGTCATGCCGGCCGTCCATATGGTGGATAAATAACTTTATGTGCCAATCGGTTTAAGTCAAGGAAAATAACATTGAACAATGTCCACCCTAATGTGGTGGGTGTAGTAATTGAGACAGCTGCTGATGAGAGGATGTTGATTTTGAATGTATTTGACTCTACCCATACCCCCTCTCCCCTGGTGGAGTCAGTACTGATGCATCGCAAATGTATATACATGATTTGTTAGCAAGAAACTTGGGCAACAAATCTAATACGCTAGTGCTGCTCGTAGCGATCTGAATGCTAGGTGTATGGATTACGTGATGGATAACGGTGGGGTTGTATCGGTTCATAGAGGAAAGGGGACGCAGTTGAGAAGGTGGAAAACTGCCAGATCATGGGTAGAGTTTCTAAGTGATATTGATTTGGAGATGATGAATAGTGTTGTAAATGGAGATACTGCAGGAGGGGCCACATGGAGAAGCAGATTTACGATTGATGTTTTATATGTTTGTGAAATGGTGCTCAGTGCTGCTAGTGAGATGTGTATGAGGTTCTCGGAATACTGTGACCATGCAGTTTGATTGAAGTACGAAGGTGATAAACATTGAACTGGATATCCCAGCCCCTTTGATGAGTAGCAATTACCCTTGAGATGGATGGGGATGCAGATTTTATTCATACATCAATAATCAAAATGACTCAGGTAGTTTGGCAAAAGGAAATATGTTTTATTATCAGTTATCTAAAACAGGGAGTACAATGAACATCAGCACTCGCTCGATCCTCTTACTCAATGAATCTTTGCTTATATTAGGCAAAATCACCATCAGTGACGTGTTGACCTGCCTCATTACCAATGTCATCCTACGTGACAAACTACAAAAACCTATTGAGGGAAGTGATAGGCTCTAAGTGAATATCTAAGTATAAGTTCCATATCAGTATAGAATAGTGAAGGAAATTGATAGGGTACTTAACATCAGGTGGGGCAACTAAGCCCTCCCCTCAAAATGGCCACTATGAACGTCACTAAATACACAACGTCCCGTTGGCTACACAAACTATAGGACCCTTAATAACATGGTCCTCTACAATTGGTTGGCTTCTAACCCCCGTCAGTACTTTTCCACCAAAATCTAGCAGAAGGCAGGCTGAAAATCCAGGTGCGGATGAGCTAGTCTTAACACTAGCTTCCAACCAATTAGCAAATCCATCCATCAGCACCTCAATGGTCCAGTGTCAATTAGGGCTTTGAAGCTGTCAGGTTTACCAACAATCTCTGAATCAGGTCTGCTGTGTATTTCAATATCCCCTTCCTCCTCACCTGTGTCTTCTGAACCGTTCTTTTGCTTCCTTCTTTTCTTTCGTAGGGTAGACTTCTTCTTAAAGAAGAGGTATGGCCTTCCCCGGGTGGAACCCACAATGCTACCGTAATAACCAAGGCAGTCGCTGGACACCAGCCCGGGAACGCCCAAAACAAGAGGAAAAAGCACAAGGCGGAATAAACCTCTAGTTCAGCAGGTGGAAGTTGTAGTCCGTTATTTGAAGATATTAACACAGCCAGATAGTTCCGCAGAGGGTACCAGCAGAAAGTTCCGCGGAGGGTAACAGCAGGTTTCCCCGAGGGGGAAATAGGTAAGGAACAGGGAGAGTAAAAATAGACCAATGTCCAGCACGATAAGCAACAGAACTCAGGAAAGAGGCAAGTCCGGCAGGGAGATGCCAAAACATTCAAAGATAAAGAGGAGGATGGAAAAAAGAACTGCGCAGCAAGGAAGACCCACAGCAAAAAAACTGGAAAGAAAACAAAGAACAGCGCGGGTGACGAGACACTGCAGAAAGCCTGTCTGCGCGGAGAGGGGCAGCCAGGGAGAGGACAGCAAAAGCAGGAAGAAGGAAAGCTGCCAAAATAAGGCTAACCAAGAGGAAAACACTTAGCGTCGGAGCCCAAAAGCAAAAGTAAGCAATAGGGTTGCAACGCAAGGAAGGAAGTGAGAGGCGGGGCTAAGAACCCCAAGGAAAGTGAAACCAAGGAAGACTAGACCGGCACCATAGAAAGAAAGGAAACGTAAGAGTACATTCTAATGTACCAGAGCCGCAAGGCTGGTCGACCCATGACAGAAGCCTGGCCTTGAGTTTGTACTGTGCTCTGAGAAATGTTAAGGAGTGTGGGCACACACTACCCTCATGCATAGGTGTGACCACCTCGTTCTTCCAACTTCATCCTTCCACATGACTGGAGACCATGGAATCGAACCTTTTAGTGTATTTAAATACAATTTCATAATAGTCCTCTGACGTCTTTTGTTTTGCTCAAGCCTTCTGTACAGGAGTTTCTGTTCCTTCACACAAATTGTACCTAATGTCAGTTCATTTAAGTTTGATAAGACCTTGGCTTCTTGGCTCATCCAACTCCTTCTGCTGGGATTCACTTGGTAATTCAATTTGCTTTTAACTGTGACACCCTGAAATAAGGCCTTCTTGCTACTGTCCAGCACTGCTTATAATGCATAGTGGAAAAATCCATCCTTTAGTCGTCCACATGTATATAGATATATATATATATATGTAGGCGCTTGCCACAATCTATTCACTATAAAGCTAGCTTCAAGATTACTTCATCTGCTTGCGTTTCTTTTGCTTCTGTACACGTTTAAACTAACTTAATGACTTCATCTGTTTCTGTGGCATACGTTTCTTTACCTTGATCCCATTATGTCACTTATCCTTGATACTTTCTTGATGCCTTATAGAATATCTGCATTCTCTGGTCCCTGCATCTTTTCTACAGACGTCAGCTCGATTCTGTGTGACGTCGCCATTCATCTTTGCCATTTATCTGCTTTGCTTCTTCAGGAATCTCATTCAAATGGCCATCATATTTTCTTGTACGCAGGTACAGTTTTCTTAATGGGTACCTTGCCTCCCAGATCTTCTTAGGTATTGGTACTTTCACTAGTACTGCGCAGAGTCCATACTCTGCTCTTTGCCTGTTCAACTGCTCCGTGTATGTCTCATACTCTGGTTTCCAACAGACAGGTAAAAAGGGCGGGGCGGTTGGAGTAGGGCTACTTGGCTCCTCCACTTCAACATATAAAACGAGACAGAGTGGCTGCTGTGAATGCAGTGCTTAATAGGGTTAGGTGGTCAGACCGGAACCTGAATAATATGAACTAGTATATGCAGGCTTTATAGTATGTGCCTATGAGATGATACTCCCCTGATGATATTGCAGCAACTGGAAGTCACTATTTTGTAAAATAAGAATAATTGCATGCCAACACTTACGACAAAGAAATTAGAAATGCAACAAGTCTTGTGACATAATTTGAGGCACATTGAGCATATTATTTGCCATTTGGACTGGATTTTGAGTGAGAAGATGAGAGCCAAAAACCATTATCGTAACTCGCCAAAAAGATATAAGGCCTCTATGTATAATACACATTGGCAGAAGTTGTATGCAGCACTGAATGCTGGGGTCACCTTTAATGTGGCGTTAAGCCCCCGTTCCAAGGGCTGGAACGGGGGGTAACGACCCAGCAGCCCAAGTTAACATCCCGAGCGAAGGGAGGGCCATTAACAAGGGCTACGGGCCGTTACTGCCCTCTTCCCTTTCCATGGTAGTCTGGGGAAGGCAAGTGGAAGGATGCTCAGAATGTTATGCTCAGCTGTGTCAGCTTTGATAGTTGGGGTCAATTTCTGTCCCAAACATTTCAATCAGATAACCAGTGCTTTAAGGAGCAAGGCCCGCTAGCTATCTCCATCGACTGGGATACTATGTGGTCTATAATAAGCCAATTTAAATATTCTTGTTCCTCTGGTCCTGGCAGGGTGGCTAATGTTATAATGCAAGCTAACCCTATAGTCTGGACAGAATTATTGTATGATTTATTTGTGAAGATTGTCAACACATTGGCTATCCCAAAGTCTTGGAAGATGGATGGCCCATATGATCCCCGTATTTAAAAAAGATAATCCAGCTGATCCTGCAAGCTCTAGACTCCTTTCCCTATTAGATGTCGCTAGTAAAATATTTGTGACATGTACACTGCGTAAATTGACGGTGGATTGAAGACAATATAATATTGAGCTATTGTCAAACAGGCTTCCAAGCCAGACAAACTAATGCAATAACTTTAAATGTGCTGCACATTGATTCTGCCTCAGCCTTTGATACCATAGATAAAAATAGGTTGTGTTGGTTCTGATAAGGTTATGCCAAGCTATGATAT